>NW_020951934.1:1858634-1906958 GCF_900497805.2 Vombatus ursinus
GTGTGTGTGTGTGTGTGTGTGTGTGTGTGTGTGTGTGTGTGTGTGTGTGTGTGTGTGTGTCTGCTTGAGAAGTTGAAAGGCTTATGTGTTGGAACGGACCTTAGAGATATAATCCCATCATTTTAAAGGTGAGGAAAGTGAAGCCAAATGATTCATGGAAGACCACATATTTAGTAATTAACAGAACCAAAATTTGTACCCAGATCTTCTGAGTCCAAATCCCCAGCTCCTTTCATTACTCAATGCAACCTTTCCAAATTAGGTAAGTTAAATTAGTGAAGGAATGTAGAGGAAGGGGGTGCAAATGGAACAAGGGAGTTTGAAAGTCAAAATAACGAACTTGAATTTGATATGGTTGACGTGGATGCCTTTCTTTCTGCCTGCTGATGAGTCCTAGAGGAAGCTTGGGGCCAACATTTGTTTTCAAGAGAAGTGGCTTCCCCCAAAGTAAAACTCAGTCAGAAATCCATGAGTGTTGTACAGGGAAAAGAATACTGCATGTGGAGTGGAAGTCCTTGTGTTAAAATCCCACTTCTATCATTTACTACCTGTCTAATCTTGGCCAGGAGACCTGGGAAAAATTGTAGCTTAAAAAGACCAAGGTTGGGGTAAGCTAGGTGGTGCAGTAAATAGAGTTCTGGACTTGCAGTCAGGAAGACCTGAGTTCAAATCCAGCCTCAGACACTTAACACTTACTAGCTGTGTGACCCTAGGCAAGTCACTTAATCCCAATTGCCTAAGCCAAAAAAAAAAACCCAAAAAAACAAAAACAAAAACAGCCAAGGTCTTCCACTGAATCTGGGGCCGTCTCTAGTTGTCCTGATCTATAACTTGCCATTGGGCCCAGATGTCTCTGGAGGAGAAAGTGAGGCTGGTGACTTTGCATAGCCTACCTCACTTATTTCCAATTCACTTGTAAGTCATGGCATCACCTCCCTGATGTCATGGTCCTCTTCCAGAACGAAGAACAAACAATAATCTTGGTCAAATCACTTAACCTCCCTTGGCTTCAGTTCCTAATCTGTAAAATGAGGGAATTGGACTAGATGAGTGCATTTAACCATTAATTAATTAAGTAGGTACTTACTATGTGCTAAGTTCTGGGTTTTCAAATAGAAAAACTGAGCCTTCTTGCTGTCAAAGAGAATACTCTTTAATTGGGGGAGGCAACACATAAAAGAAAGGTCAATTTGGGGGCATATTGAAAGTCCCAGAAGTCCCAAGGGTACAAGGGTGGGGTGGATGGCAAGGCTAAGGGTCCTTAGGCAATATCAGGACATCAGATGACGCTAATGAGGGGTCTACAGGGTATAGAGGCAAAGTTGATAGTAAGGCCTGCTGGTTCTCTACCTCACTGAGTCAAATGATGTAGGTGATTCCCATTTCATTGGAGCCATATGAGCAATCATGTGGCAAAAGATGGATTTTGGGTGGCATTGGCAGAAAGAGGGGACACCACGCATGAGGATTCAAGGGGAGAAGGTAAGGGAGGAAGGGTGCCCTTGGTGGTGGCAGGTCTTTCCACAATCTGGCCAAACTGAATGTGTTTTAAGGATGACCTCCGTGGCTTTTTTCATTTCATTTCAAAATCTAAGATCTTACAGGAACTGGGACCATTGCATAGCCATACAACTTGATGAGTTCACTTGAAAAGCAACCAAGTCAGCCAAACTCGAAGTTGTTGGCCCACCTGGCCTCAGACTGGGGATTTGGGATAAGCTCTCCAGTTGGGCATACCCTTAACAATGTCCCTTCTTGCTCTTCAGCTTGGCTGGAGCCAAAAGGCCCTAATTCATAGATTCTCTCTGATTCTAGCCTTGCTCCGTCCCTCCTCCGAGGGACCCGTAGGTAGGACTTAAAAAGATGTGTGAGGCTGAAGCAGCGGGAAAGCTATGGGATGGGGAGGAAGCAAAGGTGAAAGGGCCAGCATCCTGCTGAGGGTGCCGGGGAGGATCTGAGGCTGGCTACCTGTTCTCATCTCCTGCCATTGGTTTGTTTTACAGAAACATGGCTCCTGTACCAGGGGAAAATGGAAGGGTCAGGAGCTGCAAATTGTAAACCACAGCAAAGTGGGAGGAATCAATCTGCTGTGACCTAATAGACAGGAGGAAAACTCACTGACTGGAGACTTATAAAAAGGCTCCTGGGACATGCAGGGCTGTGGGAGGAAGCTCAGTTATGTAGGATGATGGATCAAGTGAGATAATATTTGTTTAAAAAAAGCATTTAACACAGTGCCTCATACATAGTAGGTGCTATATAAATGCTTATCCCCCCACCTCAGCCCATGCCCAATTGCCAAATCCTGTTGTTTCTATCTTTGGAATGTCTCTCGTATGAGTCCCCTTCTCTCCACTCTCATACAGATATGACTGTATTTCAGGCCCTCATCATCTCTCACTTGGACTATTGCAATAGCCTTCTAATTAGCCTCCTTGTCTCAAGGCTTTTCCCATTCCAATCCATACTGTGCTTAGCTGCCAAATTGACAAAGAGTTTCTTAACTCTCGTTAAAGGTTAAGGGTGTCATGGAACCTTTGACAGCCTGGTGAAACTATGGACCCATGCCCAGGATCATGTTTTTAAATGCATAAAATAAAATGCATAAAATTACAAAGGAAAACTATTATATTGAAATACAGTCATCAATGTATGTATATGTGTGTGTGAATACCTAGATAGGTAGATAGGTAGTTAGATATATCTCCATCTCTATCCATCTATTCATCAATCCATCCATCCATCTATCCATCCATCCATCTATCTATCCATCCATCCATCCATCCATTTATCTATCCATCCATCCATCCATCTATCCATCCATCCATCCATCCATTCATCTATCCATCCATCCATCTATCTACCTATTTATCTATATACCCACTTACATACAAGATTATGGACCCCAGTTTAAGAACCCCTGTGAGTATAGGTCTGACTGCATCAATCCCTTCCCCCCAATTCTAGTTGCTCCTTTATTAAGTACAGGATTAAAGAAAAAGTTCTTTGGCATTTAAAGCTCTTCATAGCCTGGCCCCTTCCCACTTTTCCACTCTTTTAATACTTTCCTCCTTCCTACAAACTCTCTGTCCCAGTTTGCTGTTTCTCACCATGACAACCCATTTCCCAACTCTGCATTTGCACTGGTTGTACCCCAAGCCTGGAATGCCCTTCTCCCTCACCTCTTCCCCGTAGTTTCCCCGGCTTTCCTCAGGACTCACCTTGAATCCCATCTTATTCAGTAATCCTTTCTTGGTTCCCCCAGCTGCTAATGCCTCCTCCTCCCATATTATCTTCCATCTCTTCTGGATATATCTTGTATGTATCTAGTCATGTATGTGTTGTCTCTCCTGTTGGAGTGTGAGGCCCCTGAGAGCAGGGTCTATTTTTGTCTTTCTTTATATCTCTAGACTTAGCAAGGTGCTTTGGCACGTAGTAAGGATGTAAGAAATACTTGTTGACTTGACTTGATAGTTGAGCAGCAGGGTCTAGAGTCCTAGGACCCAGATAGCACCTTCATTAATGAGTGTAGTAGCAACAAAATTGAGGGCTGTCTCCTTGGAACATCCTTGCCTTCTAGGATAGGGGCTGTGGAAATCACACCAAAGAGGGAAATGGTTCTTGGGAAACTCACAAGGGAGAGAAGGCTGGATTTGATCCAATCCCAGTTAAAGAAAGAATTGTTGACTATATGCTCTGGGACCTATCTTTGTGTTGGGTGGAAGCATTCTGAGTTTTGAGATGAGTGGTAAAATTTTTGATGAAAAAAACAAAAAACAAAAACAGCTGCAGAAGCAGCAGTAGCAACTACCTTCTCTGCCCAAAGCAGAGGAAAGGATAGAAAGAGGGAAGTTAGTGCAAGAATTGGAGAGCTGAATTATGGAACACTGAAAGCTGACTCTTCAGTCAGAAGGCTTCATCATTGACTGAGGGTCAACTGGTTTTTTTGTTTTTGTTTTTTGCATAGGAACTGTGATAGCATTGGTGTAAGAGACTTCTAGTGAGGATATGCCCTCCACCAAAGCAATCAGGCAACTGCTCTGAAAGATTGGATTGGAGCATTGCCTGGGGAGATTAAATGACATACCCAGAGTTGCAAAGCCACTGTGTGTCAGAAGAGGGATTTGAACCCAGGAATTCCTCATTCAGAGCCCAACTCAATAACTACTATACCATGATGCTTCTCTTAATGAGCTTGATTCAGAGAACCCAAGCGGGCAAATCCCAAAACCTGAAAAGGTGGGGTGGGATAATGATAATAATAATAATAATAATAATAATAATAAGCATTTTTGTTGCATTTTAAGATTTGTAAAATACTTTGTACATTTTAAGTCATTTGTTCTTTGCAACAACCCTGTGAGGTAAGTGCCACATATATTATCTGTATTTTACAGATGAGGAAACTGAGGCCCGAGATCCTGTAGTTTGCCTAGGGTCGCATAGTTGGTTAGGTGTCTGAGTTATGATTCAAACACAGTTCTTCCTGCCTTCAGGACCATTGTTCTAGCCACTGCAGGGTGGTGAGTCTGCTGGTCCATGATCATCTGACCATACAACTGAAGCACTTCAATTAAGAATTAGGTTAAAAAAACTTATGTGCTGCCTGATCTGGGACTAGGTCGTTGTCTGGTGATTTGCTGTTGCCAGGGAGAACAATGAGGGCATCAGTGGTGGGGGCTTTCTAGATGAAAGAACTTTAGAAAATACTGGAGGCCAAGGCTGACTGGTCAAAGTCCACTGGAGAATCTCACAGGAACCCCGGATCTACTGAGTGTGAAAAAATGAGATGATTCTGTCTGAGTGCAAGCCCTGTTTCTTGCCTGGTGTTGACCTCTTACAGCTCAAAGTCTGGACCTCATACCTCACTAACCCCCTCCTTAGGCTTCTCCATGAATAGCTTCTTGATTTTGACCTTGGTTCCTTACCTCCTGATTCTGGCCAAGCTTCAGAGATTTTTTTTGCTTGGTTGTTAACAAAAAGGAAGCCTCTTGAGGGTAGGGTCTCTAATTTTTGCTTTGTCCTTGTATCTCAGAGTCTTGTGCATATTGGGTTGAACATTAATGGTTTGAACTTTAATTCTGATCCCTACTTGTATAGGAACTCCTTAGCTACAGCTGCCACCGCACTTCTCAAAATAAGGAGGATTCCACGAACAGGGACCTTGGTAAGGCAGTCTTTTGACTCTGGCCTAGCCATGAAACCATACGGTCATTTCCTGTGAAAGACACTCACCCTGGTGCATCATTTCTGAATTGAGATAGTTTTTTCACTTTTGTATAAATCCTGGAAAACACAAGATTTGTGTTTTTAATGTATGGAGATAAGGGAAGAATGGAAGGGACGAAGTGGGCATTGGAACTGGGCATCCTGATACTGAAGAAGGGGGACAAGTAATCAGGGTTCAAGTATATTAGATCTCTCAATCTAAGTAGCAAAGCTGGGTCAGGGATCAGTGAAGGTTAGAGAACAGTGAACTTTGAGAGCTCTGAAGTAAAAACTCAATCCAGAACTCCTGGGTGGCTCTGAGGAAGAGCTGTCTCCTCCCCCCATCTCCCCATTTTCTTCCCAATTATTGCTGATCAGTAAGGCCTAAAGCTAGGTGGCACAGTGGATAGAGTGCCCGGCCTGGAGTCAGAAAGACTCATCTTCCCGAGTTCAAATCTAGCCTTGGATGCTTCCTAGCTTTGTGACTGTAGGTAAATCACTTAACTGTGCTTGCCTCAGTTTCCTTGTATGGAGATGGTAAAGCCATCCAGTATCTCTGCCAAGAAGCCCCCGAAGGGGGGAACAAAGAGCCAGGAACGACTGAACAACAGGAAAGATTCTTTCTGTTCTTTTCCCCCTCTACCTGGTATGTTTCCGCAGGCAGTCACAGGTGCTGAGGAGAAGGTATTTGTGCTGGATGCGTGGTGATGTTTCGTCTGGTCCTCTTGACCCTCTTCCACAAAATCAAATAGAGTTGAGTGCCGCATGAAAAGCCCCTCCCTGAGTCCCTGCCCTGTAATTCTTCCCTGGCTGATCTGGAAATGAGTGAACAAAGGGAGCGGAAAGAAAGGAGAGTCTGGTGCTCCGGAAGGCCAGCTATGTGCAAAACCCCTGATGCTAAACAGAAATGAAAACATTAATGGCGAGACACCCAAAGCAAATGTATTCCATATGCACAGTCCAGCGGGCAGCACAGGAATACAAATGCAGCCAGAGATTAGCTGGAGGGAGGGCATAGCTTGGCTCTGCTTCCAGCCACAGCCGGCCCAGCTTTGAGCCTCGGGGGTCCCCAGGGTTCCGTGACCTGACCTCTTCCTCTCTTCTTAGATATGGACATTTCAGGGCCAGCTTCTTATGAGCTCCATTGAGCCTCTGAGCCTGGTGCTGGTTTCTAAACTCTGGGGCGCTTGGCCGAGGGGTAGAGGGTGGGGTGGGTGTTGGGGAAGTGCTTTGGAAGCCGAGCCTGGATGAGGCCAAGGTCTGAAGTCCTTCGGGCTCCAATGGGTCCCAGCAGGCTGGCAGCCACCATTGCGATAAGAACGGATGCTTTGTGACTCTATCCAGCCATGCATCTTCCTCTGCCCGATCAGGGTGCTGGCAGTGACAAGGCAGAGATAAGGGAGTTAGAGCAAGCCACCCTCAGGGTGAAAAATGGCCAGCCGCTCTTGGAATGATGTTCTTTCTTAGGCTGAGCCAAGTGTCCGTGGCGGGCCGGGCTTTCTCATGGAGCAATGTGGTGGTTTTCTGGGAGGCCTGCATTGTAACCTGTCCTTTTCTAGGAAGGCAGAAGGGACAGAGGGTAGATCCCTGGGAAGTTCTGCCATGATGGGGAGCTTCTCAGTCTTGCTTTAATAGTAACTCATTAAGGATTTGTGAGAGAGGAAGTAGTGTATAAAGAGCCAGCCTCATTCAGGAAGATCTGGGTTCAAATTCTACCTGACACATGCCGTATGATCCCAGGCAAATCATTTAACCTCTCAGTGGCCCACATAACTTTAAGATTATATATTGAAGAGCAGTTACCCATCTACATTATTAGAGGATATTTCCTCAGAGTATCCTACACCAATGAAATCATAAGTCCTTTTAAAGAATTTTATTTATTTTTTGTTACATTTTAAGTTCCAAACTGTCTCCCTCCTTTCCTTCTTACCCTGAACCAGAAAAGGCCACTGACACAGATTTATAAATATGTATATATATGTATATATATATATATGTAAAACCATACTATGTATACTTCTATTTATCAGTTCTTTCTCTAAAGGTGGATAGCATTTTCCTTTATAGGTCCTTTATAATTGATTTGAGTATTTATAATACTCAGAATGGCTCGGTCATTCACAACTATTCTTTGAATAATATTGCTGTTACTGTATACAATGTTCCTTTTTTTTAATTATTCTGTCATCGTGGGTATTCCCTCTGAGGCATGAAAATCAAGACCCTCTCCTTACTAACTTAGTAGATGGTCTTGAAGGGTTGCTGGGCCCCTAACATCCATTACTCTGTAACCCACTGGGTAAGGAGGGGAGCCTTTCTGAGCTTATATAGGCTGGCCCTGAGTCCCTCGGATGTCCATAGTCCATCACAGGCTTGTGCCTGAAACCTTTTCAGCTCTCTGTAGGGCCTGTCAGAGCTCACATTCTTCTGGCAGAGTCTTTGAAAACCCAGGGTCACCTTCATGGCACAATGAGGCATCAGAAAAGGACTTCATTTGACTTCTGGACATAAAATTCTCCACCCTGCCATGTCCCTAAGAGTTCAGACAATTCCTTATGTACACTACATGGGATCACTCTGTGTGTGTGTGTGTGTGTGTGTGTGTGTGTGTGTAAAACTGGAAACAAAGTTGATGCTCATTAATATGGGAATGGATGGTACAGTTTGGTATATAAATATAATGAGATGTTATTGGTCCTCAAGAATGGGAAAATATGAAGACTTTGAGAAAACATGAGGAGACTTGTAGGAACTTAAGCAGAGTGAAGTAAACAGAACCTGGAAAATAATTTATAATTAAAAAATAACAGAAATGAAAATGACATCAAAAATCAACTGAACTCAGATTAATTGTAGAGACCAGTCTTTGTCGAGAATAAGTGATGAAACGCATTTCTCCCCTATCAGCAAGGTGTGTGGAAAGGTACAGGTGCATCAGAACGGCCCCTATGATGTCAGGTGCAATCATTTTTCAGTTGATTTTGCTTACCTGTCTTTGTTTCAAGATGGTGTTCCATGTGGCTGTACTAGACCATTGCAATAGCCCACTGGTGGGTGAGCATGCCTCAAGTCTCTCCTCACACCAATCCATTTTTCCTTTAGTCACTAAGGTGATTTTTCCAAAAAATGCAGGTCTGATTATGTCATGTCACTTCCCCCTTACCCCCACCTGGTTTCCTCCACCCCACTCCAGTGGCTCCAATCAACTCCAGTGGCTTCCTGTTGCCTCCAGGAGCAAATACAAAATGCTCTGTTTGGCATTCAAAGCCCCTCATAACCTAGCCCCCTCCTCCTTTTCCAGTCTTCTTACACCTTACTCCCCAACAGGTATTCTTTAACCAGAGACACTGGCCTCCTGGCTGTTCCACAAACAAGACACTCTATTTCTCAGCTTTGGCTATTTTCTTTGGCTGTCCCCCATGCCTGTAATGCTCTCCTTCCTCCACTCTGACTATTGACCTCCCTGGCTTCCTTTAAGTTCCAACTAAAATCCCACTTCCTACAGGAAGCTCTCCTTAACCGTCTTAATTCCAGTGCTTTCCCTCTTAATTATTTCCTGTTTATCCTGCATACAGCTTGCTTTGCATATATTTGTTTGCATGTTGTCTTCCCAATTATATTGAAAGCTCCTTGAGGGCAGGGACTATGACTCTTTCTGTATCCCCAGTGCTTAGCACAGTGCCTGGCACATAGTAGACGCTTAATAAGTATTTGTTGAATTGAATTATTAGGAAAAAAACTTATAAAAACAAAAAAAAATCAACAAAACAATGAGAGGACTTTAGTGGAGGATTATTTATTGACTATTTATAATAAACACATATTTCTACAGTCCTTAGACTAGGATTTTCTTAGAACTTTCTCACAACAACCCCATAAATAAGTGGGTGCAAGTATTATTGTGCCATTTTATGGAAGAGAAAACTGAGACTCAAAGAGGTGAAATAACTTTGCTGAGGGTTACTCAGCAAGTTCCAGGATTTGAACCCAGGACTGCTGACTCCAAGGTGCAGTACTTTTTCTATTACAGCATATTCCACAAGGTTTATTGGATCTCCATTCCACGGCTAAAAGAATAGTGAGGCTGTCATCCCTGTTTTACTGGAGGGTCCAGCTTGTCTTGTGGATAGAAGATCACTCATTTTTTTTTATTTCAACAAACATTTATTTTCTCTCCTTCCCACATTCTCCACATCTCCCCATTCAATAAAAAGAAAAAGAAACCAAACCCTTCTAAATATGCAAAGTCAAGCAAACAAAGATTCCCAAACTGGCCGTGTGCACAAACATATGGCTCATTCTCTATCTTGAGTCTGTGGATGGTTACTTATGGAGGATGTTTTAGAGGGAATCCTCCTTTATCTAGCTGTTGTGAGAGATGACCTCTGAGGTCCTTTCTGATTCTTAGATGTTCTTTGAGTTGGACATATTTGAGAGGGAAAATAATGCACTTAAGGAATCTCTGGGAGACCTGGAAACATAACCAGTGTCCATTCAATGAATTGCACCTAGTAAATCCTTTCAATCCCTTCCTTCCTTCCATTCCTCAGAGTCTAAATTCAGATTCTTTCCTCCTGTATCCTTCTAAGATTCTCCACCATAATGCCCACAATGCTGAGCACCCAGAATCTTTAGGGCCAACCTACAGCTCTGCTGGAAAAACACAAGAGAGATAAGAATAGGATTTTATTTTAAATGCTAGCTTTTAAGTTAAGTCCCAGAGGATTGACTGCCATCCTTGAACTGCAGAAGGGAGGGGCTTGCAGGGAGGTTCAGACCTGTGGTGCACTTTGCTGAGCATCTGGATTCGTTGGGATCAGGGCAAATTTCCAGTGCTTCAAGGAAACTCTGATCAAAAATGGGGAGGGAAAGGAAGGCCTCTGAATCATTGGCTCCTTGTCTGGAAAGAGTCTAAGGAGAACAGGGTATCTTTTTGTGGTGGGTGCTGTGTGCCTGAGATTTCCTGAGGTTCTTTGACCTGAAGCTGAGTTGACCAATCCTTAACAGAGAGAAGAGGATCAGTCCCTTTGCCCCTAATCTGAACCACTTTTGAGTGAGAACCTGGGAAGCCTTTGGAATTTTAGCGGTACATTTTGATGTGATCAGTTGAGGATTGTCTTTTAATTGGTCTGGCTACACCTATGGTTTCTGCGACATTTCCCCGGGGTGAGGGAGAGATGCCATGGCATAAGGCATGCTGTAGTAACAACATGGGGTTGCATAGGCAAAGCCAGAGTTCATGGAAGGGATCCTGAGAAAAAGATGCCAGAATGTGACAGGAAGTAACATTGAGATAAGAAGTTGTGCTCCTTGCCCCTCTAGGACAAAGATGGTGGCCACATTCATGGTGCTGAGAGACTCATCCTGGACTGGAAGTCTTGGCTTAGATCAGCCAAGTTAGCACTGCTCATTTTTCACTGACTAGAGGTTTGGGGTGGGTCATTTGACTCAAAACTCAACTCCTGTTCATAAATGCATAGAAATCCATTTCCTGTAGCATTTATATATGTTTAATAGCTCTGCCCTTCCTTTGCATTGCCTCTAGGATTAAAGACAAACTCTTCTGTTTGGTATTTAAATCCCTCACAATCTATTTCCAACCTATCTTTCCAGACTTATTACGTATTACTTCCCTTCAAGCACTCTCTAATCTAGCCATACTTGCTTATTTACTATTCCTCACATGAGACATTCAATCTCCCATCCCTGAGAGTTTGCATAGGCTGTCCACCATCCCTATACAGCATTTCCTCTTAACCATCATCACTTAGAATTCCTAGCTTCCTTCAAAGTTCCTTAAGTGCCATCACCTACGTGAGGTCAGATGCTGTTTCCTCTCCACCCCCACCTTTATCTTTTATATAGTTTGCATTTTAGATCAACTTATAAGTACATATGTTCTCTCCTGATAGAATGTAAATTCCTTGAGGGCAAGGGATATTTTGTTTCTGGCTTCATGTCACTACTGCCTAACACAGTGTCTGGCTCTATAGTAGATTTTTAATAAATGCTTCTTACTTTGAATTGTTTAAGTTAATCCTATACTGCCTCCCTCATCAATGAAGATTACCTGAGTCTGAATCACTTTCCACAAACAACCATGTCTGTAAATCGCATTTGGAATATTGTATTCTGTTCTGCTCTTAGCACCCCATTTTTCAAGGACATTGACAGAAGAAAGTGACCAGGATGGTGAAAGGGCTGGAGACCATATTATGAAAAAATCAGTTGAAGGAACTGGGGATTTTGGCCCCAGAAAAGAGAAGACTGGGGAGAGGGTGGGTCAGGACACATAATACTTCTCTGCAAATATTTCAAATGCTCTCATGTGGAAAAGAATCTAGCTTGGCCCCAGAAGACAGATTAGGTAGTCACTATAGGGAGTCATATTTCAGTTCAACATAAAGAAAATTTTAGCAATTGGAGCTGTCCAAAACCAGAACAAGCCACTTAGGGAGGTGGTGAGTTCCTTGTCTCTTCAAATAGAAAATGGAGGAACAGTTGTCCTTTGTATTGTATTGTAATGTAGAGGAGTTGTGTTGTAGAGGAGATTCATGCTGAAGGTGAGAGATGGTCCATCTGAGCTTGGAAAAGTGTAGAGTTAGAAGAGATCTCTCAGCCTATCTAGTCTAACTCATACTCGGTGAAGAATCACTTTTTCAAAATCAGTGTCACAAAGTCAAAACAGTTAGGGAGCTTTCCTCTACATTGAACTGAAGCTTGCTTCTTGGTATCTTATACTCACTGCTCCTATATCTGTACTTTGAAGCCAAATCTAATTTCTCTTCTACATGAAAGCCTACTAAAGATTCTAAAATAACTACTGTGTTCCACAAACTAAGCTTTCTCTTGTCCAAGCTGAACATTCCTAGTTTCTTAAACTAATGACTATGCACCATGGTCTCTAGTTTTCTCACAACTTAGGTTGCCCCTTTCTGCATGTGCTTCATTTTGTTTTCTGGTCAGAGCACTGTCGTTGGCATCAGGAATGATTCCAAGATGAAATGAAATAAATCATAATTCTCACTCTTACACAGCTCATAAACTTAGGGAAGAATAAACCACACGCACAAGACAATGTTCCTTGTGTTTCCCACCTCATCGCCCTTGTACAGACCTTCTATACCACAAGAGTAGCGAAGACCATATTCTGAAGTGCTTGGCTTTGAAAAGAGAAAGGAACTCTGGGTGTGGTTTAGTGGATTGAATGCTAGATTTACTATCAGAGGGCAAAGAAACTTCAGATCCTGGTCCCTTATTTCTTGTTTGACTGTGGGAGTATAATTTCTTCACTCAGTTCCTTCATCTATAAAATCAAGGGATTGGAATAGATGATCCTGAAGGTCCCTCCAAGCTCTCAATCGAATGTCCCATGATCCTTTCCTAGTGCTGGCTTCTCCATGATCCTTCTATGGTCACTACAGTGGCTCAGCAACCATATCTGCTGTTTCAGTAGAATAGCCCATTCCCCAACCCCTCCCCCCAACCTGTTACCATCTATTTATTTATCCTGGTGATAATTTTTGTCCTATTCTTCCTAGTCCAAAGATAAATCTCTTTGAAAGAGAAACAAAACAAAAGTTAAGCAGGTCTGTCTTCTCACCATTGCTCATTATCATAGTGCCATCCAATCTGAGTGGCAGTTCTATCCCTCTCCTGGTCTTTCTTTTACCTCCAGCATACCTAAAAAGTGTTCCCCTCCTTTTTTTTGTCCTTAGCATTCATCACCAGCCTCCATTCATTTTGGGTTTTAGTACTCATGACACTATTCTCACAGCACTCGGTATCTCTTTTGTATTCATCCTCTGTTACCTGCCCTTGCTATCTTCTCTACTTGTCTTTAAAAAAATCGGAGTTGGTCGATGATTTCCCTGTGGAGCCACACTGGTCTCCTTAGACAGCTGCCCCCTTTCCTCCTCATCAGAATAACTTCTGCTTGTGTCTTCAGAATTTCATTCTTGAGAGTTTCTCATCCCTCTTGGACTGACTTACCTTGTAGAATTGTAGTCCATGAAATCCTCTTTATCCTTTCTTTGACCCTCTCGAAATCTCCTCTTCAAATGTAGGCTGCACATCAGACTCTGACCAGCTTCTGTCTCCTTCTCTAGCATCTGTTCTAAGCTATGAAGTCCATTTGTACCTAAAGTTCTATCCCTTTCTCCTTTAGGAGCTAGTTCCTTTTTGTTGGTTAGAATCAGGCACAGAACAGCATTTTCCCTAGCTGATTCAGCCACTTTTTGAAGAATAAAATCAAATTCATTTGCAATCCGATAAGCATTTATTACATGCTTTCCATGTTTCAGGCACCGGGCATACAAGAACAAAATAAATAAATAACTGCTTGCTCTCAAAAGCTTAGATTTTCTGGGAGGGTACAACATCTATACAGACAAGTCGATGTAAAATAATTTTGAATTGGGGGGAATAGTAATACCTAAGGGAATCATGAAATACTTCTTATAGAAGGTCACACTAGAAATCAGACTTGAAGGGAAATGGGGGATCCAAGAAGCAAAGATGAGAAAAGAGAACATTCCAAGCATGGGAATAGTTTGTCCAAAGGTCCAGAGTTAGGAGATGTGCTAATGCATATGTTCTAGATTGCCTTTAATGTAGCATGTGTAAGGTATAGCAATGAGCATCCTGCCTGGAAATATAGGACTGGAACCAGCTGATGAAATGCTTTAAATGTCAAACAGAGGAGTAAATATTTTATACTAGAGAATTTGACAATTATGGGGACAGAGGAGGTGATACAGGAATAAGTTCATGGAAGAGACAGGATGGGATCAAATACGTAAGTAGAGGGATTTGGCATTCATAGGGAGAATGGTCATGTCTTCTTTGAAGAATAGAATGGAAAATGATGTTGAGATGATTGGAAGTGCAGAATTGAGGAGTCATTAATTAGTCATTATTGATTTCTTCCAGCTCTGCAATTTCCCTGATTCTATGACTACTCAGACTGGCCTGAGCTTGAGGACAAGCCCTATGGATTTGAGACATTAAGACTATGGCTCCCTCAAGTCCCAAGATACCTCCAACTTAAGTGGATGTGGTGGGAAGGTTAAAAGGATGAAATTAACAAGTGAGGGAGAGAGGGTCTAGAAGAGACACTGCTTAAAGAGGAACTTGGTAGAATACTGTGGAAATCAGAAACATGGAGTCAGGGTTTGGATGGTTTCAGAGAGAGTTGTTTTGACTGCTTTACCAAAGGGTGGGCCCCAGCAAGGAAAGGCTGACTCACTCAAAGATTAGGGCTAAAGGAATGACTTAGGAGTGAAACTGGGTAGATGATGGGGGTAGAGTAGGTAGGAGAGGAAATAGCTTGTCGATGTCAATGAGTGGCTAAGCAAATTGTGGTATATTAATGTAATAGACTATCATTCTGTTCTAAAAAAAGATGAATATGAAGGATTCAGAGAAACTTTGGAAGATCTGTATGAACGGATACAGAATCAACTGAGTTGGAACAAGAACAATTTATACAAATTTATAAATTAAAAATTTATAAATTATAACATACATCTATACATTATAACAATTTATAAGAACAATTTACAGGAACAAGAACAATTTATACAATCACAACAATAATGTAAAGGTAACCAGTACTGAAAAACCTCTGATTAATATAGTGAGGTATACACTGTCAGAAATGGTTGATATGTTGATTTGTTTCACTTAATTATGAATTTTAAGGGAACATGGGAGGTGAATCATAGAGAAATGACATTAATGTATAAAAAAATCAACAAAACTTTTTTTCTCAAGACACCCTGTCTTAACCCTTTAATCTCTAAAACTTCTGCCTTGGAGTCCTACTTTCCAGATTGGTGACTGCCTCACCTGTTCTATTTCAGGCAGTTCTCAGCCATGCTTTATTTATTACCCTAACCACAGTGGATAGACTCCTGGGCTGAGAGTCAGGAAGATTTGAATTTAAGTCCTACCTCAGACACCTAGTAACTGTGTGATCCTAGGCAAGCCATTTAACCTCTGTCTGCCTCAGTTTCCTCAACTGTAAAATGGGAGCACTTACCTTCCAGGGTTGTTGTAAGGATCAAATAAGATATTTGTAAAGTACTTATCACAGTTTGTGGCACATAGTAGATACTTAATATATTCTTATCTTTGCTTTTCTATTTATTTTCATCATTTAGCACTATACTTGGCACAAAGTAAATGACTAATATCTGCTTTTTTTCATTCATGCATTCATTCACCCTTGACCGCCCCAACAGCACAGATGAGGTCATAGATATTCACTTAACCTCATATGATTGTTGTGAAGATCTAAATGTGATAATGCATGTATTTTGCCAACCGTAAAAATCCTATACAAATGTCAGTGATTATTAGTTTCAAAGCATTTTGATATTATAGACTTAACAATTATCAACAACACCTATCCAAAAAAATAGTTTTTTTTTTTGTGGGGGAAATCTTATCATAAGCTTTTTGGCTTTAACAAGACAAAATCAAATGAATTATCAAACAGCAAAGAAAACGAGACAAGCTGGTCTTAAGCAATGAAGTCTGTAGCTTCCAACCTGTGTGGAGTTGATGCTCAGAAATATCCTCACTCTGCTGCAAAGTCATATTTCAAGTCTAAGTGGGTGATTGAATGTGTACACCATCCGTGGAATATTGGGTACTGAAGAGAATAACAAGTCCCCAGGGTGTGGTCTTTGGAGGAGACTCTCTTACCAATCTCTTGGGTGGTGGCTTCAGAAAGTTGACTAGCAGGGAAAACACCCCAGGGAGCCTCTGTTTTGCCAGTTTCCTGAGACTTTTGTCTCGCAGGGAGGCTGTGAAAACTTCTTCCCTGGAGGAGGAGGGAAGGAGAGGAATTTTGAAATCTTGGATGCTGAGCCTAGAGGACAGACTCTGGATCAATGTCATTCTCTCTATACAATGTTTTTATATTATTAGACACTTAATAAAGACCTAGAATGATCAGAATGATCAGAATTGGAGAACTGCTGGCTAGAATTATAGAATCACATTACAAGTCAAATGAGATAATAATTGTAAAACACTTAGCATAGTGGCTGGCACAAAGTAAGTGCCATATAAAGGTTCGGTATTATTATTCTTATTGTTATCATTTCAGAGTAAGAGATTCAGTCAATGAACATTTATTAAGCAACTACTCTGTGTCAGGTTCTGAGATTACAAAGAAAGACATGACAGTTCCTGTCCTCAAGGAGCTTACAATCTAGTGGGGGTACCAGAACATAAAGAAAAAGCTGAAAAGGGGAGGAAAGGGGGTATGTGGGGAGCACCAGGGTGGGAAAGGATCTGAGGGGGTGTAGGTTTCAGAGTTGATTTCATCTTGCAGAACGATGAGTTCTAGAGATGATAAAATCTAGGAAAGCAGCCCAAAGAATTAGACAAGAAGTAGACAGGATTTTAGATGATAAGTGATTCATCCAAGGTTACACAAGTAGTTAATAGCAAGTCTAGGGTAGCCTTAACTCCTAATCCATATTCTTTCCATGGGTTGCATTGAAACAGACCGGGAAGCAATGTCCTGAAGTCATTGTAGCCCATTCCCCAACCCCTCCCCCCAACCTGCAGTCTGGTTCTTACAGTTCAAAGGTTATTGGACATGGAGTCAGAAGGCCTGGGTTCAAATCATGGCTTTGTGCTTTAATAGTTATATGATTCTGTGCAAATTCCTTCATGGCTCTGGTTCTCAGCTTCCTTATTTTTTTTTAAATAAAATTAAATTTACTTAATTACAAGAGATCTTCAAATGTTTTCAGTCTATGAACCCTATCCCTGGGTCAAAAGGGTTCCCACCTAAACCTCCACCTGCCTCCTCCCACTTGTTCCTCCAAAAAAACCCTAGAGAAATCAGGAGAAGCTTTTGCCTGGGTAAATAACCATGACTGTGACCACATTTCAAAAATGTTCATTTTTAAGCCTTTTTAATGTAGATTCTGATCGGCCGTGGAAAATGCATTAAAAAAAAGAGACACTTTTGTGTGACTCTCAATTTCGATTGGCCTGAAAACCACCTGGAGGCCCCATGAGGACCACACTTGGAGACCCCATGGCCTTAGCATGAGGGGGAAAGAAACAGCTCCTGCTCCTGTTAATAGATCAGGAAGAACTCTCTGGGTAATGAATTTGAAGAAAAAGCCCAACACCCAGTTGAAAGCAATATCCATTAGTGTGGCACATTCAACACAACCATGAATTATTGTGTTGATTGGAGGAGACAAGCCATAAATTTCTCTTATTAAAGTTCTTGACTCACAATATCAGGCAGAGACTAATGACTTAAAAATAATATGTGCAAATGTCACTGGAATACAGATGGCCAGGGTTCTGGCCCCGGGGAAGTCAGATGTCTCAGCCAAAACAGAGAGAGACAGCTTGATGGGGTTAGGGTGGGGCCGGTCACAGCTTCCAAATGGTCGGATACTGCTTAGAATAAAGCTCTAGAAGCAGCCTGGAGGGTATGGATCTCCTCTGCTAAGCAGCTCCAGGTGAAGGCTTCGAGATGAGATCTGAGAATTGAGGATGGAGGCATTATCCCCTTGACTGCTGAGTTATAGGAAAATCCAATCTGTGGACCCACAGCCCTCAGAGAATGACCAGAGGGAGGGGAACTCAAGCTGATGAGGCTGTCCAGTTCTAAGATTCTAATCTAATCTGAGTAGGGACCCTGCTGGAATGGTTCCAATCAGTTGCCAGCCAGTGAGGGAAGGCATGGCGACATCTGGGAGGGGAAATGTAGATAGAGACAGATAACCATAATATTGGGTAGAATGTGATAAGTACCTGAGAGCTATAAACAAAAAGCTTTGAGAGCTGTCTGTCTGAATTCCAGCATTACCTCCTTCTCTACCCACCTTCCTACCTGCAGCTGCCTTTCCCTCTCTCCTGGGCCACCCACAAAGCCTTCCAGGCATCCTATTAGATAATGTAGGCATTGTTACAAGTTTGCTTTTAGGGGAGGCTGAAAATGAATAGGAAAGGAAGAGAAGGATTTCTGGCATCACTCTATATGAAGAGGACGTCAGTACCTAAACCTTCATTCATTTCAGCAATGCACATTTCTTCAGCATCATCTCTGTGCAAGGTACAGTGCTAGGCATGGTATTAAGGACAAAAAAGGCTGAAATAAAACAATGCCTGCCCTTCAGGATCTTATATGCTAATGAGGGTGGGGGTAGGAATATGACACTTACCCAATAAATACAAAGCACATGTGAAGTAATATCAGGAAAGGTGGAATATTAATAATTGGAGGGATCAAGAAAAACCTCTTACAGGAGGTAGCCCCCAGATGTGTTTTGAAGGAAGCTAGAGGATTTTAGGAGGTGGTGGGGAGGAAGGAAGTGCATTTTGTATCAAACTCGATGTGAGAGTGCTTGCCAGCATCTGAATCTGCATTGCATAGGGATCATCAGGGATGGCTTCCTGAAGGTCGGGAGGTGCCAGGTGAGGAGTTACCTCCTGAAACAGTACCCCAAACACATCTCTGCTGTCCTTCAGCGGGAGTGTTAATCAGCTGACCTCTCTCTTTTATTCTTGTCTTGTGAGACCTCAGCCAGGGGCCCTGAGCTTCCAGAAGTGACACTGGGAGTTTGGAGAGATATTTCTTGCTTTCTTTTTCTCTCCCCACTCTACTGGCCCCCCCCCCCCTTTTTTATTAACAAGGATGAAAGTAAATGTGAACTCGAAACAATAAGGCATGGAAAATCACAGAAATAACTTAATTAAGTTTTTAAAGATTTCCATGCTTGAATAAATTAGCCTTCCTGCAAATGTCACAACATTCAGAAAAAAAAATTGTAATCAATGGAGCACAATGCTATTCTGCTCTTTATTTAAATGAAAGCTTCACTGGTGCGTTTCTTCCCCCCCTGCTCCAATCCCGCAGCTGCTGCTCCCTGGCCCTCTCTTGGTTTCAGGAAAAGGCACCAAACTCGAACATCAGCAAATTTTGATTCTTGGGAATGACTTGGGGCGGGTATAGGGTGGAAGTGTGAGGGACAGAGGGACTGGGGAGGAGGTGGGTAGATAGATTTTATGGCTAGTTTCTTTGGATTTTTCTGTGACTGGCTCAAAGGTAACAGGACCAAGTGTCTCTTTGAGGGGCACTTAGCAAAGGCAGGAAGGCCACAGCTGTCTTCACCCAAGACGAGGGAAAGGCAACAAATTATAGCCAGGAGGCTGTTTGCTTTTCTCCCCTCATCTAGTTCTGCTCCCCCGAGACCCCCTTTCCCAAGGCACATCTGCTTGAGATAGGGGAGGAGATTCTAGGAAGGGAGGGAGGGATAGGGAGGAATGGAGGGAAGGAGGAGAGAAAGGAAGAAGGGAGGGAGGGAGGGAGGGAGGGAGGGAGAGAGAGAGAGAGAGAGCGAGCGAGCAGGTGCCTTCCTGGATCTGCCTGCAGCCACACGGACAGATTTCAAACACAATCAAGACGGAGGGCAGATTGTTAGGCTAATGACTCCGCTGCTGCCGCTGATTCCGCGGAGTGAGTGATGTCATGCTGGTTGCCCAGCCCTGTTATAATGCAGCTGTCAGAGCTCCATGGGGAAAACTTGGGGAGAAATACGAGAAGCCTAAAAAGCAGCAAAAGGCCCAGTCAAGTGAAGGGAAATGGAATTACAGTAATGCTGAAAGCAGGCACACAGGAGAATTAAAACGCTTTGTTTTGGAACCAGAATCCACTCAGCCCAGGTTATTAAATTATTTATTGTTTGCATCTCCGGTAATGGGAGAAAGTAATGGGGAAAAAAATCAGCGAGGGCAGAAATTGATTTAATTATCAGACACATTTGGGGGCCACCCCGGATCATTGCCTGTCCCCCGCCCCGAACATGGGGGCCCAAGCTACAGCTGAGATAGGGTGGAAATGGGAGGTTAGAAGCTTAATTAGATAAATTAGATTCATTCACGTTAATGACCCTGAGGTTGATTGCCTGATGTTCCTTCATATTTTCTTGGGGTATGGGGGATTAATGGCTCACTCCTGAAGGGTGTTCCCTGACCCCAAGTAACTTCTTTCTAAGGGAGACCTAGGTTTTCCATTTGGAGTTAGGTCCTCAGACCTTAAGCTCACACGTCTCTTCAGCATTCAGCATGTTTGGGCTTAGGGGAAGGTCGGGGGAAGGGTCCAGGAAGATAAGGAGAAGAATAAAAGGAAGTACATGTCCCTGCTCCTTAACCACTCAGTCCCAACTCTGACAATGCTTCTTTGCATGGTTTCCATTTGGGGTTTTGGGGAAACAAGGAAAAGGGGAGGGAGGTGAAGAGGAAGAAGAAAGGAGAGGAGAGCAAGAGGGATGAATGCTTTGGGGAGGCTTTCCTTAGCTCAAAAGTGGGGGAGCTGACAGTACTAGATGGAAAATAAATCCTTGCTAAATATGAATTGACAAGTAACTGATTAAATTGATTGATTGAATTAAAGAGATGAAAGAACTCAAGTGTATGTGCTCTGTTCTGGTTTGAGAGTATCAGATTTAGACCTTTAGACACTTGAGAGTATCAGATTTAGACCTTAGTATCAACTTTTAGGAATGACATTGACCAACTGGTGTGGTATGACCAGAGAGACCATAATAGTGAGGGAACTCAAATCCCTCTCATGTGACTGAAGGATTTGGGGCTGTTGAGCTTGAAGTGGGACATAAAGTCACAGTCTATGCACTCAATGGGACCTCAGAGAGCATGTAGTTCAACTTGCTGGAGAATGTCCATTGAAGGGCATTCAGGGTGGTAAAGGTCCTCTAGATTATATCATATGGGGACTGAATGAAGAGACATGGGAATACTTAGCCTAGAGAAGTGACTGCTTTGGGGCAATATGATAGCTATCTTCCAATATTTGAAGAACTTTCACGTAGAAGAATAATTAGGAGGAATTATTCTGTGTGCTCTCAGGAGGTAGAATCAGGACCACAGAATAAATATTCAAGAAAGAAGATTTTGACTAGAAAGAAGAACACCCAAAAAATTTTGGGCTGCCTAAAAATGGAATAAACTACTTTTAAAAAACATTTAATTTTCTTCCTTATTATACACTTAACAAATAGCCAAAAAACAAACATTTCCATATAAAAGTAGAACAGAAAAAGAGAATTATATGTGAAACTGTGAATCTCTAATGTGTGGAAGCTGCTTTTTAGAAAGTATAATGTAATAAATTCAATGCCCCTTAAAAAAGAAAAACAAAACCATTATAACAAATAAGCATCTTCAAGCAAAATCAGATAAACACACTAGCCACTTCCAACAATTCAACACCTTGAATCTATCCCTCCTCTTTATCTTTGGTCTTCATGAACTACTTTGTGAGGCAGTATGGTGCCTAACCCTGGAGGTGTTTCAGCAATAGACTAAACAGCTGCTTATTGGAGACATTATTACAGAAGTTAGACTAGTTGAGTTCTCAGGTCCCTCCTGATTCTGAGATTCTGTGGTCCTCTTGTCTAGGGGTGGGGAACCTGTTCTTGTCTCCCAAGCACCAGAAGTATATTATCCCTCTCACAGACCTTCCTTTCCGAGAAGAATGAAACACCAGGGATGGGAATGAGCTGCAGGTGAACTGAGGAAAATGGCCTCTGAGTTTTCTGTTGGTGATGATGAAAATACATTATTGGAAAAGGCCTCAAGCATCATCTAGTCTGATCCTCACCCAAAGCATGAATTCCATCTATAATATCATCGACCAGTGGTCATACATTCTCCACTTGCTGACCACCAGGGATAAGGAATTAGCTGCCTCTTGAGGCAGCCTATTTCATTTTTATGTAGCTCTAATTATTAGGAAACTTTCCTGTATATTAAGCTGATATCTGCTTCCCTATCCCTTCTACCCCATACTTGTAATTCTTCCCTCTGGGAGCCTAGCAGAATAAAATTCAGCCATTTTCCATTTGACAGCCTTTCCTATACTCAAAAACAGCTATCACATACCCCTCAGGCTAAGCATCCCCATTTCTCTCAACTGATCCTCATATGGCATGGTCTTCAGGCCCTACACCATCCTCAAAACAATTCTTACTTAATTCATCACCACTAGCTATTTTCCCATATCTCTTCTTCCTTTTGCAGAGGAGAGAAGCTTGTCTACAGCAGGTCCCTCCACATCCTTTCCTCTCACTCTTCCTCTTAACTCTCTGCAGTCTGACTTCCATTCAATCACTCAATGAAACTACTCATTCCAGAGTTACTAACCACCAAATCTACTGGGCTTTTCTCAAACTTCTTCCTTCTGGACCTTTTTTTCTGCAGCCTTTGCCACTGTTGATGATGCTTCTCTTTATGATATACTCTTTTCTCTAGGTTTTCAATGGCATTGTTCTCTCTTGCGTCTCCTCCTATCTGTATAACTGCTCCTTCTCTGTCTCATGCTGGATCTTCATCTAGGTCATGCCCACTAACATGGGGGTCTCCATGGCTCAACACTGGGCCCTCTTCTCTTCTTCCTCTAAACTATTTTACTTGGTGGTCATATCAACTCCCTTGGTTTCAATTATCATCTCAATGTAGATGACTCTCAGATCTATTTAAATGCCCAGCCCTAACTTGTGTTCTGACTTCCACATCTCCAACTGCCTACTAGACAAATTGAACTGGATATTCTATAGATTTTTGTTGTTCAGTCATTTCGGGCACGTCCAACTCTTTGTGATCCCATTTGGAGCTTTCTTGGCAAAGATACTGGAATGCTCCATCTCGTTTTGCAGATGAGGAAACTGAGGCAAACAGGGTTCAGTGACTTGCCCAAGATAACTATTAAGTGTCTGAGGCCAGATTTGAACTCAGGAATATGTCTTCCTGACTCCAGGTCTGGCACTCTATCTACTGGGCCACCTAGCTGCTCCTGTCCTATATTTACCTTAAACTTAACATGTACAAACACTGAACTCATTACCATTCCCCCAAAACTTTTCTATTTTCATAACTTCCTTACTGCTGTGGAGGGGACCATAATCCTCTCAGTCACCCAGGCTCACAACCAACATGTCATCCTCTACTCCTCACTTTCGCTCTTCTCCCTCCCTTTTTCCCTCCCCCATATCTGATCAGTAGTCAACTCTTGTCATTTCTACCTTCATAACATCTATGACATATGGTCCCAACCCCCACTTTCCTCCTCTGACATTACAAACTCCCTGGTGAAGGCCTTGGTCACTTCACCTGGACTCACACCAGACTACTGCAATAGTTTGCTGATTGGTCTCCCTGTCTCAAGACTCTCTGCCTTCCAATCTACCTTCTACTTAACTGTCACAGTGATCTTCCTAGGTCTGATCATATCACCCCTCCAGCCCAAATAGAAACTCCTCTGGTTGGCTTTCATAACCCGGCTCTTTCCAGTCTTCTTACCCCTTACTCCCCTCCACGTACAATGTGATCTGTTGACATTGGCCTCCTTTCTTTTCCACCAATAATATACTCACCCCCTCTCTTGACTTTGTTTTTTATTTGTTTATTTTTATTTTTTATTAATTTATTTTGATTTATCAACAATTACTTCCATAAGCTTTTGAGTTTAAAATTTTTCTCCCCCCTCCTCCCCATCACCCTCCCCAAGATGGCACACAATCTGATACAGGCTATATATATATATATATATATATATATATATATATATATATACACACACATATATATATATATATACATACATTCCTATTAAACATATTTTCACATTAGTGATATTGTAAGTAAGAATTAGAACCAATAAGAGGAACCACCAGAAAGAGGAAACAAACTCTCTTGACTTTGTGCATCTTCATTGGCTGTTCCCCATTCCTGGATTACTCTTTCTCATCATTTGCATATCTTGGTTCCCTGACTTTCTTCAGGCCCATCTAACATCCCACCTTTTACAAAAAGCCAATCTCCCTTAATGCCAATGTATTCTCTCTGAGATAGCCTGTGTATGTCTTGTTTGAACAAAGTTGTTTACCTGTCACTTCCCTTATTAGACTGTGAGCTCCTTGAGAGCAGGGACTCTTTTTTGACATTCTTTGTCTTACCATGCTTACTTAGCATAGGGTCTGGCATGTAAGAGATGATTAAGACATGCTAGTTGACCATCTTGGTCACCCACTTCCCATTACTCTTTATCTTCAGTAGTTTTAACTCCTTGGTAATCTGGTTTAAGAGAACAAGCCTGGGAATAAGAACTATTGGGTCCTCCTACTCTTCACTCATCTAGGGCTTTGGGAAGAAGGGAAGAATAGTGCACCAAGTCCCTCAAGGCCCTCTTATTCTCTGCCTGTGACAGAAAGAACCCTGTCTGCCTCTGAAAGAGCTATCTTGGTCTGGTTTCTGTTTGTCAAGTGCCTGAAAAATGAGAAGCAAAGGAAACTCAAATTATTGTTGTCTCCGATACAAACTGTTGATTTCAATGGCTGAGGTGGAACACTTTACTTCCATTAATTAGAGACATGTCTTCCTTCTCCTGCAAATTTTGGGACCCTTCTGTTATTAATGACCTTTTTGGAATTGTGCCCAGGACATAAGAGATATTGTCTCCGGATCCAGGCAATGAGGCCGCTACTGATCCTGAACAAATGGGAGAAGTTATTTAATAATTACTCTGTACTGTCTGTGGGTGACCTTTCATTTGTCGAGATGAGAGGCATCTGTTTATCATCACCTTCATGTAGAAGAATTTAGGTTTTTTTTTTCAAGATTAGTTCTCTTGAACTAACTTAGGACTTAGGACTAACTTTGTTTTTGTCTATTAAGAAATGTTTCTAACTTAGAGGGGAGACAAAGATAAAAGAAAAACAAAATCACTCAGAAAGGCCTTCAGTGTTTCTGATGAAATATGGAATACAACATGGAATCAGACAAGTAGATACATGATAATGCAGGGAAGGAAAGAAAACTAAGGAGTAGGGATATTAGGAAGGGCTTCTCCTAGGACAGGAGTGGGGAACCTATGGCCTTGGGGCCACATGAGATCCTCTGAATCTTCAGGTGTGACCCTTTGACTGAATTCAAACTTCACAGAACAAATCTCTTTAATAAAAGGATTTGTTCTGTAAAACTTGGACTCAGTCAAAAAGTCCACTTGAGGACCTACAGGGCCACATGTGGCCTTGAGGCCCTGAGGGGAGCTTTGAAGGCAGCCAGGTAGATTAAGTGATAAAGATAAAGAGAAAATGCATTCTAGGAGGGATGGACAGCCTGTGCAAAGGTAGAGTCTGGAGATGGAATGCCAAGATCAGTGACCAGCAAATAGACTTATTTGACTAGAATGCAGAGTGCATGAAAGAAAGTACTATTAAATAAGTCTGGAAAGGCAAGCTGGTGCCAAACTTTGAAGGGTCTCAAAGACAAAGCTGAGGAGGTTGTAATTTATCTTATAGGCAACAGAGACCTTCTTCTTGGACAGGAGATTTGACATTTTCGTACCTTGGCTTTAGGAAGATTATTTTGGCAGATGTGTAATGGATAGATTGGAGAAAGCAGAAGACTGGAAGCAGGGAGAACAATTAAGAGGTTATTGTTACAGTCCAGGTGACAGGTGCTGAAACCCTAAACTAGGGTGGAGGTTGTATGTATGGAGAGGAGAGAGAAGGATCTGTGAGGTCTGGTGGAGAAAAAATAATGAGACATAGCAATGTATAGGGGGAGAGAGGGGCAAAGGGAAATTGAAGAGTTAAGGGTAACTTTGTTGCTGGTGACTTCATCAGAAACAAGGAAGTTTGGAAGAGCAGTAACAATCTGGGGAGGAGGTGGGATCATGAAAGGTTCATGGAGGGACCTCACAAATTCCGTTGTAGATATATTGAGTTTGAGATGCCTCTAGAATATCTAGAATATCTAGCAATCTACTTCTATTTCCAGAGATCTATTTCTAGAGATATCCAAAAGGCAGCTGGGGATGTGGGACTGTAGCTCAACAAAGAGATTGAAGCTGAACATAGAGATTTGGGATTCCTCTGCATTGAGCCTCTAATAATTGGATCAATGGGAGCTGGAAAATCACCAAAAGAGGGAGGGAGGGAGGAAGGGAGGGAGGAAGGGAGGAAGGGAGGGAGAGAGGGAGAGAGGGAGGGGGAGGGAGGGAGGGGGTGAGAGAGAGAGAGAGAGAGAGAGAGAGAGAGAGAGAGAGAGAGAGAGAGAGAGAGAGAGAGAGAGAAGAGCCTGGGACAGAGTCTTGAAGGCCACCATGTTTAAGGATCTGTTGAAGATGATGAAGCAAAGGACATTGAGAAGCATTGGTGAGACAGGTAGATGAAGAACCAGAAGTGAGTAATTTTCCAAAAGTTGAAGGAGAAGAAAACATGTAGGAGGAGAGGGTGGTCAACAGGGTCAAAATCTGCTGAGAGACCAAGAAGGATAAAAACTGATAAAAGGCCGCTGCATTTGACAAGAGATTGTTGGTAATCTTGGAGAGAAACTTTTCAATCAAGTGGTATGGTCAGACACCCAATGAGAAGTGAGTGGGAGGTGAGGAAATAGAAGTAATTCCAGTAGATGACTATTTTTAGGCATTTGGCAGAGAAAGGGAAAGAGATTTAGGATGATCGCTTGAGGGGATAGCAAGCTAAAGTGAAAGTTTTTCTAAGGAAAAAAGGATACCTAGCTATGTTTTCAGGCAGCAAAGAAGGAAGAGAGCAGAGGAAGATGAGAGAGAAAAGGGGTAAATGATCAATGAGGCAAGCTCCTGGAAGAGACGAGAGAGTCACAAATGGAGGCATTGGCTTTAGCAAAGAGAAAGACAACCTCTTTCTCAGAGATTAGAGTAAAAGAGAGACTGGTGGATGGTAGAGAGGGGTTTTGAGATGTGGAATTGTGGAATAGTGTGTTTGGGAGACTGGATGTTACATTTTCTGGAGGTAGATCCTTGGGTTTTGAAGGCTTTCTTGAAAAGGAAGGGGATGGCATTCCCCATGGGAGGTGTGACCTAGTAGGGAGGATTCGATTTAAGTGAACAAAAAGGCTAGTTATTGTTCAGTTGTTTCAGTCATGTCCAACTCTTCATGATCCCATTTGAGGGTTTCTTGGCAAAGATACTAGAGTGGTTTTCTATTTCCTTCTCCAGCTCATTTTACAGATGAGCAAATTGAGGCAAATAAGGTTAAGTGACTTGCCCAGGGTCAGCTTGCCCAGCTAGTAAATGTCTGAGGCTGGATTTAAACTCAGGAAGATGAGTCTTCCTGACTCTAGGGCTGGTGCTCTATCCACTGCACTCCTTAGCTGCAAGAAGGCCAGAGGAACAGCAATAAAGAGTAAAAAGAAGTACAGAGACTTAGGAATCCCCACCACAACATCATGAGCATGGGTCATCCTGCCTTCACTTGAAGACACCTCAGTAGAGTGGAAGTTATTATTCAGTGCTTCTGAGGCAGCCCTTTGCTGCACAGCTGTAATTGTTAGGAAGCTGTTTGGCTGGATTGGCTTGGATTTGCCTATACTTAGCCTACATTTATGCCCTTGCAACTTCAACCCATTGACCCTTATTTATCATTCTGGGACCAAGTGAAGAGTTTTCTAAACTGTGAGACATCTCCCACTCCTCCACTCCCCACTGTCATCATCAAAATGATTGGATATTTTTTGAGTACAACTCTTGCAGAAATCCATATTTTTTTCAATAAAAACAAAGTTAAAGTCTAAGTCAACCAAAGAAAAAACCAACACTAAACTGGCAAAGTTACCCCAACTATCAGTGAATTTGGCAGTGTGATTATTTTATATGGTAGGTGGAAATGAGGTCAAATTAGAGCCAACTCATTTTGGATGGTGATGCAAGTTTGATTTCCCACTGTCACTGTCAGTAGGTATGGGCTCATGACACATGAGTCATGCCATTGAGCTGCTGGTTTCAGTTAAGTGTAAAGTGTATAAGTAAGTTTTTCTGGAAGTTAAAAGTACCATATTTTTTGTTATAGTTTACAATGTGATTCATTTTAAGTACAAATGTATACTTATATATAACATATTACATGTATTCACATGTTATATGTGAATATATAGTCTTCTTTCTATAAAATTATATATTTTATATAATTCTATATAATATATAAATAAAAATATGTTTATTCTCTCTCTCTATATAAGATGTTTTTCTTTTAAAAAGATCCTGCATCATTTAAAAAATTGAAATAATTCAAGAATGGCAAGAAATCAAGAATGAGAATCTATAGATTATTGCTTGAAATTTTCAGCAAATAAATTTTAATTTAATTATGTTACATTTTTAAAAAGAGAGTTGATGCTTTTTTGTTATGGAAAATATATAGTTTGAAGAGAAAACCCACCAGAGCTACTAACACTAATATAAGAAAAATAAAAGAGATTGTTTAAATAGTGGAAATACAAAAGCACAAAGTAAAAAGCCAAAATTCAGAAAATACGATACATCATATTTGTCATTGGGGTCACGGATACTGTTATTTATGTAGATAAAAGAACACTATGTTTACTTTTTTTTTTTTTAGAATGCTTTAGCTGCAAATAGCATGGTACTTAATAAATTGAAACATCTTGAAAGTGTATGTCCATAATGCATTGGCAAGACAAGAGAATTTTTCCAGGGAAAATTAGATTTAAAAAAAATAAACAAAAACAAACTTTTTCATGTTTGGTGAATCATGTATAAAACTACTTCACATGGTTCCACTTGCAGGCGATATAGTAAAAGGGAGAATTTGTCTAGAGATCTGAACACCGCTGTGATCGATACGCCGAGAAACTAAAATCTTTATATTTGGCACTTCAAGTGGATGAAGCAACACATATGATTAAAAATGTTTATTTGATTACATATATGCAATATGTTGTTGAAACTAATGTTAGAGAAGCATTTCTTTATATATTTTCTGCTGTTAGAAAAGATAGATTTTCAACACAATTGATGCATTTTTAATGAAAATTATATAATGTGGGAAATTTATATTGGACTGCTCTGACAGAGCTCAATTGATGTCAGGATGAAATGCAGGATTATAATTATTAGTTAAAAATATACACCTTATGTAATTTTAGTGCATTGCGTGCTTCATAGACCAACACTTGAGTGAAGAAATATGAGTGAGGAGCTACATACAGGGTTTTTTTTTTTTCTTTAGGTTTTAGCAAGAATAATCAGCTTTGTAAAAACAGTTCATTTAAAGGAAGGCTTCTTGCAAAATTTGTGTGACAGTACAGTAGCAGACCACAGGGCATTTCTATGTCGTTGTAAAATACACTGGCTTTGTCATGCTGAAATATTTCAAAGGAATTTTGATCTGAAAAAAGAAATTGCCATTTTTCTTAGTTAAAATAATGAAAATCAAGCCAATTTTTTAATAAAACAATTTCTCACGAAACTTACATATTTGGCAGATAAAAAAGGTTTTTTTTTTATGTAACTCAAAGCAAGGTATTCAAATTTGTATGCTGATCCAGAAAGATAAAGTGATTACATTCATGAAAAAGTTGGTTATGAATGATAGATCTATAAACTAATTTTTTCATTTGTATCCAAATTTTTGAAAATGCCTGACTTGTAAATGAAATAGGATAAAGAACTCCTTATTAATCATTGATGGGTCTACAGAAGCAATTCTCATTTTGTTTTAAAGACCTCTATATTTCACAATATGAATGAATAAGGAATACGTTTGCTGAGGACAAATATGGCAATTTGGTCTTACTCCATCTGAACAAGAATAGTTAATTGAAATAAATATTTTAACCTGAAAACATTATTATGTTTTGGTTATAGGTGAATAAATAGTTCTCTGGGTTATTAAACACAGCAATACAAATTTTGCTAATACTTGTAATATCTCACTTGTGTGAAATAGGTTTAGTTGTTATGAAAGAGAAAATATCAATCTTTATTAGTCGTTGAAAAAAGAATTATGAATAGAAATATCATCAATATAACATGTTTTGTAAAAATCTGTGCTAAAAAAATGAGCTTATGCAACCCATTAACATCATTACTGTGGGGAATAGCTCCTTGCTAGGCCCTAGACAACAGAAGTAACTCTATATTTGACCACTGATTGACCAATCTTTATACCGAGAAGTAATTGGCTTGGTCAGCTACATTTAGAGATAGGAAAGCAAGGTTAGCAAACTAGAAGCTAGCAAACTTTACTGATCACAGCATCCATTATGATTAGTGAGGGTGGAGGGAGCTAAGTCTAGATCAGCCACACCAATGAACTACTTCTAAGGCCCCCCTTCCTCTCATACATGTGAATCAAGCCCAGCAACAATAATCAGATATAAGGGTAGAGACCCACAAGATCTGGGCTCTTGATTAGGGTGCCAGCTTGCTGTATGGATGAGCCATTGTTGACATGGGCCCATGGGTCCAAAGGTTGAGAGAGCCACATACTTTTATATGCCAATGAGTAATAAACTGTCTGATTCATCATCTTTTGAGCACTTAAGTTCCTTCTTGGTATCTCCTCACTCACACAATTATATTCACAATTCCCTCACAATTATATTATGACTATTATTTTTAACTTACAACTATAAAAGTTAAAATGGATTTTGTTGTTGTTCACTTGTTTTAGTCATGTCCAATTCTTCATGATCCCATTTGGGGTTTTCTTGGCAAAGATACTGGAGTGGTTTGCTGTTTTCTTCTCCAGCTCATTTTACAGATGAGAAAACTGAGGCAAACAGGGTCAAGTGACTTGCCCAGGGTTACACAGCTAGTAAGTGTCTGAAACAAGATTTGGACTCAGGAAGATGAATCTTCTTAACTCCAGGTCTGATGCTCTATGTATTGTACCACCTAGCTTCACCCAAATGGATTTTATTAATCAATAAATGTTTGTTATATTATTTTATTGCATATTTAATATGTATATGATATAACATTTTCACTTAAATAAAATTGAAGTTAAGAAAATTATTTATGTAAATTATTTTATGAAAAGTGAAGCATTTTAAAAAATGGAGTCACTGCTGTATAGCATTTGGAAGTCACTGTAGTAGAGTGACAGTAAAGCAACAAATGTTTATTAAGCACCTTTTTATGAAAAAAATACATAACTTCTATTCCCACCTATACAGAGATAAGCAGGATACCAAGTAGGATGGGAGAAAAGCAATAAAGAAGACCAAAGGGGCTAAAGAAAATTTAATGAGAGAGGGAGGTCACTATCCTCTCCCACATAATACCTGTTCATATTCTTGAAGACAGCTTTCCTATCCATCCAACTCTTCCCATCTCCAAGATAAATATTTCCAAATGCTTAGAATAATCTTTGTATGGTATGGTCTTCTGTTCCCTCATCATCCTGGTCTACTGTCCCCTGGATGCCTTCAAGCATACCAATGTCCTTGAAGCCCAGAAATGAACAAAACATTCTCTAAGTGGCATGACCAGGGCCGATACCAGTGGGATGATTGTTGCCATCTGTCCTTTGTTCTCAAAGAGGACCAGGACATCAGTAAGGTGATGTCATGACTTGCAAGTGAACTAGATTTAAGTGAGGGAAGGCTGTGCAAAGTCACCAGACTCACTTTCTCTGGATCCAATGGCAAGATATAGATCAGGACTGGAGATGGTCTCTGGGATGATTACCTCCCTTGTTCTGGAGGTGATCTTTCCACCAGTCTTTTATTGCTCCTGAAGTTTCTATTCCAAGATCACATTAGGTTTTTTTTTTTTCTGTCTGCCAAGTCGTGTTAAATTTGCAGTCCGTTAAAACCCTCAGATCTTTTTCATATGAACTGTTGACTAGCTGTGGCTACCCCATCCTGAACTTGTTGAATGAAAATTTTGAACTCATGTGTATTTTGATATTTTGTTGGAGCTCTGATCTCACTGAGGTGTCTATATCCTCCAGGAGTGTAGTAATCCATCTATGCCTGCCTATCCAGTGCTACTCTTGTCCATGTGCTCCTAGAAATGCTCCACTAGAAAAAAGGCAAAATGCAATGGGGATCTTCCTTTAGATCCCCTGATCTAGGAACCATGGGAACAATCTGTTGTTATTTATTATTTGTTCTGACCTCATGACCATTCCACATTCTTCACTGGTCATACATCTCTCAGATTACATTCTTTTTTAAAAATATTAAAAAATATATATTTATTTATTTTTAATTTTAAACACTTGCTTTTATGAGATTTTTAGTTCTGAATTTTCCCCCCTTCCTCCATTCCCACTTCCCCAAGACAGCATGCAATCTGATATAGGTTATACATGTATGATCATATTAAATATGTTTCCACATTAGTCATGTTGTGAAAGAAGATCTGATTACATTTTTTACATTGCTTTTCTTGCATAATTCTTTTCAAGTAATCAGTTATAGTTTTCTTGTTCCCATCTCATGCCCCTTTATCACCTTTTGGAATACCTGATATCAATTAGTTAACCAGATTTAATTAGTTTTAGATAGGAGTATTTAGTAAAGTGGTATAGTAAGATCAGTTGCTACAAAATATTCCCCCATGATACTCTTTTCCACCAGTATATTCAGAATCAATGGAAAAATGAGCTTCAATTAGGAGGTTTTTGTATCAGTCCAGGTAAAAGGTGATAAGTGCCTGAACTCTAATGGTTGTGGTGTGAGTGAAAAGAAAGAGATGAGGTGGTAGAATGTCATGGAGGTAGATAGAATTGACTCTAACATAGTGATGTCATTTTGGTCCTCTTTGAGAACTAAGGACAACAACTAACCAACCAGAATTGACTCAACTTGTCGATTAATTTGATATAGGATGAAGGAGAAAGAAGAGATAAGGATGACTTGACTGGTCATCCTTGGTAGACATAAGAAAGTTAGCAAGAAAGTTGGCTTTAGGAGGAAAGATAATGGATTTTGTTTTGGAGATGTTGAGCTTTGAGATGCCTCTGGGACATATAGCTAGAAATGTCCCATAAAAAATTGTGGTGTGGGACTAGAGCTTAGTAAAAAGGATAAGGCTAGATCTGTAGATATTGGAGCTGTCTGTTTGGAGATGATCATTGAGACCATGGCATTGATGAAGTCACCTAGAGAGAGAGGTAGAGGGAGAAGTATGCCTAGAGTAGAGCCTTGGGGTATACTTACAGTTAAGGGCTAGGCCCTAGATAATGATTCAGCAAAAGAGATTGATCAGTGGATGGAAAGAGAGGAAGAGAAGTAAGAAAGCACAAGGGGTCACAAAACCCAGAAAGTAGGGAGAACCAAGGAGAGGCTAGTTAATCTTAAAAGCAACAGGGCAAAAAGGAGAACCAAGTCAAGGTAATTGGATTTGGCAATTAAGAGATCATTGGAAATCTTTTGGCTCTTAGAGCCCTTTATAAATTGTTCCCCTCCTCTTTTTCTAGTCTTCTTATACCTTATTCCTCTATCCAATGACACTGGCCTCCTTCTTCCTTGGACAATACATGCTATCTCCCAACTGCAGGTGTTTTCAATAGCTGTCCTGAAAGCCTGGAATTCTCTGCTTCCCAGCTTCCTTTAAATCTCACCTAAAATCTTACCGTCTGCAAGAAGCCTTTTCTGGTCTGCCTTGATGCTAATGCCTTTCCTCTGAGATCATCTCCAATTTATCCTTTATATAACTTGTTTGAACATAGTTGTTTGCATGTTCTCTCCTCTATTAGATTATAAACTCTTTGAAGGCTGATACTGTTTTGCCTTTCTTTGTAACCCTAGCACTTAGCACACAGCCTGGCACATGTTAGACACTAAATAAATGCTTGCCGACTTAATGACTTTGGGGAGAACAGTGTCAGTCAAGTGATAACTGAAATAATCAGTAAGCATAGTGGGATCTTGTATTCTTTAATAGCTTTTTATCAATTGTGTAACTGTAAAGATGTAGTGTGAGGTAGACTACAATTTTCAAGGCTGTGTGCTCCCTTCTAATACCATCATTATATAAGTCCTCAATATATGTGTAAGTTATTCCCAAAATATTTTTAAAAATATGGGAACAAAGGCATTCAGGACAGTAATTACTAATATTGATTTCATTATCTTTTCTGAGTAAAAATAGGGCTAGATATTTTTTCCCCAGTTCTTTGGTATCTTCTCTTTTTAAAGATATGTTGAAAACCAATCCCTTAATAGCCTAAAAATTGTGTCACTTCTATCACAAGCTTTTTCTGTGTATGCTTGTCCAGTCGCTCTTACTATCTTTATTTTCTTTCTTTTGATGCCTACTCTCCTGTAGCACAGCAAGGACATTGGAGTCCAACTGTGATGTCTCCATTGTAATTAATGGAGAAAAGTTGGTTATAAAAATCTTTATTATGGATATTTTCCATTTTGTCTATGTGTTGTCTTCTCTCTAGCTGCATCTTTAAATACGCTTTCAGTGTATCAAAATCCTCCACCATCCTCTTCCATAAGATTTTGTAAACATGTTTATATTCTAAATCAGTGTTTCCCTGTCATGTCTCTCTGCTTGGCAAGGAGATCAAGTCATTGCTGGCTAAGGTGGTTTCTAGGCTGTTTTGGTCTCCTCATTGTGGCAATTGATTTACATCTATTAAACTTCTCTAGGAAATTGTAATGGTTTGTGTTGATGTGTTTTCTTTTATCTCCCCACCTCCTTTTTGTGTGTGTCAAGATCCTGTTTAAATAGGTCAGGTTGAAGCTGCCTTAGCTGAATGCCATCATTTCTTCTCATTTTTATTCTTTCTTCTAGGTTGGTATTGATTTTGCTCTTTGCCCTAACAAGCTAGTGGTCTAACTGTACACAGATGGCTGATTTGGAAATTACTCCCACGTTGATAGCCAGTCATTCCTTGCCTGTTAAAATATAATTGATTCCATTTTTCGTGATGTTATTTTTTGCTTACCATTTCTAGCACTTTCTTTTTTAAAAAAAAGAAAATGTATTTATAATATATAGTTATAAGACTTCTGTACAGTCTAAGCTTTTGGCACCTGAAGCAAGTTTTTACAATGTATTTTGTGGCTGTCTACATTTACCTTTACAACAAAGTCACCCAATATTAAAATATATGTTGATTTGATTGATAAACTCTCTGAGGGCAGGAATTGTTTAATTTTTATCTTTATGTCATTTCTTGTCATTGTTGTTGAGTCTTTTCATTTGTGTCCAACTCTTTTGGACCCCATTTGGAGTTTTCTTTTCAAAGATACTGGAATGGTTTGACATTTCCTTCTCCAGTTCATTTTACAGATGAGGAAACTGAGGCAAGCAGGGTTTAGTGACTTGCCTAGCTAGTAAGTGTCAGAGGATAGATTTTAACTCAGGTCCTCCTGACTCCAGGGCTGGTACTCTATCCACTGCACCATGTAGTTGCCCTTATATCATAGTAGGTACTTAAATGTTTATTTGTTGATTTAATTTGGAAGATTGCATTGAGTTTTTTGAGTAATTTCTTTGCAATTAGGGAGCAGCTAGGTGGCACAGTGGAGAGAATACCAGGCCTAGAATCAGGAAGACATGAGTTAAAATCCATCCTCAGATACTAACTAGCTGTGTGACCTTGGGCAAGTCTCTTAACCCTGTTTGCCTCAGTTTCCTCATTTGTAAAATGAGATGGAGAAGAAAACAGCAAACCACTCCAGTATCTTTGCCAAGGAAACCCCAAATGAGGTCACAGAGAGTCAGAAACAACTGAAAAAAGACACAAAAGCTGTAATTATTTCATGGTGATCTATTTTGCAAATACTTTTCATAAGCACAGTAATAAAATTATACCAGATAGTCTAACATACCAGGAAATGATATTATTTTTACCTTTAGAAGCACAAGCAAACCAACATGGTTAATTTCTTTATTTGCCTCTGCAGGGAGAATCTGTGAACCATACATTAAGCTGCAAATACCTTCTGTTTTCTTATTTCATTTATCCTAGAAATATCTAGAATCCTTAACCTCTTCTGTGTCATGAACCCCCTTGGTAGTCCAGTGAAAGCCTGGAGACCTTTTCTCAGAAGAATGATTTTAAATGCATAACATAAAATAAACAGGATAATAAAGGAAAAATCAAGTATATTGAAATATAGTTATCAAAATATTTTTAAGGACAAGTTCACAAGGTTTGGGTTAAGAACCCTTGTGGGGTTCTTAGTGTATCATCAGAACCAAGATGTTATCAGTTTGGACCTTAATCTAGGGGCAGTGACCTTTAAAATGTGTAAGTGTGTATATACATATATGTGTGTGTGTGTATGTGTGTGTATATATATGTGTGTGTGTGTATATATATATATATATATATATACACTGTATTTCTATATGATTGGTTTCCTTTGTAATCCTGTATATTTTATTTTGTGTATTAAAAACATTATTTTTAGAAAGGGTCCCCTAGGCTTCCCAAACTACCAAATGGGTCCATCACACCCAAAACGGTTAAGGACTTCTGCTCTAGTAGTATCTTTACTTGTTGGTCACTGGGCAAAATTCACACTTTAAGTGCTGTTTAGTCATTTCAGTCGTATCTTACTCTTTGTGACCCCATTTGGGGTTTTCTTGGCAAAGGTATTGGAGTGGTTTGCTGTTTCCTTCTCCATCTCCATCTCATTTTACAGATGAGGAAACTTAACCCTGTTAATAGGGGGAGAGAGGGGGAAAGAGGGGGAGACGGGGGTGGGGTGAGAGGGGGGTTCGGGGGGTGAGAGGGGGAGATGCAGACAGGGTTAAGTGGCTTGCCCAGGGTCTCACAGCCATCAAATGTGTGAGGTCATATTTGAATTCACGTCTTCCTGACTCCAGGCCTGGCACTCTCTCCACTGTGCCACCTAGCTGCCCCATGCCAAAATATTAATAGCTTAATTGATATTGTGGGTAGTCTAAAAACAATGCAATTTTTAAAGCCCTCTGTCCCTGTTTCCACCACTCTGTCACCTATTGCAGAAGCAAAAGGGTCATTTTGAATTGTTCTTTTTTTTTTTTAATGGATTTTCATGACCAAAGGATTCATCATCAATGATGAATCTACTACTGGTGATGGGTCTTTAGTCCATTGTAAGGATCACTCTTGAAGTCTATCCGGCATGATAGGACCTACCAGAGTTTGCATTCTACTGAAATATCATTTGGGAACTCAGGGCCACCTCCATTCCATGACAAGCCATCAGAGGAGGAAGTTGTAGAAGGTGTCTTTACAGCTATCCCTCTCACAGTTCATCTTATTCAGTTAAGTCTATTGCTCTAACCTGGAGAGAGTCCTTTGGATATGCAGTTTGTTAAACAAATTGCTAGCTATTGCTCCTAGTTTTGTGCCAGCCGTAGATCTGATCAGCATGTTATCTATGCCTTTATCCAAGTCATTGATAAAAATGTTGAAGAGCGTCAGGCCAATTGGTTCAAGGGCTTGAAAGCCTGTGCTAAGGAGTGAGCATTTAATGGAATAAATAATCAAGTGCCATTACCTACTGTGAGGAAGCTGCTCGGAAGACTGTGGATTCTGATTGAGTAGCCACTGAGTCAAATGGAGTGGTTGGGGAAATCCTTTGAACTCAGTTTCCTATAGAAACAGCTAAGTTTTGGAAAGGCATGGACAAGAATGATAGGGGATCAGAAGGGCAGAGATGGATTTTAATCTGCTTCAGGTGAAGGCATGATTCCATTGAGGAGATCATCAATCCACTGAAGTAAGAAGTAACTACTCCCAGTGATGGGCTGGAGGGTCTATGTGTGTGATAGAAAGGGAGAATCCTTTGAACTATATGTATCCCACTGAAAGGATGAGAAGAACCATTATGTCTTAAACAATCCAGTGTGTTACTGGGCCTGAGACGAGGGAAGAATGGAGAAGGTGGCAGGAAAGGGACAATCAACTCCCTTTGAGATGCTGGAGGAAGGAAGAAAGATGCATTGCCTCTTTTTAAAACTGAGGGGCAGCTAGGTGGCCTACTGGCTAGAGCTCCAACCTTGGAGTCCGGAGGACCTGAGTTCAAATCTTGCCTCAGACACTCAACACCTACCAGCTGTATGATCTTGGGCAAGTCACTTAACTCTGATTGCCTAAGCCAAAAAAAATTGAGGCGAAAGAAAAGAGTTGTGGAGAATGAGATGGTGGAGGAAGTATAGGATCACCAGAGGCATATTTTGATATGTCAACTTATTTATTGTTCGTTTAGTTATTTATTCAGTCATATCTGACACTTTGTGACCTCACTTGGGGTTTTCTCAGCAAAGGCACTGGAATGGTTTGCATTTTCTTCCCTGGCTCATTTTGCAGATGAGGAAACTGAGGCAGACAGGGTGAAGTGACTTGCCCATGGTCACACAGCTAGCAAGTCTGAGGTCAGATTTGAACTCATGAAGAAGTCTTCCTGATTCCAGGTCCAGTGCTCTATCCACTGTACCACCTAGCTGTCTCATGTCAACAACTATAATCCAAATTCTAAACATCTTGTTGTTTTTTATTTGTTGAATTTGTCCTGTTTTACTTTTGCCCCAACTTTTGTTTAATAAAAATAATTTGTTGTTGTTGCTATTTCACCAACTGGCAATAACAACAAGAACAACAAATTACTGTTTCTATAGCTCTTTAAAAGTGCTTTACAAAATTGTTTCATTTTGTCCTCACAATAACCTTGGGGGGTTAGGTATTTTTATTATCCCCATTTTATAGATGATGAAATTGAGACAGACAGAGATTAAGTAACTTGTACAAGGTCACACAGCTAGTAAGCATTTGAAGCAGGATTTGAATTGAGGTCCTTCAGACTAGCTGTGTGACCCTGGGCAAGTCACTTAACCCTGTCTGCCTCAGTTTTCTCATCTGTAAAATGAGCTGGAGAAGGAAATGATAAACCACTCCAGTATCTTTGCCAAGAAAACCTCAAATGGGGTCACGAAGAGTCAGACGTGACTAATCAACTAAACAACAATGATCTTCTGACTCTAGGTGCAAAATTCTATCCACTGAAACACCTAGCTGGTCTTCAGTGACTGATCAGGTGTAGACAGAAGGAGATTCTTCTGAGTGGTGGAAATGACAAGAAGCTCATTGTGGAAAGCTTTTGTTTTATTGATCTTCGACAAATAGAAAGTGGTATTTGGTGTATGCCTAGTAAAAGACAGGGCCTAGAGACTCAGAAGGGTGTGTTGGATCTTTGAGCAGTCTGGAATTTAATCCTTTACTCTGGCTCTAAACCTTATAAATATAGAAGGAAAGAAGGCAGGGGATGACTCACTACACACCGATCAAGGATTTCCTTTAAGAGGCAGCCTGATGTGGTGAAAAGAACATTGGGTGACTTGGAGACTGAAGAGCTGGGTTCACATCCTAGCTTGGCTACGTAACTAGCTAGATAAACTGCTATGCTACGAGCGAGTGCCAACTTCTCTGAGTCCCAGTTACCTCATCCGCATCATATGGATAACAGAGTCATGGAATATCAGAACCGGAGGGTCCACACACCACAGGCTGTGCCATACCACATGAGACTCCAGACAGTGAATTGATTTGCTTGTGTTTACACAAAAAGTAGCAGAGCTGAGATTCCAGCTCAGACCTTCTGACTCCCATTCCAAAACTTTACCCATCATGCTTCCTTGTTTCCTTATTTCCTAGAATCCTAGGATTTAGAGCTAGAAAGGACTTTAGGGATCCCCCAGTCTAACCTATTCATTTTGCAAATGAGGATTTGTGCAAAGTGACATGTCAGGAAGATTCATGGCTAGGTCTTCTGATCCTAAATCCAGTTCTTTTCCCACCATACAACCATTTTCTCTTCATTCCTTTGGGTGCATGCAGTGGCCTGAATATTTTTTATATATTATTGATATCTATGTTAGAGCATGAATTCCTCCAGGGTTTCCCCTACAATTTTGCCTTGCATCCATCTTGGAAAAGATATAGGTGGTAGAGGAGGATGGATAGTCCCTTAATTTGTCTGTCCCTCAGTATTTAGGTGTTTAGTTGGCGTTATATCCACAGTCACAATATACTAAAAATTAGAGGGACCTTAGGAATCATCCATTTCAAACTCCTTATTTTATGAATAGTGAGATAAAGGACCTGGGTTTCTATTTCTCTTAAAAACTCTTGTTATTTTTTGTTTTGTATTGCCTTAAGTTCCAAACACAGCCCTTTTCACTGAGCCATCTCTTCTAACAAAAAAATAAAGGTAGGAGTAAGCGCCGTTCAGCAAAAGTAGCCAACACAGAATCTAATAGTACATGCATGCAATGTTTCCCACTCATAGTCTTCCCTGCAAAAAAGGAAAGTACATTCTCTCTTTTTCTCCAAATTTTAGGATTTCTTCTTTCAGTTTCCATTTTTGAAATCATTTTGCAACTTGCCTTTCTGACTCTTCCTACTTCACTTTGCATCAGTTCATATACCTTCCCATACTTCTCTGTGTTCCTCATATTCTTGTAGCATCTTAATGTTCCATTACATTAATGCACAACAATCTATGGAGGCATTTGCTCATCAGTGACTTGCCCAGTTTTACAGGCTCATAGATCTTGAGCGAGAAGGGACCTTAGGGGCCATTTATGTCAACACACTCATTTTATAGATGTGGAAACTGAAGTCACATATAATAATAATAGCTAGCATTTACATGGCACTTCCTATGTGTCAGGCACTATGCCAGGTGCTTTACAAATATTATCCCATTTTATCCTCACGACCCTAGGGCACAGGTGCTATTATTATTCCCATTTTATAGTTGAGGGAATTTAGGCAAACAGAGGTTAAGTGATTTGCCCAAGGTCATACAACTAGTAAGTGTCTGAGGTAGGTTTTGAACTCAAGTCTTCCCGACTCCAAGCCCATTGCTCTACCTGTTTTGCCACCTAATTGCCTCATATAGGGGAAAGTGGTCAGAATTTGAACCCAGGTTCTCTGACTCTACTCTAAATTTCTCCCAGAGAAACAAAATTGTGGATGGTGGTCAGCAGCTTTTTCCCACACAGACACATGATTACTTCTAAGGTCTCCTGACTTTTAGCTCACAGTTCTTTCTATTGTTTCATGTTACCCCATTATCTCAAGTTGGGTCTCTAGCTGGCCTCTTGGGTTTTACACTAGTCAGTTATTTGTATGATGGGGAAACCATAACTCTCCATTTCAAAGCTGAAAATCAGTTCTACCTGGAAAGCAGACATAAGCCTCATCTCTTCCTCAGTCTCCTGGGCTTGGCCAACACACAGACACAGACACAGACACAGACACAGACACACAGACACACACACACACACACACACACACCACAGAGGTGGGGTTGCCAAGCCTTCCAGCCTCTGTCCTTTCTGGGGATTGCACTCCAAAGCCTTTTACAAAACTGTCTTCTGAAGGCCCCTTGGCTGTCCTGTTTGTAAAACCGTTCACAGTCAGCCTTGCCTTTCATTTCCTTAATCTTAAATTGCATCAAAAAGGGAGAGATTAGAGGTAAAACCTCAATAAAGGACTGAACAAAAGCCTGCTCCCACATTGGATTCTCACACCTAGCTCTGCCTTTTTTTCCCCTCCCTCTTGTCTGACAGGCCGAGTGTATGAACCTCTATTTTTTTTTAAACTTAGATTAAAACACTATTTAGAAAAGGCCATGCAAGTTTGAAGTCACCTGTGGTTCATACATTAAACATCAAATGTACATTAACTGTGAATTATGGTTAGGAAAAGTAAATCCTTTAATGCCGTTTTCTGTGTTCCACTGGCTGTAGCTTAGCATTAATGGCCCTCTTTGCGACTCAGTCAATGGATGGACTACTTCAGCTGCTTCTTAGTATTTTTCGAGTATTCCTTGCCATTTAGGATTTCCTTTCTGCCTCACTGCAAACACAGGGTCCGGAGAGAGCGGACGAGTTCTGCTGATGGGGTGTGTGAGTCCAGCAAGTAGCTGCTTCTGCTGGGGCAGACAGGTAGCTGAGTTTTTTGTTGGGAAGTCACTTTGTGGCTCCAATTTAAGGACTTCTTCTGTTCCATGTAAATGTGTTTGCAAAGTCAATTTATGGAAACCTACAACTGTTAGGAAAAGGACCCATTGTACTTAGATCCAGGTATTCATCAGAATGGAGTATGTAGATGGGTAAGGGGAACCTGGATTATTTTGTCAAGGGATCTTAAACTTTCACAAGAAAGCAGGCATCCCCTGATAAATGGTCTTTCAGCCTAGGCTTGAGCCCTCTCAGTAGCGCTTGATAAATGCCTGCAGATTGCTTGAAGATATGAAGGAATACAATTTTTCAGTCTCTCAGAGTTGGAAGAGACAAAGGCCACCAAACTCAAAGCATACATTAATAAGAATGCCTCTCTAGGCAAATAGAAACAGGATCCCTGTGGGCCTCATATTGATTTAGAATACCACAAATTAACATTATCTATATTACATTATATTATATTTTTCTTGATTTTGTTAAGTACTTTGCAAAATATTTTACTCTGTTTCCCACCTTCCTTGAAGGTCACCAGCTTGACACCTCTGTTTACACCATTCAGGGACAGTGGTCACTTGGGTTCTTTTGGACATCTTCTGTCATGGAGAATCCATGGTCTTCTGAGGAGGCTCACTGAACTAGTCAGTAGAAAGTTTTCCTTACAGGGAACTGAAATCTGCCTCTCTCTAACTTCTATCCATCACTCCTAGTTCTGCCTTCCTGGGCTTGGCAGAACGAGTGTAATTCTTCCTTTGCATGACAGGCCTTTAAATACTAGAAGACAGCTATCATGTTCCACCTAAGCCTTCTCTTCTGCAGGCTAAATAGGCAGGGGGGTGTAGTGGGAAAAGCACTGGCTTTGCCTTCAGAGAACTTTGGTTAAAATCTTGCTTCCATCACTTACTACTTGTGTGACCTTGGGCAAGTCACTTAACTTTTTGTGACCTCAGTTTCCTCATTTTCCAGATGAAGAGGTGGGGTTAGATGGCAACTAAGGCCCCTTCCAGCTTTAAGTCAAATATCCTATACTTCCCTGATTGACATGGTCTCTAGTCTTCTTACTATCCTGGCTGCCTTCTTCAGAATCTATTTCAGTTTATCAAGATCTTTTAAAAAACGTGGCACTCATTTTGGACTTCCTAATTATTAGCAAGTTCTCCCTTACATTAATAAAAAAAAATGTGCCTTCATTTATTCTTCCATCTGGAATTCTACAGAACAAAAATCAAATTCCTCTTTCTCAGGGTAGCCCTACACATACTAGAAGTCTGTTACACTCCTCCCTCCCCCCTTATAAGCTTTTCTTCTCCAGGCTAAATAACCTCAATTCTTTTGAATTTTCCTTCTATGGTTTCCTTCATTTGAAAACCCTTCAACATTTTAGCATCTCAACAATCTAAATGGAAAGCTGGACTAAAGGTGGAAGAATTATTAACAATAGGCTGACCATGCTGACAAATTGTATGGCCATGGCAACCTGTGAAGCAGAATGCACTATTGGACCTACAGTAAGCAAAAGCAGGCACAATATTAACATACATATAATTGGGATTATTTAGCACAACCTCCTTGCCTTGAATTTGAGGGCAAAATCAAGTCACTTCTTCACAGGTTTCCTCTGGTCTGTAGGGGTTTTCCTTTAACTCTGATTTTTCTTCCCAGCTTCATGGTTAGGGCAAGAGAGTCTGTGAAACAACTGAAGTGGCCCAAGCCTACAGAAACGCTCTGTTTGCTCATCTGTCCAACAAAGAAAATTGGATTACATAATCTCAGAGGTTTCTTGATGACCTCCTCCTATTAAGGATGTTCTAGGCTGCTGGGTTGGGGAACCTGTGGCCTGAGGTCACATGTGGCCTCAAGGCTGCAGGTTCGCCACCCCTGCTAGACAGTAGGTTGCCTCAAGGGGTGGAAGGCTGGACTACATGACGGTTTTTGTTTTTGTTGAGTCATTTTTCCAGTTGCATCTGACTCTTCATGACCCCATTTGGGGTTTTCTCAGCAAAGATACTGGAATGGTTTGCCATTTCCTTCTCCAGCTCATTTGACAGATGAGGAAACTGAGGCAAACAGGGTTCAGTGACTTGCCCAGGGTCACTGAATATAGTAAGTGTCTGAAGCCAGTTTTGAACTCAGGAAGAGGAGTCTTCCTCACTCCAGGGACAGCACTATGCCACCTAGTCGCCCCAGATGACATTTAAGGTCATTCAAGTCTTCCAACAATTATTAGAATCCGGTGATTCCAGAGTATCACCTGCTAGTCATCTTCATGTGATTGGGAGTCTAGGATTAAAAGGAAGTGACTTTTCTCACTTCCACCCCCAACTCACCTCTTGTCTTTTTGCCTTCTCTGCCTCTGGTTGGGACCCTGGGTGCATATAGTGGGTGGTAGTTAAGAAGGAGCTCAGAGGAGAAGGGATTTGGAATGCTCAGGCTTTGTCTCTGGGATTCCACCTGATAGTCATCTATTTTCAGCTGTGCTGTCCCACGGACCCCCCCCCCCCCCCCCCCCCCCCCCCACACCCCCAGGGAATTTGCTGGAGATCTGCCACAAACATTGGGAATCCTCCTAATGTTGCTACGAAGGAAAATAAAGGAAAGTTTGAGCTCATCAGGCTCATTCTTATTTCTTCTTTCCTGCAGGCATCAGGTACTTTATAAACAGGGAAATTGGGTTTCAGAAATAGCACCTGTCGGAGGAAGTCAAGCACCCCTTCCCTGCCCCCGCCAGCACCAAACGGTCTTAATTAACTTTGGACATTTCTTCGCCTCACACTTTATTTCTGAATGTTATTGAAAGTTGTCAGAACTTGTCTCGCTTTTTTCTTTTATTATTAATGTGTAAATACAATGCCTCGGGAGTGTTGCTAAAACACAGAATCTAATCCCGGGAGATTAATTTATGAACGCAGCATAGGGTGAAGCTTCAGCCCAGCGACAGCCGATTGCTGCTGCTGAGAGATGCAAGCACTGACCCCACAAACCTACAGGGATCCAGGAGACGGGAAAAACAGAGAGAGGACAGGAAAAGAATATCCTGATCCTCTACATCTCGTCACGATGCCTGGAAAGCTGTGAAATTTCCCATGTCTGGAAACATACTTTCCTTGAGTACAGGTTTCCTGGGAGAGTCAATCAATAAGTCATTTCAACGAATATAAGTTCCCAGAGGGCAGGGATTGTTTTTCCTCGTGTCTGAATCACAAGCATAGTGTCTTGTACACAGTAGGCATTTAATATATGCTTATTTTGAATTGGACAAATATTTTGCAGAGTACCTGTTTCTTTGTCCCATTCTAGGCTTTTTGTGAGGGTGGGGAGGGGATAGATCATAATTACTTAAAGATCTTAGGGAGCTTACAGTTTTCTTGGGGAAATAAGAGTACCTAGAACAATTAAAAAATGAAACAAGGCTGTAAATACTAGATTGTGTGGTACAAACAATAAACACCATCAGAACGAAAATCACAAAGGTATCAGAGCTGGAAGGGTCCTCAGAGATCATTCTAGCGGCCAATTCCCTCATTTCACAAATGAGAAGATTGGGGCCCAGAGAGGGGGAGGTGGTGACTTGTCCAAGGTTATAGAGTAAATTATAGGCAGAGTCTGGAATCAGGTTTTTTGACTATTAGTTCAGGACTCTTCAGCACACCAAACTCAGGAGAGTTCATTTTTGTCAAAGGCTTTCAAATCTATTTGGAGGAGGAGAGGCTGGATCTAGCCCCTGCATCCCGCCCTTGGATGACAAATTTAGAGTCGGAAGAGACCTCGGGGGTTATCTAGTCCAGCGCCCTCATTTTGCAGATGAAGAAACTGAGGCTCGGAAAAGTGAAATCTTGCCCGAGGACACACAAGTAGTAAATGGCATTGAGTGTGACTTGGTGCCTAAGATAATATAGGTCCCTGGGGACTCCCGTGGAATCGATTTCTCAGGATGGAGTTGACCTTGGTTTGAGCCCAATACCACAACGGATTCTATTAGCCATGTTGGAGCTCTCAACGCTAAGGGAAACATTTTTTTTTTTTTTCCTGTTTGGATTCTCATTGGAGAGGGAGGAAGGAACACACCCTAAGGGGAGGAGCTGCCGAGGTGAGTGCGCAGCTGCAAGGGGCAGGTGCTTGGAAGGGGAGTGAGACATAAGTGGGGGTGGGGGCTTTAGGTGAGGCTTCAGAAGGTTCAGGAGGTTTGTGTGCAGACAGAACTGATGGGTGCCTCCAGGGAATTGGTGGCACGTGGGTGTGGGAAAGGACAGTGGTGGGTCCCCAGGAGAGGAGCTTATCAGCTCTAGCAGGCAATATGTGGTCACTTGTGAAGTTCAACTAGAAATATCTGCAAGGACCTGGTCGTAGGAATTGCAGGAATCCCCTCCACCCCTCCCAGAGCCCTTATAAGAGCGGTGACTTAGGGATTTTTCTGTTTGCTTTTCCAGGTGAAGAGTTCAATGTCAGAAAGGGAGCTCTGGACTTGTGAGGGAAGGGCTGGGGGGTAGGGTAGCTCTGGGCTCCCAACTCAGAGGCTTAGGGAGTGGCTGTTGGAAGCTTCCAAAGGAGGACCATGGCAAGTTCAGGGGACCCTGGCTACCATACTCTGGGCGGGGAGAGAGCTGAGTGCGGGCAGGCCCAGCCCCGATGGGGTGGATGGTTAAGGAAGACCACCCTCCCCACAGTCCAGCCGCTCACTCCCGGGCAAAAGGCATAAAAATAGACGGAGCCCATCCCTCCGAGTCCTCATTACTGCAGGAGGCAGTCGATGCGGCCGAGGCAGAACGAGCCTTCGCTGAGCCCTGAGAGCAGCCGTCCAGTGGCCTGGTTCTCTGCTCCCCTCATCAGAGGGGTAATCACTGTCAGGATGCTGACAGGTCCTGGGGAGTGGTTGCAGGGCATGAGCGGCTGGAGCTGCAGCTGGGTGATTAGAAGCACCAGTAGAAACCCGCGCTGATTTGGAGATGAACAGAACAGCCTCACTCTCTTCTCTTTCTCCTTCACCTTTCTTTCCCTTTTCTTTCTCTTTTTGCTTCTTTCTCTCCCTCCTTCTGCCTCCTTGTGAAGTCCACAGAGACTGCTGCAAAGAGCAGAGGCACACCTTCACACACTCCTCCGTATGTCCCACTGGCCCACTTCTGTCCACACTATCCCCTTAGGGCTGCACCAGCAGCATTTCAATTTTGTTCTTATTGCTACAGACACCCTTCTCCCTTCCTCCCCCAAAAAGAATTTGCCTGGGCCTTTTGGGAAGAGATCCCGGGGGCATCCCATCAGGGTTTGGCTCTCTCAGCCCACTGTCTCTGCAGATCTCTGGAGCCCCATTGAATCCTAGGTCCATCCTTTTTCATTAGCAATGGTGCATTTCAATCTGGTTTTCCTCGTTGAGGTTTGGTGCAGGGATATACATACACACACACACACACACACACACACACACATATATATATAATATCATGTATATATATATATATCACGTATATATATATATATATATACGTGATATATATGATCTTCCAGTCTAATAAAGTCTCTGATGAGACTCTTCTTGTGTTCTCTGCCACTCAGAGCACACTGCAGCTCAGCTCCATGGGGGATGACTCCTTTTCCTCGGCCCCTTCACTCAGGCCTTACTTATTATGCCCATCACCTCACATTCACCTATACCTTCATCCCTGTCATGAAGGATACCGTAAGCTGGCATCGATACCCTATAAGACAGATGTGGGGGCAATGGGCAGAACTGGAAAGAAGCAAATTAAGTTGTGCTACAAGGAAAGACTTCTAAAAATTGGAGCTGTCCCCAAATCCAGTGGACTGCTGAGGAGGGAGGTCTCCATACAAATGATGACTGATCACTCTTTGGGTATGTTACAGATGAGATTTTTGTTCAAATGTGGCTCTGAGATCCTCCGAACCCTGAGACTCTGTGACTCTCTTTAATGCCCTGTGGACACTGGGAGACAGGGGTAGGGACTAGGGGGATGAGTTTAGACATCCTTGCCCTATCATGCAGCTGGGGAAGCCGTATTCCCAGCCTGCCTTCAAAGCAGCCTACCATCAGCCAGCTGCAGACAGAGGCCACGGCCCCAACTGCTCACCACCCATTAGCCTGGCGGGCAGCAGGCAGCAGAGGCTTCTGAGGGCTCAGACAAATAGGGCGATTGAACGGCTGCTCTTTGGAGTGGTTGCCAAACTAATCTCAGCCAGGCAGCAGCATGTCTCCTCTTCAGCTCTCAACCCACTCCCCAGCTTAACACTTCAGATGGGGCCCTATCCCCTCCTTGGGAGCTGGTGATTAACCCCTTATAAATGAGTTTTGTTTAGAGAGCTTTCTCCTAAGGGGGGGGGGGGGGGGG
>NW_020951934.1:1907058-1946142 GCF_900497805.2 Vombatus ursinus
GAGAGTGAGAGTGTGTCAATCTTCAAACTCCTGTTTGTGCTGCTTGTGTGGGGGTTGGTGAGGTCCGCTGGTGCTGGCAACATCTCATCTACCAGTCCTAGATCCCCGGTCTGGAAGGAAATCTTCCAGAAAAGCTTTTTCACATAGCTCAGCCCCTGCGGGCAAGCTGCCTCCTTGCTTTTCCCTCTTTCCCCACATCCTCCGCAGCCTAGAGCAGGAGGTTCCCCCTCTTCTCAGAGGACACTGCCATGTTCTTCTTGCACTTCCCTCCTGCCTCCATAGTTTTGAATCAGTTCTCAGGTACCTCCCTTCTCCATTCCATCTGTTTCTTATTCCTGAGGTCACCAACCATGAGAACTACCATGGTGCACTAGAAAGACTGCTGGATTTGGAGGCAGGAGATCTGAGTGCACATCCTGGCTCTTCCTGTGTGACTTTGGACAAATCATTGAATCTCTCAGTTCCCTCATCTGTAAAATAACAATTACTGCCTAATTCATGAGAGTGATGATGAGAAAATGATTTTATTTTTAGAGACAGTGTGAGTGGGGAACCTGTGGCCTTAAAGCCATACATGACCTTCTAAATACTTAAATGCAGCCTTTGACTGAATCCAAGTTTTACAGAACAGATTTGTTCTATGTGTGGTGTGGTCTAATGGAAAAAGCAATGGATTGGAAGCCAGTAGAGACCTGAGGTCAAATCCTGCCCCCTAAATTTATCAGCTCTGGTGACTATAGCTGAGTCTCGGAGCTTCTATTTCCTTGTTATGGGGATCAAATGAAATTAATTCTTGAAAAGTGCTCTGTAACCTCTAAACACTATATACATGTCCACTAGTTTTATGGGTAAGGAGGGTCTTGGTGCAGGTACAGATTTGAGCAGGGGCGTAACATCCTCTTCTTTCCTTACCTTGGCACAATGGCCACTAAGGGTAGCTTGCCTTGTCAACATGGCTCTTAGCAAGTGGGTTGGGTCTGTTCAGAAACAAAAGGATAATGGTGTTGACTGACCCGGTGGTTTGACTTTTCCTTTCAGCAGATTCTCAGCTCTTTGGGGTTTCAGGGACTATTTTTTTGTTCTTTCTTGTATCCTTAGCTCTTAATATACTCTCTTACATATAAAAGGCACTTCGTGTTTACTAAGTTGAATTGGGTTGGTTAGGTAGAGATACAACTAAACACTTGAGGACTCAAAGCCCAGGGTTCAAGGATACTGTCCTTGCTCTGTGACTAGCAGCAAGGGAGGTAAACGTGATGGTCGGAGGGGGCCCCTTGTCTGACTCTCCACACAGAAGCTGGCTCAGTCCAGACTATTGTTAGCAGATCCAAACTACTAGGGGCTCTACAAAGCACTTTACAAATGTTATCTCATTTGGTCTTCACAACAGCCCAGGGAGGTAGGTGCTATCACTATTCCCATTTAACAGATGAGGAAACTGAGGCCAAGGTCATGGTAATGACTTGCCCAGGGTAATCCAGCTCGTGACTGTCTGAGTCAGGTCTTTCTGACTCCAAATTCAACACTATATTGGTTACATTAACTAGCTGCCTAGAAAGGTCTCCACCTTCATTCTCTCCAGCCATTTCATCCTCTCCTGTCTGGGACCAGTGGTGATTCTATTGGGGAAGACCTGGCTAGAAATGGGGTGGAAGGGAGTTTTGTCATGACCTTTCAAAAACTCATTGATAGAGGTGCTTTTATGAATTTAGACTTGATGGGGAAGATGGAACAAGGGTTTGTGAAAAAGCATCCTTCTGGGCTGAGAGTCAAGGGGAGGGCTCTAAAAATGGGTTGATTTTCTCCCGAGACTTTTATCCAAAAGGCAAAATTCAGTTTATGATCACTGTTTACCATCCTGAGCCTGCCTCTGGTATGGGGTTAGGGTATCAGGCGTAGCACACAGACTGGTGAAGAAATCAGGCTTTGGGCTGGACTAGGGGGGCAGTGCATCATAGAGTGAGTGCTGGACTTGGAGGCAGGAATATTGTCTCTGGCACTCAGTTGCTATATGACCCTAGGCAAATCACTTAATCTCTCTTATTTAAAATGGGGGTTATAAGAATATTTACCCCCCCAGGATTGTTTTGAGGATCAAATGAGATAACACCTGTAAAGAGCTTTGCAAACCTTGTTTATGATTACTATTATAACAAAGGAATTAACAAGGACAATAAAGCCCTCCTCTTCAAATCCCGGTCTTATGCTTTCTGCTGCCCTTGAGCTTCCTGGATGATCATTTGCACCCACCTGGTAAGAAAAAATTCAGTTCGATTTCAATAAATATTTATTAAGCACTTTCTATGTGCCAGGCATCGAGCTAAGCATTCTAAACAAATGCTGGGGATACAAAAAGAGGCAAAAGACCGTCCTTACCCTCAAGGAGCTTATAATCTAATCCTCCTCAAGGAGGAGACAACACAAAATAAATATATACAAAGTAAACTATATACAGGATGAAAAGGAAATAACAGAGGGAAGGCATTAGAATTAAGATAGGTTGGGAAAGGCTTCATGTGAAGGTGAGATTTTAGTTGGGACTTTGAGGGAAGTGATAAGGTGGAGAGTATAAGTATGGCAGATAATTACTTTTGCCTGGAAGTTTTGTGGTTTGGCCTTTGAGGCTATAGTTATTCTTATAAATGCTCAGATGGGGATATTGGGGTAATTCCAGCTCACCAGTGTAGGTTTGAAGCCAAGAACACCAAAGTCTGAGCAAAGTGTTTGGGGCCATCACTTATATGTGTACATGCCCACCAGTAGAATGTGAGTTCCATGAGCGTAGGGATTTTATTGTTTTTATATCCATGGAACCAATCATCAATCAGTCAATCAACAAACATTTAAAAGTACCTCATATGTACACTTACTGGGTAGACAACTGGCCTTGCAGCCAAAATGACTTGGGTTCAAGGCCCAACTTCCACACATACTGGCTGGGTCAACCTTATTTTTCCAATTGATTAACTTTCTTTTCATGATTTTCTTGGATTGCTTTTATTTTTTTTCCTAATTTTTCCTTGATCTTTCTTATTTGATTTTTGAATTCCTTTTTAAGTTCTTCCAAGAACTTTTTTTGGGCTTGTGACCATTTGATGTTACTCTTTGGGGTAGGAGTGGCTTTTTTTTTTAACTACACTGTCTTCCTCTGAATATGAACCCAGATTTTCTTTTACACCAGAGTAGCTATCATGGTTGGGTTCTCTTTCCTTTGCTTACTCAATTTTATTATGCTTTGTTTTCTTTTAGCAGCTTATTATTATGATTAAGTTTTAATCCCAAGTTGTAGCAAGTCAGTGTTCTCAGCAATTTTCTCCCACTCCAAGATGCAGAGTAGGTGTTGACTTGGATTTCAGAAAGTGAATTTCCTCATCCAGGTGTTCCTGATATCAGTGGAATCATAGTCCCCATCCTCATCCTGACTCGGTGCCTGGCTGGAGATACAAATACAAAAATGAGACAGTTCCTGCCCTCGAGCAGCTTCCATTCTAATGGGGAGACACAACCCTAAGAGAAGGGCAGTAGCCTGGGGAGTAGAGGTGATGAGATAGAAAAGAGTGCTTGAGGCAGATGGAGCAAGCTAGGAGATAAGATGAAGGATGTGATCAGGCAGAAAAGTGATCAAAGAAGACCAGACATAGAAGCCCCCACCATGGACTTATCTGTGTGCTTTCACAAAGCACCCTCAATTCCAGAAGAACTCTTCCCCTCTCCTTTCCTGTTCTCTTTGCTTATCACCTCCAGACTACCTGATATCCCAGGCATTTTGAAGCCATGCTTGGTCCTCCCATCATTCTCTTGTCCCCTTCCTCCTATACCATAAAATTGTATATAAACCATACTTTTAACCCGGCTAACAGCGTTTTCCTCCTATGGGGAGCAGGGCTTGTGGCCTATGCTCTACCTCCCACATGGAGTAGAGCCCACTGGGGCTGTGCCTCATAGGGAGCAGGCACACTTGGGTGCATCACCCCAATAAATGCCTTTCTTTAACTTGGAGACCGAGTGAATTCTTTCAGGACACTAAGACCAACACGTCTATTCCTCATAATTTCAAGTAGCACCCCAACATTCTTGGGATTCACCCTGAACTCATCACCAGTGACTACAGAGAAAGTCTAAGTGAATTCTTTCACACCTGAATCAGCTCTCCCAACTCTAACTTCAACAGAGGTCTCGGAAGTCACAGGGATTGTGATCAAAGTCATGGAGTAATAGATTGTTATAGCTGAACCCCAGCCAGCGGCACTCACCAGGGAGGATGTCTCTTCTAAATTTAGACTTGAGGCTTTCTTAGTTCCTGAGTTATATGGAAGTGAGGCAGATGCCAAGAAGCTTCTACCAGGTAAACTTTGGTGTACAGTTGGATGGCTGAGCAGGATGTGAATCATGGTCTGGGACCAATGCAATAGTTAGCTGAGTTTTCACTCTTTCTCCCACCAATCAGCCTAATACAGGTGTGTTGGATTGAATTGAATTGCACTGAAACATTGTTGGTTCCCTTGGACCCAGGCTTCAGAGGAAGCAGGTGTTGACTAATGAGGACAACTGGGAAGGGGGAGAAGGGAAGGAGATCTCTACTGCAGCAGCATGCCAGCCCTTCTCGTGCCAGAGGAGGCTCTGGGCAGGGGAGAGTTAATCACCGACCTCCTTCAGAAGAGAACAAAACCCAATAACACTGGGAGAAGCTTAAAAAGGAACCCACCCACAGCTCCTGCTACAAATGCTTTTAGCTGCACGTTAAATCTTCCCTCTAATGGCACCCCCTGTTAAACGAGATATGTCACCCGACCTGAGGAGGCTGACTTGAAAGGCAAATAGTTGGAAGTGATTCCACATGTTATTAGTGGGAGCTGTTCTCACATTTCCGGCAAAAATAATGGAGCCTGGGTCTGAAGAGAGAGATGACTAATACCTCCGCATTACTGACCCTGGGGCTGGGCATTGCACTGTAATCCTGGTCATTCTCCTGGCCCTGGGAGAATGTTTTTCTGTATTTCCTCCACTTTTTACTGGGTGGCCTAGTTAATGGAGGATACAGAGACTGTTTGGGAATGAGGCAGACGTGTATCTTGGTGCAGGCTGAAGGAGGGTCTGCGTAGAAATCAGTCCTGTTTGTTCCCTTGAGGTAAGATCACATCAAAACTATTCCACACGAGATGGGACTGTGTCTGGTCCTGAATATGTCCAAGGAATAAGAATTTTACTATCTCTCTCAGGATCCTGTTCCAGCACTTTGTAACAGTTATTGCTGGGAAGGTCTGCCTTGGATCTGACCATACTTTCTCTTACTACAGTTTTAATTGATTCCTTCTTTGCCTTCAGTAGGAAGAAGAATTGTAAAAGGTTGTAGTTGGATGTGTTCCTTAGAGATCATTTAATCTAATCGTTCATCCTGAGGAAAAGGAAGGTGTCAGAGTCATGAAGTTACTTGCTCCAAATCCCATAGCTGATAGAACAGACGCTACAGCCCAGTATACAGAATAATAAAATCTCAGAATTGGGAGGACAGGGAAGGCCTTGGGAGGCCCTCTAGGTCCTCAAGTGTGGCCCTTTGATTGAATCCAAATTTCACAGAACAAATCCCCTTAATAAAAGGATTTTTTCTGTAAAACTTAGACTCAGTCAAAAGGCCACACCCAAGGACCTAGAAGGCTACATGTGGTCTAGAAGCTGCAGGTTCCCCACCCCTGGCTCTAGCCTATGACTGAACAAGAATCTTTTCTATGCCATTCATGTCTCTTTCTGTAAGACTCTGTTCTTACAGTATTTGAAAAGAATATTCATCTGGGGCTTGAACCTGGGACCTTTCCCACCTTAAGTAATAATCAAATCTCTAGGCCAATGAGCCATTTATAGAAGTTGTCACCATATGCCATGTGAAAACTCTTTATCCAACATTAAATAATCAGCCTTGAAGATCATTACTAAATAGCCTCTCCAGACTTTTCTTTCTCTTTTCCCACTTAGCGAAAATGATGATTCTTCTTTCAGCTCTTGGCCGGAAGCCTCAGAGAGGTCCAGCATTCCCAGCCAAGCTTTGCTGCAAAGTGTTAGCATCCCACCTAATGAAGACAGAAGCTCAGTCAGGAGGACTGAATCCTTGAGAGGAGAAGGTCCTGTCTGATGGTTGCTGCTGAGGCATCATTTTCTCCTCACTTTTTCTACATAAACAGACAGGAAGAGCCCACAGACACAGGAAGCATCCCCGTGCCTCTTTTTGAACCACTAAGTCATCAGGTTCCCCCTGTCAGGCAGACAGGAAGCACTAAATTCACCTAAGTGATAGGTCATACACACACCTTCTTTGTCTCTATTCTCTTCATCAACTCCCATCCTCCTGGCCTCTGGCATCTTGGGTCTTAAAGGTTTCTGCCGTGGGTGAGACCTTTGGGTTGTGTTCCCACAACCATCTTTTTTGGCAAGATCTCTGCTCCCTCGATGAGACTCTAATGTGATTTATTTTTTCACTTTGGAACATTTACTTTCTATCGTATAAATATTGGGCTGTGGGGGCTGGAACGCTCACTCCATGCACAGAAGCAGTGACAGCCGCGATGGCAAGTTTATTTTTAAATAAAAATGGGAAAGTTACGAGACTCCTAAGGCTTTCTGCATTTTTCTTTCTCATTCCAGAGAGAGAGAGAGAGAGAGAGAGAGAGAGAGAGAGAGAGAGAGAGATTGACTGAGACACAAAGAGACACACACAGAGATAGAGACAGAGAAAGACAGAGAGAGAAAGGGAGACAGAGTGAGAGAGAGGCAGAGAGACAGGGAGAGAGAGAGAGACAGAGAGAGAGAGAATCAGATAGACTGAGACAGAGAGAGAGACATACACAGACACAGAGACAGAGATAGAGAGAAAGGGAGACAGAGTGACAAAGAGAGAGAGGCAGAGAGACAGAGAGAGACACACACAGAGATACAGAGACACAGAGACAGAGATATGGAGACAGCCAGAGACACAGAGAGAGACAGAAAGGCAGAGAGACAGAGAGAGAAAGAAAAGAAAAAGAGGAAGAAGAAAATGTAGGAAAAAAATATATGTCTGCAGTTCCATTTTTCATGGTTTCCTGTTTTCTTCTTCTGTTCTCTTTCCCCCTTCCCTGGCGGGTGGCTTCTCTTTGAAGAAGGGAAAGGAGTGATTACTTTGAAGAAGGGAGTAGGGGATATGTTGAAGCCGTGCATTGGGCACGCAGCCCTGAGCCAGTCCCATGCATGGTAAAATATTACCTTAATAACAGACTCGCAGAGAACTATGTGTAAATGGTAACAGCTCTTTTGTGATGACCATATTATAAATGATTGCAGCCCTGATCATTAATAATGCATTTCGACAATAACAACTTGATTCAAGGGAAGAATCTTTCATTATTTCCTGGCAAAAGAATCCGATCTTGCTGTCGCACAAATGGAGCTGGCCGAGGGATTGGCAACATCCAGTAAGGTCTACAAAGAAGAGGCCTGTTTTCAATAATAATAATCGCAATAATAAGAGCTAGCATTTATATTGTGCTTTAAGGCTTGTAAGGTGCTTTAAATAAATTGTCTCATTTGATGCTCACTGTGAAGTAGATGCTGCTGTTATTTCCATTTTGCAGATGAGGAAACTGAGGCTTCCAGCAGTTAAGTGACTTGCCTGGGGTCAAACAGCTTGCAAGTGATTGAGTCAGCCTTTGAACTTGGGCCTTCCCAATTCCCCCAGCCCACTGTTCTACCCATGACCCCACCCATTTGTCTCACTCTGCTGCCTCCTTGGTCATTTGGAGAATAGTTGATGGGACAGCTAGGTGGTGCAGTGGATAGAGCACTGGTCCTGGAGTCAGGAGGACCTGAGTTCAAATCTGGCCTCAAACCAAACACTTGACACTTACTAGCTATGTGACCCTGGGCAAGTCACTTAACCCCAGTTACCTTAAAAAAAAAAAGAATATTCTCTTGCTCTTGCTGTCAACTGTGTTAGATTCTTTATGACTGACTTCTTTTGGGGTTTTCTTGTCAAAGGTGCCAGAGTGGTTTGCTGTTTCCTTGAGGAACTGAGGCAAACAGGGTTAAGTGGCTTCCAAAGTGTTTTAGGCTGGGTTTGAACTCAGGTCTTCCTGATTCCAAGCCTGTCTCCAGCACTTTATCCACTGTGTCACCTGGCTGCCCCTCACTTCCCCCTAAGTCATTTGTCTTTTCCCCCCAGGAGAGGAATAGGTCTTTTCAAGTTCGTGATGTTTAGAGCTCACAAAATGAATTCACAGAATTTCAGAGCTGGGAGGGATGTGAGGGAATATCCAATCTATTCCTCTTGTTCTACGGATGAAGATTCTCAAGAGATGCCAAGTATGCTGCAAATGTTGAAGTGCTATATACATGCTATCTATTGTTTCCTTTGTTATTATTACTAGTCCAGAGAAGGGCAGCTCTCTTTTACTGGGCTGGAAGGGATGATGGTTTGAAGGTGGATCTGCTGTGTCCTCAGGATTCTGGAAATTCTTCTACAGGCCCTTGGCTGTTATTGTGCTTATTAAGGAGTACGGAGCTCAAGCAGTCCATCGATCAATAAATATTCATTGACATAGCTTGTGCACATCGAATACCTGCCTAGAAGGCAAGATCCTCTGCCTAGGCTCCAAAGGTCACTGCTCCATTCCTTCCTCATAAGCTCTGTGTTGGGCAGGGGACTAAAGGAGGCAGCTCCTCTTCTGCAAAGGCTTATAGTCTAGTTAGAGAGATCCCAGACACACACATACACACTCATACACACACACATTCATACACACACACAGACACCCTCACACTCATACACACACACTCACACACACACTCATACACCCACACAGAGACCCTCACCCTCACACTCATACACACATACACACTCATACACACACTCATACACGCACTCATACACATACACTCACACACACATACACACGCTCAGAACATTTACAGAGTAACATACAACAGTGCAGAGTCAAGAGGAAGTTGAATGTAGCAGAAAAAAAGCATTACATTTGGAATGAGAAGACCTAGGTTTTAGATCCTGCTTTCTTATTAGCTGCATGACCGAGACAAGGCATGTGCCTTCTCTGGGCTTTAGTTTTCTCATTTGTAATAAGGAAGTGTGGGTAGATGATTGCTAAGGTGCCTTCCAGTACTAAATTCTATGATCCTTATGAAATTCTCTGTTGTGAAATTGCATGGTTGTAGACTAAATGTGCTACAGGAAGACAGAGGAGGAAGAAAGAAGTATTAAAGGAGGAAGAGGATGGATGAGCATGCTTAGTGCACATGATAAACAGGTTAAAAACTTACAGAAGTACTTTTGGAAGTAGCATAAATCACCACTCTGAGCAATAGTAAAAGTTAATAATTGGTATATAGTGGCACAATGGATAGAGTGCCAGGCCTGGAGTCGGGAAGACTCACCTTTTTTTTTTTTTAAGGCAATGGGGGTTAAGTGACTTGCCCAGGGTCACAGAGCTAGTAAGTATCAAGTGTTTGGTCTGAGGCTGGATTTGAACTCAGGTCCTCCTGACTTCAGGGCCGGTGGTTTATCCACTGTGCCACCTAGCTGCCTGAGGAAGACTCATCTTCCTAGGTTCAAATCTAGCCTCAGACACTTACTGGCTGTGTGACCCTGGGCAAATCACTTAATCCTGTTTGCCTCAGTTTATTGATCTGTAAAATAAGCTGGAGAAGGAAACAGCAAATCACTTCAGTATCTTTGGCAAGAAGATGCCAAATAGGGTCACAAAGAGTCAGACGTGACTGAAAAGTGACTGAACAACAACAACAAACATGCCGTTGGATTTGTCTATTGTGACAGAAAATATGGTGGACAGAATCCTGGGACTGGAGTCAGAAAGATCTGAGTTCAAATCCAGCCTCAGATACTTACTAGCTGTGTGACCCTGGGCAAGTCACTTAACCTCTGTTTGCCTCAGTTTCCTCATCTGTCAAATGAGGATCATAAAAGCACCTACCTTGCAGTATTGTTGTGAGGATAAAATGATAAGATAACTTATAAAGCACTTAGCACAATGCCTGGCACGTAGTAAGCACTATATAATTGTTTTTTTCAACTCCCTGTCGTCCAGAAATCCCTTGTCTTATAGACAATTATGCCTTTGTCAAACTCCAACCTTGGATTCCTCTGACTATCTGCTTCCTCCTCTCCTACTGACATTCTGAGAGGAGATGGACAAAATCATGAAATGTGCTGACTGGGTCCACTACAAATTTATTTTACATAATTCCAACCAAGTCCTCACTGCTACAAGGCAGTCTCTTTACGTCTTTCTAGTCAATCTGCTGTCCGGTTCACCACAGTGGCTGTTGCAGACATTCTCTCTTCTCAATCCCACATCACTCTACTCGCACCCTGCAGCTAGGGACCTTGTCTTTGTGGCAACCTCACGTGGACCTTTCCCTTTGTGGAAAAAAATGAAGTCATTTTCCAAGAACTTCCTCTTCCCCCCTCCTCTTGATCTCACATATCTCAGACATCTTCCTCCTCCCCCAAGCCCCACTATCTCTTCCTTCACTTCTGTCTCACATGAAGACATGGCCCTTCTCCTTGACAAGGCAAGCCTCTCGACATGTACCCTCTATACCATCCCCTCTTGTCTTTTCCAATAGATTGTCCCCACTAACATCCCCACTATTTCTCTAGTTTTGAATCTCTACCCATCTATTGGCTCCTTCTCTACTGTCTATGAACATATCTATGCTCCCCCTATCCTTAAAAAACAAACAACCCCCCACTTGATCTGACCATCTTTGCTAGCTGTCATTCTGTATTTCTCTTTCTGTTCTCAGTTGTGTATCTTGAGAAAGCTACTTACACTGGTTGCCTCTGCTTCATCTCCTTTTATTTTCTCCTCCAATCTCTGCAATCTGACATCTAACCTCATCATTCAACTGTAACTCTTCTCTCCAAAGTTGCCAATAATCCCTTAATTGTCAAATCTAATGTCCTTTCCTCAATCCTCATCCTCAGCAGTGCACCAGTAAATGTTTAACAACTGACTTTCCCCTAAAAAAAGTACACTTGACCTTCTTTTAAATCTAATGTGCATTCTTAATATTTTCCCCTATCACTTTCTTAAGTCTAGACCATCAACAAAACAATAAATCAAGCCCTAATTCGTAGCATTTGCCAACTTCCAAGTGTAAATACTCACACTGGAAAATTTAACAATCAGTTCTCAGGCCTGTCTGAGCTGGTTCCAGCATACCCCTCCCTTCTTGACCTTTCGGGAGCCTTATCCGCCTGGATAATCTCTCTTCTCTAGGTTTTTTTTTTTTTTTTTAACACTGCTTCCTCCCTTTTGAACTTCTATTTCTTAGTTTCCTTTGCTGGCTCTTCATTCAGGTCATGACTACTAACCCTGGGTGTCTCCAAGGCTAGGCTTGGGTCCACTCCTCCCTCTATAACATCTCATTGTTGACCTCTTCAGCTTCTATGGGTTCCATTATCATCTCTCTGTAGATGGTTCCCGGGTCTACACATCTAGCCCTAATCACTTTCCTGAGCTCCACTCTCAAATCACCAACTGCCTCTGGGACATCGCAAGTGGGATGTTCTTTAGGAGTCTTCAACTCAATATGTGTAAAACAGAAGTCTTTATTTCCCCCCCAAAACCTCTCCTTTCTGACTTTCCTGCTGCTGTCAAGGACACCGCTGCTCTTCCAGTCATGCAGGCTGGCCGCCGCGGTGTCATCCTTGACTCCCTTCTCGCTCTCATCCCGCGCATCTAATTTGTTGTCCGTCTTGACATTTCTCCCTTCACGGTATCTTTCTCTCCGTGCACATATGCACATAACCACCACATTGGTGTAGGCCCTCATGCTTGGCTTTTGGCGCTAGCTTTCCATTGGGCTTCCCTGCCTCATCTCTTCCCACTTCAATCCAATCCCATTCAGCTGCCAAAGTGGTTTACCCAAAATGCAAGTTTGATCATGTCACCACTGCAGCTAGGCGGTGCGATGGATAGGGCTCCGGGTCTGTAGTTAGAAAGAACAAAGTTCAAATCTGGCACTTAATGTGTGACCCTGGGCAAGTTGTTCAACTTGTTTGCCTCAGTTTCCTCAACTGCAAAATGGGGATAATAATAGCATTTACCTTCCACGGTTGTTTGAAGATCAAATGAGATAATATTTGTAAAGTGCCTGGCACATAGTAGGCACTTAATAAATGCTTGTTTCCATCCTTCTGTGTTTCCTTCCATACCAAATAGACAATCTCTGAGCTATAGAGAATGAAAAGTTTCAAAATATAGAGACCTAGTTGAGAAGATCAAAATCATTCCTGTTGTTCTGTCTGCTACTGGAATTGGACCAGCGATGTTCTCCGCAAGCCTACAGAGGATGGACATGCATCCTAATACCTTTATTCAACTACAAAGAGAAGTTGTTTGATCCACCTGTGAAAGAGAGCATTAAGCATTAAAAACTAAAGGATACTTGCAGGATAGTGACTGACCTCAGGACCAGTTCTACCTGAGCCCTACTAAAAAGATGAGGAGATGATACTAATATTGGATATTTATAGCATTCCTTCGCCCCCTTCGACCCTCTGAGATTGGCAATACGATTATTTCATTTCCTTGTTAAAGATGAAGAAACTGAGGCTCTGGAGAGTGTCCAATTCAGGATTCAGACATAGATCTGCTAACTCTAACTCCATCTAGAGCTCTTTATACTAGGTCACACTATAGTTGTTTCAGTTGTGTCCAACTCTTTGTGACCCCTACATGGAGTTTTCTTGGCAAAGGAGTTTGCCATTTCCTTCTCCAACTCATTTGAGAGATGAGAAAACTGAGGCAAACAGGGTTAAATGACTTGTCCAGGGTCACACAAGTAACTGTCTGAGGCCAGATTTGAGCTCAGGTCTTCCTGACTCTAGGCCTGGCACTCAATCTACTGAGCCACCTCGCTGCTCCCTGTATTCCCAGTGCTTGGCACAAAACAAAAAAAACTACAACTTAAATAAGTGGTAGTTGACTGGCTGACTGATCCCACTGACGTCCTTGGGAGATGAAAGTGGGTATTGCAAGAACGGCCGCATGAACCATGGAGCATGATTCCAGAAAGGTTTCTGAGCTCTCTAGTTGCTTACCAGCTATTGAACACGATGAGAATATAGCCTAGGACAGTCCCCAAACAGAGGACTGTAGGTGCTTTGGCTCCTGAGTTATTTCCAGTATTCAGAGGAGTAAGCTGTCCGCCCCATATCACCGTAATGAGAATGCGGAAGAACTTTGGTGCACAAGCTGCATACGCATTAGCCAAGTTACAAGAACGGAGTTTCACATTACTCAGTTCAGCTTGGCACAAGTTCACATACAGTTTAGATTTTAATAGCTGTTTCTAATTCCCCGTCTGGTTCTTCTTCGCTTCCGACTTACACTCTCAGGCCAGGTCTATTTTTCTCAGCCTCATCGGTCACTTCGGTGGTGAAATCCTTTCTGTGTAATGCCTGAATCCAACTCTCACATCCTGATCAAAATTGTTAATCTCCACAGTTACTTGAATCATTGTGCATAGGTCCCTTCAGATTTTATCTAGAAAATAATTTTGAATTAGGCTTCCATTTCCCTATCTGGAGTTCCTTATCCCCACTCTGAGACTCTGAGTTCCCATCTGGGAACTCATCCCCTGTCCTCTTTTCTCCTCTGATGAATATGAAAATTGAGTTCGAATCCGTTCATTGGGCTACCCGTTAGTCATACACTGGGCTGTTCAGCGGCCATATATTGGGCCACTAACTCAACAAACATTTGTATATGTGTTTATACATATCTATATATGTGTATAAATAACAAAGAACTCTGCTATTGACACATGAAGACTGAGGTACCTTCCTTCTCCCTCTAAAGGGAGCATTGGATTCATAAAAATGGATCAGGTTCAGCTCTGGAGTTTAACCTCAGAAGAAAATGATTGGACTCTTTTACGCACTATCTGGATCTTTACTCCCCATTCCAGAACCTTGGAAAAAAGCATTTAAAGTTCAGATTTGACTCATGTTTAGGGCCTTCCTGAGAAAAGGGGAAAAAAAGGTACTTAATGAATGGTGAAGGTCAGTTATAGGATGGCTATTTATTTCCTGCAATACAAAAGACATGCTTAGAATACCAAAGAGTCATGAGTTTGTATTGACAAAGACTTATAAGTGAAGCAGTAACATTACTATTGTATTCTCCCTGGAGGTTGTAAAACATCAAAATATGAAGCATTTTGCAGGCCTACTAAACTGTTATTTTCCCTTTCCACTTGACTGTCTACTATTTCCCTTAAGTTCTGAGGCAAGCCAGGACAGGGGTTGGGCTTCTCATAGTCTGTTATCTTCTCTTCCAAGAAGTCTGGTGGTAAGTGTATGTGTGTGTGTGTGCGTGTGTGTGTGTGTGTGTGTGTGTGTGTGTGTATGGGGTGGGGGGGCATCTCCCATAGTGTAACCCCCACTGACTAATGGACCCAGTTCCTTCAGTTGGGACTTCCCAAGCTCTAAAACAGGATTGTCCTCCAGGTTGGAAACATCCCTCTTAGGTTTGCTCTTTGGTCACCTATGCTTAGGGAAAGAAACGCAAAGCAGAAGAGGCAGCTAAAAGATACGAGGCCCAAGCTTCTTCTCTAGCTGGCATGTATTAACAGTCATCTTCATCTGGACCTACCCCTCACAGGAAACGAAACAGAAAGACAGACACACAGAGAAAGAGAGACAGAGACAGAGAGACAGAAGGAAACAAGGAAAAGGAAGAGAGAAGCCACTCCTTTTAAAGTGATGTAATTCCTGCCCCTTCACACCGCCCCCACCATCACCATCATGGTGGTGGCAGGTGGAGAGACTAAGGAACCATGCAGGATTGACTGTATCATACCAAAGCTCCAAGTCCTTTAATGCTGAACCTGCACATACATGGCCCATAAAAAGAGGTCTAGGGCTTTGCAGAGTTTATTTTGGGGGGTTGGGCCTCATCTGTTTGCTTCCTTTATATATATTTTAAAAAATCAGCTTGAATCAAGACTGTGCTGGTAGCTATGGGTAATATAAAGATATCTAAGAAATAGTACCTGCCCTCAAAGAGCTAACAGTCTAGGAGAGAGAATAAGACAAATAATTATTGTAAAAGGACTTACATTGTGAGTCTATAATTTTGTGATTCTAAGATAGCATGAACATGCAGCATATGAGCCTTAGATATGCCCCTGCACAGAAGTGTAGATCAAGGGAAGTATCACTTTGGGTTCAGATCAGGGAAGGAATTAAGAAGGAGCTGGCTTTTCAGCTGGGCCTTGAAGGACAGGTAAGTTTTTTGTTTGTTTGTTTGTTTGTTTTTACTGTTGTTCCAGGAGTGTAAATTTGTCATTGTAGGAAGCTTCCTGTTGAGAAAACAGACTCTACCAATACAGATCAGTAATTGTTCTGTACTTTATAGTGCTAAAGAGTTTCTTGGAGTCAACTGAGGTTTAATGATTTGCCAAGGGCCACAAAGTCAGCTTGTGACAGCGACAGGGCCAGAACCCAGTACATCCACTCTGAGGCTGACTCTTTTCTCCAGCATGTGATGTCTCTTGGCTAATATTTTACTAGGTAAATATTTGCTAGGCAAATATTTTACACAGAAGGAATAGCATGAACAAAGTCATCAGGGAGGGAAGGCCCAAGTCATATTTGAGGAATGAAGAGTAATACAATTCATTAAAGAATAGGGTTTAGGTTGAGGAGTTGTGGATGGAAGAGATTGGAATTCAAGTTGGAACCACAATAGGATAGGCTTCAGAGTTGGGATTTTGCTCCATAGACAAAGAGGAGCCATTGAGGATTTCTGAACAGGGATATGACTTGATTCAATTGGTGCATTAAAAAGAGTAATCTGACAGAGATATCTGATTGTGTGCTAGAGAAATCCATGTGGTTGTCTTGCTGTTAACATAGCCACCGCTGAACTCATCATCATCTCCCCCAAATCTTTCCCTCCTCTCAATTTATCCATTTCTATTAATGGCTTCATTGTTCCTCAGTCATCCAGGCTTGAAAATCAAAGTCATCTTTTACTCTTCCCTTTTTCTCATCCATCCATATCCAAACACTTGTTAAGTGCCTCTAATTCTACCACCATATCATTCGTATCCTTCTTTACCTGTTCCCTCCCCTCTCCTCACACTTCCACAGTCTTAGTTGGTGCTCTTATCATCTCTTTCATGGTCACTTGTAATCACCTCCTAAATGGCCTCTCTGCAACCATCTTGTCCTATTCCCCACCCATTCTTCACACAGATGCCAAAATAATATTCCAAAAACACAGTTCTGATCATGTAACTGCTGTTCAAAAACCTTCAAAACAGTTCCCCACGTGCCTCTAAAATCAAATGCAAATGCCTTAGCCTGGAAGTCAAGGTTCTCTCTGATCGAGCTCCAATCTTAAAGCTTTATTCTTCCCTAGTATCCTTTATTCACACTACATTCCAGACAAACTGGATTGCTAGCTATTGCCTGATGTTGTCCTGTCCTCTCCCTATCTCTGTGCAATCCAGAAAGTCAACCAGGCATCTTAAAAGGACATTCTGAATCTTATTATCAGAGGAGCATTGATGTACATCTGGAAAGGACCTTAGAATTCCTCATGTTGCAAACGAGGAAACTCAATTGTAGATAAGTTTAGTGACTTGTCCAAGATTATAAAGTTAATAATAATGATGATGATGATACAGCATTTTAAGTTTTACAAAGGACTGTATATATGTCATCTCATTTGTTCCTCAAAATAACCCCGGTGTGATAGATGCTATTATCCCCATTTATTTTATTTTTAAAAATTAATTATATTTTTTATTCTGAGCTTAAGCACCAAAAATAGCCTTTCCATATACACAGCAAAACTCAAAAAGAAGATTGTATATGAAACTGGGAACCTCTATTTCATACCATTTGCTGTTTTAAAAATATATAATAGATACCACATGTTATTTTAAAATTGTACTGCTTTTCTGTGATTTCTTCTAAACTTCCTTCTGTCCTCTTTAGTGCATTTAAAAAATGTTTCAGTGGCCTTCCATTTTTTTTAAGCATCACTAATGCTAAGCTCCCTCCCCTGACTACCTATTCCCAATTTAAAAAAAAAAAAAACACCAAACTTCAAGAAAGGGAAAAAATAAATCTTTGGAAAAAAAGAAATATAACCAAACAAAATGATTCCACATAGAGACTATGTTAAAAAATTCATGTCTCTTTCTTCACCTTGAGTCTGCCACCTTTCTGTGATGAGGTAGGTAATATAATTCATTATAGGTCCTCTGTAGACATGGTTGGTCTTTAAGAAAGGCCAGAATTCTCAAGTCTTTCAAAGTTATTTGTCTTTATAATGTTGCTGTCATATAAATGTTCCTCTGGTTCTGCTCAGTTCATTACTACCTAGGATTCTCATCTCTTTTGTCATGTCTTATGATGCAATAATATCCCCCCACTCCTAGATCACTGCCTTGTCATGGCAGAGGGGCTTGCTAGTTCAGTGAAACTATAAGCTATGCTGGGCAGGGTTACCCAGGATGGACGGGTCATAGTGGAGGGTTCTGACAAAAGGTGATCCATTAGAGAAGGAAATGGCATACCACTCCAATATCTTTGCCCAGAAAACCCTATGGACAATATTAAAATGATAAAAAAAAAACAGCACTGGCAGATGAGCCCCTTGGGTTAGAAGGTGTCCAGCATGTTACTGGGGAAGAGTGGAGAATAACTACAAGTAACTCCATTACTAATGAAGCAGCTGGGCCAAAGCTGCTAGGAAGCTCAGTTGTGGATGTGTCTGGTGATGAAAGGAAAGTCCGATGTTGTAAAGGTCAATATTGCATAGGAACCTGGAATGTAAGATCTATGAACCAAGGTAAGCTGGACATGGTCAAACAGGAGATGGAAAGATTAAACATTGACATCTTGGGTGTCAGTCAACTTGAATGGATGAGAATGAGTGTAATTTGTGTGATCACTACATATACTGCTGTGGGCAAGAATGCCTTAGAAGAAATGGAATAGCCCTCATCTTCAATAAAAGGGTGAGAAAAGCAGTACTGGGGTATAATCTCAAAAATGACCAAATGATATCTGTTTGAATCCAAGGCAAACCATTCAGTAACACAGTAATACAAGTCTGTGCTTCAACCACTGATGCTGAAGAGGCCAAAGTCGTTCAATTCTATGAAGATTTACAGCATCTTCTAGAAGTAACACCAAAAAAGATGTCACATTCATCGTAGGGGATTGTAATGCTAAGGTAGGAAATAAAAAGATAATTAGAATAACAGGAAAGTTTGGCCTTTGAGTACAAAATGAGGCAGGGCAGAAACTAATAGAGTTTTATCAAGATAACTCACTGGTCATAGCAAACACTCTTTTTGAACAACTCAAAAGGCAACTCATCAGATGGTCAATATCAAAATCAGATTGATTATATACTTTGTGTATAATGTAATGTAATATAATATAATATAATATAATATAATATAATATAATATAATATAATACAATACAATATAATATAATTAATATAATATAATTAATATAATATAATATAATATAATATAATATAATATAATATAATAATAAGGTGGAGAAGCTCTTTATAGTCAATTAAAACAAGACCCCATAACTCAAATCAGGAGCTTCTTATTGCAAAATTCAGACTTAAACTGGAGAAAGTAGGGAAAACCATCAGACTGTACAGGTATGACCTACACAATATCCCTTATGAATATGCAGTGGATGTGATGAATAGATTTAAGGGATTAGATCTGGTAGATAGAGTACCTGAAGAACTGTGGACAGAGGTTAATGATATTGTATAGGAGACATCAACAAAAAACATTCCAAAGTAAAAGAAGAGCAAGAAAGCAAAATGGCTGTCTGATGAAGCCTAAAAAAAGCCGAGTAAAGAAGGAAAGTGAAAAGTAAAGGAGAAAGGGAAAGTTATACCCAACTGAATACAAAATTCCAGAGAATAGCAAGTGAGAGAAGGTTTTCTAAAATGACCAATGCAAAGAAATAGAGGAAAACAATGGAAAGGGAAAGACAAGAGATCTCTTCTAGAGACATAAAGAGAATATTTCATACAAAAATCAGCATGATAAAAGACAATAATGGTAGACACTAAATAGAAGCAGAAGAGATTAAGAAGAGGTGGCAAGAATATACAGAAGGACTATATGAGAAAGATCTTAATATTGCCTATAACCACAATGGAGTGGTTACTGATCTAGAGCCAGACATCCTGGATACTGAAGTCAAGTGGGCCTTAGGAAGCATTGCTAGATGAGGTGATGGAATTCTAGCTGAGCTATTTAAAATCCTGAAAGATGATATTGTTAAAGGGCTGTACTGAATATGCCAGCAATTTGGAAAACTCAGTAGTGGTCACTGGTTTGGAAAAGATCAGTTAACATCGTAATCCTAAAGAAAGGCAATACCAAGGAATGGTCAAATTACTGAACAATTGTGTTCATTTCACTTGCCAACAAGGTTATGCTTAAGATTCTTCATGCTTGGCTTCAGGAATAAGTGAACCAGAAGAGTAGGCTGGTTTTCAAAGAGGCAGAGGAACTAGAGACCAAATTGCCAATGTTCACTGGATGATGGAGAAAGCAAAGGAGTTTCAGGAAAAAAAATCTACATCTGATTCATTGACTCTACTAAACCCTTGACTGTGTGGATCACAACAAAATGTGGTAAGTCCTCAAAGAGATGGGAGCACCAGATCATCTTGTTTCTTGAGGAACCTGTATGTGGGTCAAGAAGCAACAGTTAGAAGCAAACATGCAACAATTGATTGGTTAAAGATGAGAAAAACAGTACAACAAGGCTGTATAGTGTCACCTTATTTATTTAACTTATATGTAGAGTACCTCATGCAAAAATGCCAGACTGGATGAGTCAGAAGTTGGAAGTAAGGTTGCTGGGAGAAATATCAACAATCTCAGATATGTAGACAATACCACTCTGATGGCAGAAAGTGAAGATGATTTAAGCCTTTTGATGAAAGAGGCTTAAAATGGTGAAAGAGGAGAGTATACAATTTGGCTTGAAGCTTAACATTAAAAAAAAATAAGATCATGACAATTGGTCCCATCACTTTCTGGCATATAGAGGGAGAAGAAATGGAAACAGAATCAGATTTTATGTTCTTGGGCTTAAAGATCACTGCAGATGGCAACTGTAGTCATGAAATTAAAAGGTGCTTGCTCCTTGGAAGGAAAGCTATGGCAAATCTGGACAGCATATTAAAAAGCAGAGACATCACCTTGCCAACAAAGGTGCATATAATCAAAACTATGTGAGTTTTCCAGTAGTAAGGGTGGCTGTGAGAATTGGACTCTAAACAAAGCTGAGCACCACAGAATCAACACTTTCAAATGGTAATGCTGAAGAAGATTTTGAAAGTCTCTTGGACAGCAAGAAGATCAAATCAGTCAATACTTAAAGAAGTTAATTCAATCTATTCAGTGGAAGGTCAGATACTGAAACTGAAGCTTAAATACTTTGACCACATAATGAGACGACAGGACTCATTGAAAAAGACCTTGATGTTGAGAAAGATTTCAGGCACAAGAAGAAGCAGGAAAGCAGAAAATGAGATGGGTAGATAATGTCATGGAAGCAACCAACATGAGTTTGGACAGACTTTGGGAGACAGTTGAGGATAGAAAAGCTTAGTGTGCTGTGGTCCATGGGGTCACGAAGGGTTGAATACGACTGAACAACTGAACAACAACAATCATAATCCAATATATTTGTAGGCCACAATTTGTTCAGCCATTTCCCAATTGATGACCCTCCTCTCCACCCCACATTAGATTCTAGTTCCTTTTCTTTTTTATCCCTCCTTTTAGTATCAGGAAGTTTGTTTTATTTGCAACTAATTTCTCCTTAGTTTCCCCCCTTTAAGGCCACTTATCTCCCTGTTGTGTTTAGTGTTTTTCTACACCACATCTGTGTGAGTGTTTAACCCTCCTTTATCTCTTTCAGATGAATGATATTCAACTGATGTCTGCTCCCTCCACCCCTTCCCATACATTTATATACTCTTCTCACACACCCTAATTATGAGAAACAGCAAGTTCCAGCCCCATTCTTCCATTCCACACTAATATATTCCTTTTACCCCCTTTTCTCTTAAAACCCTCAGAACAAAACCAATTATTCTTGATTGTAAATCTATTATCTCTCATTTATGTTAGAATCTGCCAGCCCTGGATTATGACATTCCTGAGATTTTTCCTTTTGGGATTCCTTTCAGGTAGTGATCACTGGATTCTTTCTATCTTCACTCTGCCCTCTGGTTCTAATAAATATAGGCAGTTTCATTTGTGATTTCTTAAAACATAGCATCTAGACTTTTTTTTAAAAATCTTGATTTGCAGGGAGTTGAATGATTCTTAAATTATGTCTCCTTGATTTCCTTTCAGGTCAGTGTTTTTTTTTTTTAATTTAATTTTTGAAAATCTCAGATATCTTACATTTTCTCTTTTTCAATCTTTTGATTTTGTTCTAATTTTTCTTGCTTTTTCATGGCATCATTGATTTCTTTTTGAGTTTATTCTAGTTTTTAGGGAGTCCATTTCTTGGATAAGGTTTACCAATTTCTCTTCTAAGCTACTTATTCTCCTAACTTTTTCTCCAAGAGCTTTCATTTCACGTTGTATCACAGTACATGTTGTGTATGTAATTTTTCCAGATATTCACATAGTTCTTATGAAAAAAAAAAACCCAAACATTTTTATTCTGAATCTCTGCTTGCCATTCTTATAGAGTTGTTATTTTTTCTTTGGGGGCATGTCTAGAGCTACAATAATATTTGATACTGGTCCCTGTCTTCTTTGGTTTACTCATCTTTCTAGTTTTAGTTCCTGAACTGCGGCTTTGAACCAGGGCCAGTCTCTGCCTCTTAATGTGCTTTTGTGTGATGTACTTAACCATGCTTGGTCTTACCATGGGTCATTTAGATTCTTATAATGACCTCTACCTTTTGGGGTATCCCCTGTAACCCTGAGGTTCAGAATGCTGACTTTTCAGAGATTGCTATGACATCTCAGTGCAGTGACAGAGCCTCTAGGCACCTGGGCTGTGCTGGTTTGCATGCTGCCATGTGGTACCAAAGGCTGTCACTCCCTAAGGCTTTCAAAGTCCCCATCCTGAGCTTTCTGAGCACCCTTGAATTTCTTGGGGATGGTGGGGAGAGGGTCTGCTCTTGCTGCCCTGAAGGCTACCTATTCTCTGGCCCTTTTTTCCTGTCTTGCTGGGAGGCTACTGGGTTATTTCTCTGTTCTAGAGCTGGCCCTGCCAGCAACTTCCTTTCCTGTTGATGATATACTTTTGACTTTTTTGGTGCAGTTCTGGGATGGAAAAGTCACTTATTTTAATGGCTCATTAGATTTGTTTGATTATTATTGGATATGGCTTGAATTTCAGGTTTTTGATAGAGTAGAAATGTGGGAGTTGAGCACTCTGTCCATTCAGTTAGTCATCTTGGCCAGAATTCCCTATAATCCCTATTTTACAAGCGAGTAAACTCAAAGTGAAGGAGGTTAAGTGACTTGCCCATGATAACATAATTAATAAATGTCAGAGGCAGGATTAGAACTCAGATCTTCCTGATTCTTGAAACCAGTATTCTATCTACTGTGCCACTTAGTAAATAGAAAGAGGTAGGATTTGAATTCAGGTCCTATGACTTCATTTTCTGTGCTCTTTACATTGCACCACACTGTTTCTCTTCATCTAATTAAATTCTTCTCTTTCTTCAAGGCTGAACTTTACTGCTACCTTAACCATTAAGGTGATCCTCCACAGCCGAAAATGATCTTTCTCATTCCATATTTTATAGGGCTTTGTCTGGACCTCCCCTTTTCTCGTATTACAATCTACCTTGTATCGTATTTATTTATGTATATCTCATATTCATTCTATTAGAGTATAAACTCCTTGAGGTCAGGAACTATATACATATATATATATATCTGTATTGCAGTACCTATCACAGTCTTTTGAATTTAATGGATGATATATATATGTGTGTGTGTATGTATGTGTATATGTGTATATATTTTTATGTATATATATTTATCTGTATTATAGTACCTATCATAGTCCTTTGAATTTAATAGACATATATAGTGTGTGTATGTATGTATGAGTATATATATGTATGTGTATATATGTATATATATATGTATATATATATATTAAATGTTTCAGTTGTTTCCTACTGCCTCCAGGATCAAATACAAAATCCTCTGTTTGGTGTTCAAAGTCCTTCATAACCTAACTCCCCCCCCACCCTTTTCAATTTTCTTCTGTCTTACTGTCACTTACTTTTGATCCAGTGACACTGGTCTCCATGCTGTTCCATGAACAAGATACTCCATCATTACATCTCTCAGCTCTCACCATTATCTCTGGCTGTCCCTGATGCCTGGAATATTCTCCCTCCACATCTCTGCCTATTGGCTTCCTTGGTTTCCTTCAAGTCCCAACTAAAATCCTACTCTCTATAGTAAGCCTTTCCAAACCCCTCTTAATTCTAGTGCCTTCCCTCTTCAAATTATTTCCTATTTTTTGTGTATATAATTTTTGTTACATATCCATTTGATTGTTACTTCCCCCATTAGATTGTGAGCTCCTTGAGGGCAAGGAATATTTTTTATCTCTTTTTGTATCCTTAGTGCTTAGCACTGAGATATAGTAGGTGCTTAGTTTTTTGGCTGATTGAAATATGTCAAATTGAATTAAATAACAAAATGGATTGTGAAAAGGAGAGAATGGAGTCAAGAAGAACAGTCAGGAGATAACTGTAATAGTCCAAAGGCAGAAAGTAATGAAGGTGTTTTCCTTCTCTTCCTTCGCCCCAGAGGTGAGCAATGAGTATGCTTCCTTTTCTCCTGTCCATTTCCACTGACATAAAGCAGGTAGGAACAGATGTACCAGAGTGTAGTGGAAGAATCATTTGGATTTGATGGCTAGATATGTGGGGAATGGAGAGGATGCAATCAAAGATGACACTGAGATTTTAGCTTTGGTAAGTAGAAGGATGGTGATATCATTAACATAAATTGGGAAGTGAAAATGTAGAACTGGTTTTGGTGGGAAGAGGAAGATGATTAGTTCAGTTTTGAATATATTGAGCTTAAGGTGTTAGCAGAAGATCCAGTTAGAAAATCTAGCTGAGAGTAGGAGGTATGGGATGGTAGCATGGAAGAGGTCCAAGACGGTGATAGGAATTTGGGAGTCATCCGTATAAAAGTCATAGTTGAAGTCAAAGGAAGTGGATAATATCACAAAATATAGAAAGTACAGAAAGAAGTTTCTCGTCTTTTTAGAAGTAGCATCACAGAAGTGCTGAGCTGCTTAAGTATTTTTTAAATCATAGAGAATGAGAGGGCCCCCACGGAACTGAAGAAGGAACATGTCCCCATTTTCAAAAAAGGGGAAAAAAGACTTTTCCAAAAATAGGCTACTGAGTTTGATTTGAATTCTTGACAAAATCCCAGAATATCTTATTAAAGGGATGTTTTGTCAGTGATTAGAAAGGGAAGCAATAATCACTGTGAGTCAGCATGACTTCATAAAAAACAGGTCATGTCAGAGAAATGTCATCTTCATCTTTTTCTTTTTCTTTCTTTCTTTTTTTTTTTTTTTTTTTACAAATTTACTAGACTGCTATATAAAGGGAATTCAGTAAGAATAATATGCTTGGATTTCATCAAAGCATATGACAAACTGTTTTACACTATCCATGTGGACAAGGTGGAAAATGTGGGCTAGATGAAAGTACTGGTGAGTGGAATTAGAGCTAGGTAAATGACTGGACCCTAAGAGTCATCATTAATGAATTGGTGTCAATTTGAAGGGAGGTCTCTAAGTAGAGGGCTCCAGGAATCTGTACTTGCTACTGTGCTATGCAATTTGTTTTAATGGTAATTTTTTATTTATATTTTTTGTTTTCAACATTTACTTCCACAAGATTTTGAGTTCCAAATTTTCACCCCATCTCGCCCCTCCCCCCACCCCAAGATGGCATGCATTCTAAATACCCCTTCCCCTAGTCTGCCTTCCCTTCTATCTCTTCCTCCCTTCTCTTATCCCCTTCCCCTTCAATTTTCCTGTAGGGCAGGATGGATTTCTGTACCCCATTTCCTGTATTTCTTATTTCCCAGTTGCATGTGAAAACATTTTTCTTAAACATGTGTTTTTAAAACTTTGGGTTCCAAATTTTCTCCCTTCCTCCTTCCCTACCCACCCTCATTGATAAGGCAAGCAACTAAAAATAGGTTATATATGTGCAGTTATGCAAAACACTTCCATAGTAGACATGCTATGAAAAACTAACTCTATTTCCCTTAGTCTTATCCTGCCCACCCATTTATTCTATTCTTTCTTTTGACCCTGGTCAAGGAGAAAATATTACAAGCAGCCAGAAAGAAACAATTCAAGTATTGTGGAAACACAATCAGGATAACACAAGATTTAGCAGCTTCTACATTAAGGGACCACAGGGCATGGAATATAATATTCCAGAGGGCAAAGGAGATAGGATTACAACCAAGAATCACCTATCCAGCAAAACTGAGTATAATCCTTCAGGGGAAAAATGGTCATTCAGTGAAACAGAGGACTTTCAAGCATTCTTGATGAAAAAACCAGAGCTGAATAGAAATTTTGATTTTCAAATACAAGACTCAAGTGGAACATGAAGAGGTAAACAGGACAGAGAAAATCATAAGAGACTTTATTTTTTTAACAGCCTTGAAGGTGACTGAAGCAGGTGCTGTGCAGTGCTTAGAGAGCTTGGTTAGACATTGAAGATGCCAAGTTCACCCACACCAGTAGACTGCCACTGGACTTCAATGACTCTGGAAGAGAGAGTGAGGGGGACAACTTTGTGTAACTCTGCCTCACTGAAATCCAATTTATGCACAAGTCAAGTCATCACCCTTGATGCCATGGTCCGGGTTAAAAAAGAAAAGAAGAAGAAATACAAACAGCAACAACAATGTGAAATAGGGATTTGACTCACTCTTCTTGGTCCCAGAAAGAAGAAGTAGGTACAGTAAGAGGAAGTCGAAGAGGGACAGCACTGTGCCAAATTAGATTACCTGGGAGGCCGATTTGGGAGTTGAAGACCCTCAAGGTTACTGGCCAGAACAGAAACAATTACTATTTACACTCATTCTTAGCCAACAAAACCCAAACAATGACCAACTGAGGCTTGGATTGTGGCCCATTATTGGCCAATCAGTGAGAGCCAGAGTAATTTGGGTTTAATGCATAGTCAACTAACTCCGTTTGAATCTCAACAGCCTTTTAGCAATACCTGGTTTCCAGAGCTCTATATCAAGAAATTTATATTCCTTGAAAGGTATTTCCCAGGAGTCAAATGGTGGTAGGTAAATGGAGGTACTTTTTTTTTTTTGCCTCCTTTCTTACCCAGCCTTAATCACTGAATGGATGTTGCCTCAGACAAACTGAGACATGAGAAAGACCTCAGCTTACAAAGGCCAAGGTCTCCCACTGCATCTGGGGTCATCTCTAGTCACCCTGATCTATGTCTTGCCCAGATGGCTCTGAAGGAGGGAGTGAACCTGATAACTTTGCACAGCTCTGCCTCACTTAAATTCAATTCACTTGCAAGTCAAGACATCACCTTCATGACGTCATTGGTTCTCTTCAGGTGGAGGCTGCATGGCCAATTTTTGGGCATGGTAAAGAGGAAGACTCCTATTTGACTGGATTAGATGGTCTTTGAGGTCCTTCTTTGAGATTCTATTATTTAACAAACAATGGCCACCAACATTAAGTGCCTCATGAATATGCACTATAGTAAGCAATGAGGTTACAAAGGTAAAAAAAAACTAAAGTCCCTACCCTCAAGGACCTTTCAATCTACTTGTTCTACAATTCTCTGTGGGCTGTAGAACCATAGACTCCTAGAGCAAGAAAGGGACTTTATGGATCATGTAGTATCTCCTTTATATTAGAGATAAGGAAACTAAGGTCAGGAGAGGGTATGTGGCTTGTTCAAAGTCATAGATTCTTTGGGAACCATAAAATCTTGGAGTCTAAGGGAGAATTCAATGCTGTCTAGTAAGTCAGACCTTCTCTCTGGGGAAGTAATCCTAATGACATGGTTACCTGATGGGTAGACACCTATAAGTTGCTAGAAAACTTCCATTGATTGGAGGTTACTATCACAAGGAATTAAAAACATAACCACACTTCAGGCTTAGAAAGAAGAGCCTCATGGCTGGTAGGATGGGGGATAATGAGCAATTAGAGACTTAGATGATAGAAGTTTTGTGAAAACTAGAGGGCTGGAAGGATAGGATGGTCAACAGTGACAAATGACCACAGGGGGACCAAGGAGAATTGACAAAAGACCATAGCCCTTGGCAATTAGGAGGTTACTGGTGACATTACAGAAAACAGTTTCATTTGACAGGTAGAAGCAAAACCCAATTACAATTTAATTACTGTGGTCCCAGTTGAATTGGTCATCCTCGGTCCACTTTTGGTTCCAGAGAAGGGCGATTTCACCTCGGCATCATCCACAATTTTCTTTTCACACTCTCCTCACTTAATGACTCCTGTACCCCTCAGCATCCCTGGACTATGGTTCACTAAGGCTTTACCTCTCTCACTGGGATAAGTAGCTCCTGATTTTGGGAGGGCCCAGCTCTGGAGTAACAGAGGAGGCTGAAGATCAGAATGCACTGAGTTTCTTGGCTGTGTGGGATCCCAGACATGAGGCAGCTCAGTGGTTGGCAGGGCAAGATGAAGGCATGAACCCGGCAGCCTGAGGGCAGCCTGTGCAGGCCCAGCCCACTTACGGTCTGATTGTTACAGGAGGGCTTGGTACTTGAAGGCCCCAATGTTGACTTGCTCTGTGACCTTAGGCTAGGTACTTAATTGGTCGGTGATTCTGTCTTCCAAACAGAGATAATGATTTGGCTCTCCTGACAGAGAACTAAGTCTTCCAGGAGGGAGATGCTGAGCTTCGTTCTTAGTGCCTATTAGCTGGAATCTCCCAGGCCCTTACGGGACTGCTTCTTATGGGAAGAGGACACCAGGGGCTTGAGCTCCACCCCCCAGGAGGATATCTCTGTGGGACTTTGACTTGGGGCTTTCTGAGTTCAGCCTCCTGCATTATCTGGCTCTGAGCCCACAAGGAGAGAATAACATTCATACTAATGGATGGAAGAGCCTATGTGGTTTCCAAGTCCTTTGCATTTAGAACTGAGGCCTCACATTTTAAAAATGCTCTAGTGGGAAGATAAGGGAGACAGGTCTTAGTAATACTCAGTCTTCCCTCAACCACCTCTCCACCTTTTTTTCTTAATTTTTTATTTTTAGGCAATTGGGGTTAAGTGAGTTTGAACTCAGGTCCTCCTGACTTCAGAGCCGGTGCTCTATCCACTTCGCCACCTGGCTGCCCCCTCCACCTCTCCACCTTTAATCCCTACCTAGGTGCCCAAGCAACTAGGACCACGAGTATTAATTTAGTGCCCCAGGGGCACCTGGTTCTCAATCCAATTTAGCAAATATCAAGTGCTCACTATGTGCAAAGAACCATACTACATGTGAAGGTTGGATACAAGTAGGTGTCCCAGTGGATAATAGTGGATAATGGAGGGCTGGATCTGGTTTCAGGAAGGCCTCAGTTTCAACTTCGGTCTCAGATACTTCCTACTTCCTGTGTGACCTTGGGCAAGTCACAACCCCTGCCTCAGTTTCTCACATTTTAAAATGGGGATAATAATAGTACCTCTTCAAGAATTGTTGTAAGGATCAAATGAGATGATATTTGTAAACTTTAAGTGTTACATAGATGTTGTTATTGTTATGATGATGATTTATAAAAACAAAATGAAAAACAGTCCCTGGCTTCACAGAGCTTCCTTTCTACTGAGAAGATACAGCAGTTAAACAGGTGATAAACATGGTTATCTGAAGATCAGTTAAGGGGATCAAAGAAAGGTTTCTCTTATGAGGTAGCCCACAAACTGAGTCTTTGAAGGAAGATCGGGATTCTTTTGAGGCGACTGGGGTTAAGTGATTGCCTGGAATCACACAGCCAGTAAGTGTCTGAGGCTAGAGTTGAACTCCGATCTTCCTGACTCCAGGGCTGGTGCTCTATCCACTGCACCATCTAGATGCCCTGCCAAGGATTCTAAGGGGCCCAGAAAAGAGTTCATTCTAGGTAAGGGGGACAGATCTTGCAAAGCCTGGAGTCAGGAGATGGACTGCAGAATGTGGTAAACACCAAGCAAGATAGTTTGGCAGGAATATAAAGGAATCAAAGAAGAATAATGCAAAATAAGCCTGGAGAAGTAGAGTGGAGCCAGAGTATTGAAAGGAAGAGTATATATTTTTTCATCTGAGAGGCAATAGGGAGCAACTGAAACTTGTTGAGCAAAGCAGTGATGAGGTAAGACTTTTTTTTTGAAAAATACTTTATTTTCCCCAGTTACATGTAAAAACAATTTTTGACATTCATTTTTTAAAAAATTTTGAATCCCAAATGCTCTCCCTTCCTTTCTGCCCTCCCCCATCCCTGAAGCACTTGTGCTTTCAGAAGATGATGCCAAACGATGATCTAAGAAGATGCCGGAGGAGTCTGGGTCATCAAGCTGACGCACCATCTTCCCTGAGTTCCCATCAAATAAATCAATTGTCCAAGGCCCGTGAGAGGCTGAAATCTGCAAAAAAAATTTCCAGCCTATGCCTGAAACATACTGTCTTCTTACCTCTGAGGTCTCTTTGAATCCTTAGCTTCTTTTAAGGATTAATTCAGTAGAGTTTCCTACACGAGGCCTGTCCTGATCCCACTAGTCACTAGTATCCTCAACCTCAAATGATTTTGCATGACTTTGCTTTCTGTTTGCTTATCTGTGTATCTGTGGTTACCCCTCACAGAATGTAAGTTCCTTCAGGGTAGGAATGGTTTCATTTCTGTCTTTGTATTCCCAGTGCTGAGAATAGTACCTGGCCCATAACAGGCTCTCTAAAAATGTTTTTTTTTTTAAATATATATATATAATTTATTTTTAACCTTTTTTAAATTTTGAGTTCCAAATTCTTTCCTTCCCTCCCTCCTCTCCTTCCCCCACTGAGATGGCAAGCAATATGATATCAATTATACATGTGAAATAATAGACTCTTAATAAAACATATTGAATGAGTGAATGAATGGAGGAAACAAAGTATTTGACAACAGAAACAGGTGGTGTTACATGATATAACCAGATACCTAGGCACCAGCCAGTGAAGAATTCAACAAATATGGATCTAAAGGGATCTAGTTATCTTGTATAGATTCAGACTTTGGACTCTTCAGACGCCTTGGCTTTGTTTTCAAGGTCTTACCAAGCTTGCCTTGTCCTACTCATTTCCAACTGCTCATTTCCAACTGCTCTCCAGCACCCGTGATCTACTCAAGCCAAACTGTCCTGCTCATTCCTGTCCTCCTAACCTCTCGTAATCTTGTTTCTCCCCTTCTGAAATGCCTTCCATGTCATGACCTTTTGAAATCCTCCTGGGAAGATTTCCCTGACTCTCAGCGCCCCACCAGACCTTCAGTTAAACCTATAGCAATCTCCTCTGGCTTTTCCATTTGCAGCATAAATAGGGGTAGGGATAAGGAATGAACCTGTGATTTCAGTGATAGAGGACACTCCCAGATAAGACACCTTCTCTTTCAGTCTTTAGTCTTAAAGCTTTGTCTAAAACAGCCAATATGTGTCAAAGGCAGAACTTGAACCCAGTTTCTTCCTGGCTTCATGGCCAGCCCTCTGCCTACTTCACAACGCTGCCTCTCATACAGCAGAAAGAGTCAACATAAAATTGACCAGATTTATCTCCAAATTGGCTTGTCAGACACACACTGTGCACTTTGCATTACCTGTCTTGTCTTCCTAGTTTTCCAGGTGCACCTATCTTGTCTCCTCTATTAGATTGCAAGCTTCTTGAAGGCAGGGACTGGATCTCAATCAGTTTTGAATCTCCTCACCAGGCTTAGCACAGTGTCTTGCCATAGATGATGCTCAACAAACAATGGTTGATTGATTGATATGCAATCTGACCTGGCTTGAGGGAGGCAGATGTTGAAGAAATAGACTGGCTGGTTAGCTGAGTTTCCAACCGAAGTGTATGGGGCTAGGTGGCAGCTGCCTGGAGGCCAGGGGGCCTCTGGATCCTTCAGATGAAGGGTAGATGGGACAGTGGGAGTCTAATTGTCGGCAGATGGGAGCATAGGCACAGACAGACATCTCTTATTTTTCACACCCCTTCATGTCTGCCGGCAGGGTAGGTATTGCGGGAGTTAGTCAGCAGGAGGAAGATGTGGGGAGCCGGGAGCATTTCAGGGCAAGGATGAATGGCCCATGTCCGGTGGCCCTGGGGAAGTTGGCTTTCTGCACACTGTTCCTGCTCTGGGGCAAGCCCAGAGCTGTCAGCCACACCAGCACAGACCTTCATTTGCAGAATAAATAATCAACACAAAATGCACCAAATTCATTTCCAAATTGGCCTGTCAGACACGCGGTTCACTGGGGACAAGCCTCATCGGATAAAATGCATCTTGGGGAGTAAGGTGAGCGCAACCTGCCTTATTCCCACAGGGACATCTTGCAAATGAGGGCCAGACAGGAGGTGGGAAGCAGAGAATTCCTATAGACAGATTGAATTCTGGCTTTGTCTTAATGAACGTCAATATTTATTACTAAATGTGTTGGGCTCCTCAGAGTGATAGCCAGAGCATTTCAGCATTTCAGAGCTTGCCTGTTGCCTTCCCAGGTACCAAACTCTGTGTAATTGCTGCTCATAAAGGCAGTGGACAATATTGCCAGGGAAACTCACTCCCAGCTGTAAATCTTCATAATCAGAATCAGCAGAGCTTTGCTTTCCATTTGGAAAGAATGCCCCTGAGATCAGGGCCTCCATGATGCTCCACCCCCCCCCCCCAAACATTACCAATAGTCTACTCTCAGAATCCAAATCCCCAACACGCTGACCAGGCAGGGGCTCTTTCTTGACTCTGGGGAGAGAATCATAGGACTGGAGGCTTAGAGCTGGAAAAGTTCAGAAGCTATTGAGCTCAGCTACTTCATTTTACAAATAAGAAAATTGAGGTTCAGAGAAGGGAAACAACTTGCCTAAGGTCATGCAGAGAGCAAGTGTCAGAGATGGGATATGAACTCAGGGCCTCCGAGAGGGTACAATTCCATCAGAGTGGGATAGTTATGTTTATAGGATTGTTAAAAATTGAAGGAAGTCAGAGAAATTAAGGTCTAGAGGGTTAGAGAGAGGAGCTGAGAAAAGCCAGTATGATAGGAATATCTATCATGGCCCATCTCCTCTTCTGAAAAATGGGCTAAAAGGTGACAAAATGAGGATTTGATTGTCCAGGGATGGTTCAAGTCTTAAGCTGTGCCTCCCTTGATGCAACTTCCTGGTGGCCTCTGACAGTGTTAAGATGGCTTTCTGTTCACTCTTTAATCTGGTGCCTGGCACATAGTAGGTGTTTATTGATTGATCCATGCATGTCTGAAGACCATGACAGTCACTTCACTCTGCTTTGCTGACTAGAAATGTTTCTATATGGAGAAGAGGGGTCATACTCAAGGACTGAAGGTATATAACTGTGCCTTTGCTGTGTTCCAGCTAAGTAAACCTTTTGTAAATTGTTCAATGATCTACAAGTACCTCAATTTTCCCCAACATTGAACCTGAACTATTGAGGAGCTGGATTCAGGCCCATCCCTAACACCAATGAGTCTTTGGGCTCAGATCCCCGGAAACCAGTCGGAGGATCTTGGAGGGTAATAATAATAACTTGTTGTTCAGTTGTTTGAATTGTGTCTGACTCTTTGTGACCACTTTTGGGGTCTTCTTGGCAAAGATGCTGCAGTGGTTTGCCATTTCCTTCTCCAGCTCAGTTTACAGATGAGGAAACTGAGGCAAACAGGGTGAAGTGACTTGCCCAGGGTCACACAGCAAGTAAGTGTCTGAGGCCAGATTTGAAATCAAGAAGATGAGTCTTCCTAACTCCAGGCCCAGCACTCTATCCACTGCCAACTTACAGTTTATATATTGCTTGAAGGTTTTAGCATGATTTTCTCAAGAGAATCCCATGTTGCAATTATTATCCCTATTTTATAGATAAGAAAATTGAAGCTCAGAGACCTTGACTCGCCAGTGATCACATAGCTAAGATGTTTTGAAGCCATAATTTGAATCCAGAGCCTTGAGAAGTATCATGGTACAGTGGAAAAAAGGTTAGAATTGGAAACATAGGACTTGTATTCAAATTCTGATTGTTGTTACTTGTGTGACCTTGGCTAAGTCACTTGACCTCTGTGGGCCTCAGCTTCTTCATTTGTAGAATGAATCAGTTGGATTAGATGATGTCTATATATCCTTCTAGCTCTAAATCCTATAATCTTATGAATTAGCACAATGTCCTAAAATCAGTTCCCAGCTCAATTGATTTTTCTTTCAAAAATTTTTTTTGTTTCTAATTAAAAAAAAATTAAATATTTTGTTTTAATCAGCCAAGATCTAGTTTCTCACCCTCTCACCCCAACTCCCTTCCCTCCGCCTAACTGAGAACAGAACTAGAAAACTAAAATCCATTACAAGTGTATACATAGTCAATTAAAACAAATTTCCCCATGTTGGCCATGTCCAAAAAAAAAAAGTTGTCTTATTCTGCACTCTGAGTCCTTCATCTACCAGCTCAGTTGTTCGCAAGGGGTACTTCAGAAAACTCATCCTGAAGAATAAGGAAGGTTAGCCTAGATTAGAGAACACTGGGAAGCCATCTCCAAGTATTTGAAGGACTGACCCTGGAAACACTTACTCTACTTGTCTCCCCAGGGCAGAATTAGGAGCCAGGTGTGGTTTTCCTCACATTAGATCTACCCCAAAGCAGAGTGATCTGCTTTGGATGGCAGTGGATTCCCTTTCATTGAAGACTGTCAAACATAAGCTGGAGAGTAGAATGTTTTGAGGAATTGCTCAGGTATTAGCTGACTTCTAGGTCTTTGGCAACTTTATGAATCTCAGATTTTTGTCTGGTTCTGTGAACTATAGATTAAGGTAAACTTTTAAGAAATACTCCTCTGACATTTACATCATCTGATTGAGCCTCACTACCCTAAAAGGTAGGTACTGTAGATACTACTAAGCCCATTTTACAAATGAGAAACTGAGGCTCAGGGGACATTAAGATATTTACTTATGGTCACACAGTTAGAAAGTGTTCAGAGACAGGATTTGAACCCAGGTCTTCAGATTCAACACTAACCATCAGGCAATGCTGCTTTTCTTCATCCACTCCTTCCTCTCCTGGGGGTGAAGACCTTGTTTCATTGGTTTTCGATAATAAATAAGCTAAGGCAGGAAGATTTTGGCCCTCCAGAAAGAAGCCTGGAAGGACAGAGAAATGCTTGAATTCTCTCTGCCAGAGCAGGCCGGGTTGGTCTCTCCAGCTCTGCTGCTCTTTCTCCTGCCAGCTTGCTAAGGACGGAGATGGCCTGGGGGCAGAGACACAATATGGGTTTTAGAGAGTGATGTCATGTGGTTCACTGACACCAGATCACTCAGCAGAAACTGCCCTGCTGTTGTTATCAGAGTTAGGCTGGAGAGAATTAGAACTTTTGACAATGGAGAGCTCATCTTACACAGATGTGCCCTTTATAGAATCTGCTGGCAAGATTACAGAGATATCACAGTGTAATGGGGAGAGGAGTCAATAATTCCAGGGTTATTGATTGTAACCAGCTCTATTCTTTTAAAATTTATATTTTATCTATTTTTACTTGTTTAATTGTATCTATGTATATACATATACACATGTGTATAGCTATATATATATATATATATGTATATATATATATTTATCTGTTTCAGGTCTCTTGAATACTCATTTCTCACAAAGGCACCTGCTGCAGAAGATTGGATCACATTCAGTTGATTATATTTTTTTTCTTTTAAAAATGACAGTAGTAATTTTCTGTACTTAGAAGAAAGAGGGAGGAATTGAGGAGGAAAGTCAACCTGTGCCCCTGTCTGCCACGCTGGCCTGGAATGTCAACAAAGAGCATACCATGACAAGCTGGGAGGGCTTGTGGAGCTGCTCTGAATCTCCAGGGCTCCCAGGGCCAATCCTGAGGCATCAGGAGACCAGATTCATCTTCTAGCAGTGAGGTCTGGTGAGAAACCCCCAAGCACCACCTCCAGGGTCCCTGGTGGCTTCCTATCCCAGGTGGGTCCGAGCTTACCTCAAGGAATTTTTTCATACTCCTTGGAGCCCACTTATTTTAGCATCTGTGCAAACATTTCCCTTCCTAACTCCTTCCTCCCCAACCTCTCCTACAATCCCAAGTCATGGAGCTGGGTGCAGTCTCCCTACAAAGCAAGAAATTAGTACGAAACTTGATGTGTATTAACGGTCTGAATGATTAGTCTGATTGATCTGCTTTGTATGCCTCAGTAGAATACATCTTAGAGCTAGAATGCCAAGGTCTCATTTTACAGATGGGGATATTGAGGCCTGGTGAGGTTAAGTGACTTGTCCAACCAAGGTCATACAACAGATTAGTAGCAGAGCCAGGGATGGATAATGACCTCCCAATTCCTATTTAGGAGCTCTTTCATTAACGTTATTAGATTTCAGATAACAAGGCAACTAGGCGGTACAATAGATGGAGCACTGGGCTTAGAGTCAGGAAAATCTGAGTTCAAATCTGGCCTCAGATACTTACTAGCAGATGCTATTCTGGGCAGGTCATTTAACTCCTATTTGCCTCAGTTCCTCATCCATAAAATGGGAGCATACTGCAGAAAAAAATGGCAAATGACTCCAATATCTTTGCCAGGAAATCTCCATGGAAAAAAAGTCCATGGAGTCACATAGAGTTGGACGCGACTGAACCACAACAACAGCTTATAGGAAATGTCTTCTCTTTATCTCCTTTAATTACCCTCCTTGATTTGCTTCCCTATCCCTCCATGCAAAATGTCTGGCAGAATGTCTGGAAGCTTGGGGACATTTCTTAAGGATTCCTTGATGAGTCAAGGGACAACACTAAACCTCCTCTTCTCAGAGGCATCCAGCATGGGCTTTCCTGGCCTCAGAAGGAGATGTAAGCTTTGTGTCTGATTACCCCAGTGCAGTTCTCTATTTATTTGGAGTAATTCCTCTTCAGACTGGTGGAAATCCCCAGATCACGAGTAATTCTCATAATCTCTGTCTTTCTCTTTTATTTTCTTCCCTGAGCAAAGGAAGAGAGAGGCCCTCCAAAGTTCTCATGCACATTTGAACTCTCGCCTCTCCCGTTTCAGCACTGCCCTAAATAAACCAGCCTTGCAGATAGCACCAGCCAAACTCCCAGCCCTTTCATAGCATTCTGTGGGCTAGTACTCTCATCTGTGTGCCAGGGATGGGGCATCTAGAGGGAGCAGCATGATGAAAGGCAGTTCGAGAACAGAGGATGGACTTTCTAGTCTTACTTTCACTCTTTTCCACCCACTGACAAATTTCTTTTAGGCCAAGACTCATTTCTTCCGGCCTTGAAGCTGCTGCTGATTTCCAGGGGGTGTCCAGGCCTCGAGGTGCTATCCAGGACAGTAAGGAATTGTCTGAGTTCTTTGGAGAGCTTCTTATTGTTATTTTTGTGTGGATAAAAATCTCTCACATTGGCTAAGTTGCATTTAGCTTTGGGGAGAAAGGGGAGAAGTAATGACTGAATTATTGAATTCTAGAATGAGAAGGCACCTTGGAGATTATCTGCTTGGCCACTTCATTTTTTGCAGATGAGGTGAAGTGACTTGCTTGCCTGAGGCTATGCAGCTAACTAGCATCAGAGCTGAAACTAAAACCCAGGTCCCTGAACTTCCAGAACAATGTTCCTTCCCCTATACCACACCAAGAATGAGAGAGGAAGAGGAAGGGAGTCGGTAGTTTTTTTTTTTTTCTTCCACCTCCATTCCAAGCCCTAGAGTAAGATTAGATCAGAGGACACCCAACAGGTCAATCACTTATTGGTTCTGACAGCTTCCAAGCTGGCCGTCACTCCTGTCAGTGACTTACACTCTTGACCATCCCCATCAGTACCCCATGATTACTATCATCATCTTACTCTCTCAACAGTCCCCAGCCAATTTCCTTCACTGTCATGTACCTTCTCCATCACTTCCTTCACTTCCCTCTCCCTCCCCAGTGCTGGCAGCAATCATCAGACTTAGGAAAAATCAGAAATCAGAAACAGCTCTTGGTTAGAGAAAGGTAGAGAATTCCCCAACTATCCACCATAGTTTTCAGCTCTGGAGACTTCCCTCCCTCCACCCTGAACCCCTTCCTTTTTGCCCAAAGCTAAGCTCCTTCTTGACTTGGGAATTCCTTGCCTAGTTGGACTTTCTGTTGTCATCAGTCAGGCACTGTTGCTCCCCAGTCCAGTCAGCCACCCTGTATTTTCAGTCGCTTGAGCTGGACTTCTTTTGCTGTCACTAATGAGCTGTTAATAACACAACCATTACCTATGCAAATGAAGGGAGCTGGGGCTGGGTTTGGAAAGTAGCTTCTGTGAAAACTGATTCCTTTCCTGTGCTAAGTAACAAATCATGTTGGCATGGTTATTAACTGTCTTAACGAGTTGTCCCCTAACCCCAGCACTGAGCCCTTGAGGGCCCTTGTTTTCATGGCTTATGTTTTCATTGACAACACACCTCCCAGGGGAAAAAGGTGATATAAGGAGTAAACAAGGTCCAGAGTCAATAGGACCTGAGTTCAAATCCAGCCTCTGACACTTACTGACTATATGAGTTAGTAAGTCATTTACTTATTGGGCAAGTCACTTAATCTCTGTCTGACTCAGTTTCCTCAAATGGAAAATGGGGATTATAGTAGCTTGTACCTCCTAGGATTGTTGTAAGGGTAAAATGATATAATATTGATAAAGTGCTTAGCAGAGTACCTGCCGCATAGTAGGGACTTAATAAATGTTTGTCCCCTTCCCTTTCTTCCCCTTGATGAATCAAATTGAAAATCCTTGGCTTTGAGCAATCCTATGCAGCTCCCAAATGAACCTTTGTTCAAACTTTGGGATAGGGTGGAGAGATGGTTCTGGAATGAATACTGCTATATAATTCAGATGTCTCAGGGAATGGAGAACAAAGCTTTTCTTGAAATATTGAAGATAGCTCCAGTTCTCTCATGTACTAGTTTTTGATATACTTGGAAGAATGATAGCAGATGAAGTCTATGTCTTTAGGAGCCTTCCATTCCAAGAAACAAATGAACATGCTGAATTGGTTGAAGACGAAGGGTTGTCCAAAGTGGGGAGGGAGGGTGCAAAATGGACTGGTGCTCTCAGATCAGAACACACTCAAGGTCACCACGAAGCCATGCAGTGTTCTGTCCATGCTTGAGAATGATAAATCTGAATGGGACTGGCTGTGACTAGCAACTTACCATAATGAATTTGTATCAGACCGGGTTTCCCCTGATGGGTGGAGACTCTGCTCTGTCCAGAGCCTCAGGGTCATCTAGAATTTGGGCCCCTGTGATAGATTTGAAGGGGACTGGCACAGACAGAAGACCTAAATAGCTTGGTGCCAAACCCCATTTCAGGCAGTTTTCCCCCATATCCTTCTGTCCTAATTTGTTGCAGAACTGCACTAGTAAGGAAGAGAACAGACATTTATTAGATACCTACTATGTGCCAAGACCTGTGCTAAACACTTTACAAATACTATCTCATTTTGAAAGATCTCATCAGATCCTCACGATGACTCTGAGGTAGATGCTTTTATTTTTCACCATTTTCCAGTTGAGGAAACTGAGGCAGACAGCATTTAAATGACTTGCCCATTGTCACACAGTGTCTGGGGTTAAATTTGAATTCAGGTTTTCTTGACTCCAGGCCCAGGGCTCTATCTCTCTAGCTTCCTCTGTCTTATTCTGTTCCACTTTCTATATAATATCTTTACCATAGAAACACAGAATCTTCAATATGGAATGGGCCCTGAGGCCATCTGGCACAATTCCG
>NW_020951934.1:1946152-2072343 GCF_900497805.2 Vombatus ursinus
CTAAAGTGACTTGGCAATAGAAGAAGGGTTAGGACTGGGGTTTTTCTTGACTCCTAATGTAGTGTCTTTCCACTAAACATACAGTCTCCCAAATCATGCTCATGATGCCTTATTTTCTTGGACCGAGCATTGACGGGCCTGCCCAGAATTCCCAGTGCTAATACGCCTCATATCCTGACCCCATCCTCTAATATTTTTCCCTTCTTTCCAGACACCTGTGTCTATACCAGCAGTGCCAGTTCCTTGATCATGAGGCCTTTACTCTCTACTCATATCTCACTACCTACCTCTCATTACTGTCAAAGGCACATCCCTCCTGGCTGGTATACTCTCCCCCATGTGACTCCTCAAAATGGAAGCCCCTATCAGGGATGGAGAACCTGCAGCCTCAAGGCCACACGTGGCCTTCTAGGTCATTGGGTGTGGCCTTTTGATGGAGTCCAAGTTTTATAGAACAAATCCTTGAGGCCGCAGGTTCCCCACCCCTGTGCCTAGATCTTTAGGCCTGGGTTGAAACAGCAGTTTAGGGAGAAAGAAACCAGCTTCTTTCAGAGCACTGATGGTGAAGCTTAGAGTCCGGATCTAAAGAGAATATGGAGAGAGAAGCCCAGCAGAAGAAAGGGAAACACATAAGCAAAACCTTAGGTACCCATTGGAGGTTTTTACCCTTCTGTGGAGACAGAGACCAGTTGGAGGTGGGAGGAGGCCAGCTGGTTGTCTGGGGCCTGTGGTAGCCAGGAGATTTAATGGAAGGAAATAGTACTGGCTCTTTTTTTTTTTTTTTAAAGAATTGTCTGTGGTAGTGTCTGCAGGTTCTAGAGTACATGAGGGAGAAGAGGGGAATAAAGAGTCACGTGAGTTCCTGCAGATCTTCACCCTGGCCACACATTGAACTCTCAGCTTCCTGGGGATTCCAGGTCCTTCTTGGAATAGATCAAGGAAGTGTGTGCCCTAGGTTTCCATCAAAGCTTTCACTTTTCACTGTTTCCCTTGATCTCTGAACAAAGCCTCTTGACCATTTTTATCCTTGTCTCTCCATTTAGTTGATCAGTCAGTCAGTCAACATACACTTATTAAGCATTTACTCTGTACTGGACATGCCCATCCCTAATCGCCATCTGTTCTCCTCCTCCTGCTTCCCTTCTTCTGTTGCAGCGGAAACTGGATGACCGCTTCAGTGTCTGTTCCTCTTTTTTTTTTATTTTTTATTTTTAAATTTTTTGTAGCCACAAACTCAGATCACAAGATGTATTTTCTGGAGTTTACATAGGAAAGGAGAAGTATAAATTCAGAAATAATACACATGGGTAAGATTATCATAACTAAATAAAAGGCACTCTTCCCAGTAGTTTCTTATATATAAGCATACATAAAACGTACTCCTTTCCGCTAAAATTTCCAACCAGTCTTATCAATCAGTCAATATTTATTGAATATCTACTAAATGCCAGGCTCTGTGCTAAATGCTGGGGATACAAATAGAGGCAAAAGACAGTCCCTGCCCTCAAGGATCTTATAATCTAATGGGAGAAACAAGATTGCAAACAAACATATACAAAGCAAGTTATATATAGGATAAATAGGAAATAATGAAAGAGAGAACATATTGGCATTGAGGGGTTGGAGAAGGTGTCCTGTAGAATGTGGAATTTTAGTTGGAATTTAAAGGAAGCCTAAGAAATCAGCAGTCTAACTACAGTGTCGTGGGTGTAACTTGAACCATGACCATTTCTAGTTCTAGAACTTCAGCCTACCTCATGGTGCCCTAAAGAGAACTGTGTTTTCCTTCTCTGGACAGTCCTAGGCCATTTTTGGATGTGTGTATACACTGGTACTCTGAATCCAGGTCAATCCTAAGCTTCAGAAAACTTCCTATGTACATGGTGGGTGTGGAAAGGTTCTGCTCATGTTCCTATGCAACTAGGGTATTCTATCTACATTCTGACAAATCAGCTTTATTTATATTATCTCTAATGTTATCAATTCTATGCACTCATCTTCCTCCACCCAAAGAAGGTATGGAAGATAAAAAGAATTCTCACATACAATTAAAGTTTTTTCCATGACCCAGAAAATGTGATAATTCAAATACACAGGGCTCATTCCCCAAACTCTGCATAGAAGACAACTCCTTTGCTTGTAGACTCCCTGACTCTCTTATATATATAGCTTTTATGGGCTGTGCTAGTTGCTCACCCTCTGGTGATCAACAATGATCAGAGGAATTGTAGTATATATAGGAAGGTGTCCTGTGTGCGTCTGTGCTTGTGGTATCAGCTGCCTGGAAGCTGGTGTTTGTCTTTGAGGGGAGGGGCTGTGACGTTAGTCTGACAGTCTTATTTTTAACCTCATTCATTTTCTTATAAAACATGACTCTGGCAAGTAGATTCTTCATCTTTTTTTGAACTACTCCCCTGACAACTTTACTGTGCTCCTCCCTGTAGATTACAAACTTCTTCAGTTTTTTGTTTTGTTTTTCTATACTTGACAAACAAGAGTTTTCGCATATACACAAAGGAATAGGGGATTGTACACAAAACCAACCTTGCATTTGAAGAAGTAATATAATATTCAATGTATTAGCTTCAAAGCTGCCTTGCTTGTCCCTGACTCTTGAATCTCTGTTCTATTTAAAAATTGCTATGGTGACCCTCCTTTCTTTCTTTTCTTTTCTTTTTTTGGGTATCCCCATTGAAGTCTTTTTCTATATTGAATGACAGTGATTACAAGGGGAGGAGACTAAACCTCCTCCTTCTCCCCTAGCAAGCATCACAGTTCCTGGTGCATTGTTGGAGTAGGTTGGCTCACTGTGGCAGGCTCTCCTACCTGTCCAACCAGCTGTATTTGCATGTACACAAAATGCTTTGCCCAGACAAGCAAGTTGGAAACTATTTAGAGGGTTGATGAGATCCTTCAGCTTATTTGCCTTGGAGCCCAGCAGAGGCTGGGACATTGATAACAAACACATTTTTTTCCCCCAGCTAGGCCAATCAGCTCATGTCCAAAGGCTACAAAGACATCAAGTGGTGAGGCTGAAGGCTATGAAGTTGTGGTTCTAGAATTAATTCTTCCTCCTGTTTTCCTTGTTGGGTTTCCAAAGAAATCAGCAGGGATGGTGAAGCGCAGAGGGTCACCATTGTTTCCTGAGGTTGGAGAGAGAAGAGTGAAAAGGGAAGGGATGGGAAATGGGAGGTGGGGGAAGAGGAAAGGGCCCTGGTGAACAAAGGCAGTACCTATGCTGAATGAAGCTTCAGCTTCAGGCCAGTGAAATAAGTCATGGCTCTATCTGCAAGGCTGGCTTGTCTTCTTGCTTTTTCTTCCCATCATATTGACTCCCCCATGTGCTTATCATGAGTCAGACGCTGACAGTCTCCTAGGCTCCAGTGATTTATCAGCGAGTAGAAAAAGATAATTGACCATCATCTTACCTCACCTCTCCTCTCCTCTGCTGATAGAGAGAAATTTAGCTGCCTTATTCTACTATAATTTCATATTATTCCCCACCTTTTTTCTCCCTGTTTCTCTCTGAGGTTTCCAAAAGTGATTGATGATTTGCTATCAAATATAAAAAAGAAGCTAAAATATCATTGGACAGTTTAACAGCCTTTAAAATATAATGGTCTCTCTGACTGGACATCCACAGCTGAAGCCGGAGCCCCGAAGGTCAGACTTTAATGAACTGGTGAGAATTAGAGAGAGAAAGGGAAAGTGATCAGTGTCCAGAGCCTGCTCCACAGTCCACTGACCTTGGAGGAAGATGAGACACGGTTGTGGAGGAGGGCCCTTGGCTCAGCTCTCCCTGGGGATGTGCCAAAACCATTGGAAGCTTCTGGTGAGGGCAGCAGAGGTAGCTTGAGACAGAGCCACAACGTCCTCTGGCCTCACCCCTAGCAGAAAATCCTTCCAACCTTTTTCCTATTATTGGGGCCAGAGCCACACTTCAGCATCTGGGAACTCTGACTCATTGGGTAACGCATAGGCTCAGGTAATACCACCAGCCCCGGGTATCTGCATTTGTATGTCTGAAACTCCATCAGCAGAAAATGTCAATGTAATGTCTTGCCACTTCAGTGTGTTGGAAAGTCCCCATCCATTAGAAGATAAATCACGATCCTATGGGGGTCCCAGCATCCTCAAAGGGAAGGGGCCCTTAAGAAGCCATCATATCCATCCCCCAGGCTCTGAGCTGCATTGCCCTGCATGTATTCGGCCCTGACTTAGGTTATCATATCCATCCCCAGCCCCCGGCCTCTGATTGTCTTGTCTGCACCCAGCCCTGACAGAGGAGGGCCAAAGAGAAACCCCACATTCTTCTTGGTATCTCAGTGTCTATGAATCTGTGACTTTCCTAAGTCCTTTTTCTTAAGACTTAAGACTTTCTATATCCTCATTTCTTAGGGGAGGTGAGGACCAGTTTGTCCCCCTCCTCTCTAGATAGTCACCTTCCTTGGACCTTAGTAAGGGGTAGTGATGGAGGACAAGCTGATAGAAACAGATTGACATGAGTCTGCAGCTCCAGGACCTTCCTTTTCTTTGGATAGTAGGATCCTGAGTACAAGAAGAGTTATGCAGTGTCAAGGGAGTGGGACCCTGGAGCTTTGCAGTGAAAGTATCTTCCTTTCCCAGAGACTGTGGGCAGTCTGCCTTTAAATGAAGCTGACCCAGGAAGAGCCCAATGCACAGTCACTCCAACCAAAAGCTTTTTCCCATTAGAAAGATTGCACTTAGAAACATCTGCCCAGAAGCAGTCTGGTTGATTTAAGCTTCTTTGCTTTTAATTTTTGGTACCTTTCAGAGGGAAAGAGAAAAATAAGGTTAGTTTCCTGAAGTGTAATTGTTTTGGGCAGTTATTTATTAATGAAAAGAAACAACATGTCAACGAGCCCCGGGTTTAGCTGTAGAACTAATGTTAGCCAAGGCGCAGGTTACAAGAAAGGTAAACTTGCTGTCAGTCTGCATTTGCGTAGTTCCATGATCGCCTATTAATTACCTATGTTCTGGGCTCAGACTAGGGGACAGATTTGGTTTCCTCACCCTGGTGATAGAGCTCCACGGGGGAAAAACCAAACCCCTTCAATGGTGGCCCTGCTTAAGGGATCTTATAGAGTGGGGTGACTTTCTCTAGGAAACCATACAGTAAATGATCTCTACCAGTTTATCTGAGAGATACATGGATACGGTTGATACAAATCTTTGTTGACAATATGGGGCACCTCCACTGGCTTACCTGGTTGGTAGTGAAAATTCTTTGATCTAGCTGGGTGTCAATTTAGGGAGGATGATCATGGGATTGAAGCAACTTGAAATCCTTAGTCACCAGAGACAGGATGTGAAGGTTTTGGGGATTCATAACAATGACTATGTGATATCATATACTTAACATTATAATCACATTTGATTCTCTTCTTTCTTGACACAACCAATCAGTCATCAAGTTTTCTACAAAGGACAGCTGGAGAACTGGAGGTGGAGAAGTGGTGAGCAATAATGACAAAGAACTAAGGTTCTTACTTCCCACAAGTATGGAAAGCATGGAAAATTGGTAGTGATCTGCATAGACTGCACCATGTTTGTATTCCTGTCAAGTTGCCAATGGAGGCTGGTCTCCTTCCTAGAAAGGAGACCCAAGAGGCTATGGAGTGTCTCTTCATTCCTCAGGTTATTGGAGAGAATGGCACGGTCCTTAAAAAAGAGGACGATGAGCTTCAATGTGCAAACAAGCTGAAACAAAGATCTGAAGATATGGAGGGAAAATCTTAACTTGTGCCAGAAGGTTGAAAAGTGGAAGAATGTTACTGAAAGGAGAAAGTTAAGAAGAATGACCTAAGTAAGAGATATGAGGCTTTGTCTGAGAGGGAGCCGGAGATTTTTAGGAGGAAGCTACTGCTTGTTCTCCAGGGAATGACGATGTGCAGCCACAGGCAATGCCATATGAGAAATCAACCAGTAAAAGTCAGAGGAAGAGATGGTTGGGGGTTGGTAATTTTATGCTGAAAGGCAGAGACAGTTGTGTTTTTGTTTTTGTTTTTTTTTTACTTAATAAGACACAGAACAAAATATCTTTCTGGGGAACAGCTCCCAAACACAACAATGAACCTCCCAACACTTATCAAAATCAGATGCCTACTACTTATTTCTGAGGAGCACAAATTATGTAGCCAGAAGAAATCTGGAAAGCACTGCTAGCAATTATAATATTTTGGGCAATAGCCTGAAGGCTTTAAAGGGTGAAAGTGGTATTTTGGTTTGTGTTGCTGCTGGAAGGCCAGGGCTTCAGAAGAGAAAGAAAAATCTGAGAAATGATCAGCTGGTTAAGAAGCTGAAGACTAAGAATGGGAGTTAGGTTCAGGACCTTGGTTTAAAATATAGGGAGGCGAGGATAGTGGTTGGGAATGGTGAATATCTGAAAAGGGATAGTAAGGATACATTTACTTAAGCTTAGAAATTTAATCCCAGAATCTCAGTGCTGGAAGCAACTTCAGAAGTCATTTAGTCTAATATGAAAAAGAATCACTTTTACAATATTATGATACAGGTCTCATTTCCAAGATATATAAGGAAGTGAATCAAATTTATATGAATAAGAGCCATTTCCCGAATGATAAATGGTCTAAGGATATGAATAGGCAGTTCTCAAGGGAAGGAAGCCAGAGGGTGCTTTTCCTCTTTCTTCTTTTTAATCAAATTAGATCATGGTTTATCCATTTCATTGTTTTTTTTTTTAAACCCTTTCCCTAGTTTTATTAGTTCAATGTTTTTTTTTCAATTTTGTTAATTTTTCCTTTAATATTCATGATTTATATTTTGGTGTTTAATTGGGTTTTTAAAAATTTGTTGGTTTTCTAGTATTTTAAGTTGCATTCCCAATTAATTGTTAGTAAATTCATGCTAGTAAAAAATATTTAGAGAAATAAGTGTTCGTTTTAGAACCGCTTTGGCTATATCCCCCCAAATCTGGAATGTTGTCTCATTGTTGTCATTATCTTTAATAGCGGTTCGTTTTATGGTGGCAAAAAGGTAAAGGACTATTGAGCCTTTGCTTGAAGATGTCCAATTAGGGGAAAATAACCATGTCCCAAAGTAGCCCATTTTCACTTTTGGACGAACTCCAGTGGTTCTCCTTTTGTCTCCAGGATAAAATATAAAGTCCTCTATTTGTCTTTCAAAGCCTTTCCTAACCTGGACCCCTCCTAAGTTTCCAGTCTTCTTACACCTTGCTTTCTCCCCTGCATGTATTTTATGATTAAGTGACACTGGCCTCCTGGCTGTTCCTCATGCATGACACTTCATCTCCTGATTCTGGGCATTTTCATTGACTGTTCCCCATGCATAGAATATTCTCCTTCCTCATCTGTCTCCTGGCTTCCTTAAATCCTAGCTAATATCCAACCATCTGCAAAAAGTCTTTCCCAATTCCCTTTCATTCTGGTGCCTTCCCTCTGTTGATTTACTCCTATTTATCCTGTCTCTATCTTGTTTGTACACAGCTGTTTGCATATTGACTGTCCCCATGAGAGCAGGAACTATCTTTTGTCTTTTTTTTTGTATCCTCCATCATCTCAGCACCGTGCTTGTCACATCGTAAGTCTTTAATAAATGTTTGATGACTGACTTATTAACATCAAGCTTAAATATTATATTTTGCAACTTCCTCCAATCTGCTTCTTTCCTCTGAGGCCAAGGATAACAGGTCCAATATCTTTTCCAGGTACAACCTTTCAAATACTTGAAGAGATATTTCATGTTCCCATTAAACCTTCTCTTCTCCAGGCCAAATACTCTCAGTTCTTTCAGCTGATCTTTGCTTGGCATATTCTCAAGGTGCTTTATCATTCTAGTTACCCTCTTCTGGATCTTCTCCATCCTGTCAACGTCCTTCCTACAATGTTGCACAACAATAGTCCTGGTCTTCTTAGAACAGAGAACAGAGGGATTGCGTCTTCCTTAATGCATCCTGGGATTGTATTAGTTTTCTTAACTCCCTTATCACTGTTGACTCTCATATTGAAATTGCAGTCTGATAAAAAGATGTATTTTTTGTTTTTGTTTTTGTTTTTTTTTTTTTTTTTTAACAGATGAACTTCTAGCTAAGTGGCATTGTAAATAGAGCACTGGGCCTAGAATCAGGAAGAACTGAATTCAAATGCAGCCTCAGACACTTACTATGTAATCCTGGGCAAGTCACTTAACTGCTCTCTGCCTCAGTTTCCTCAACCGTAAAATGGAGATAATAATAGCACCTACCTTTGAGGGTTGTTGTGAGGATCAAATGAGACAACACTTGAATAGCACATAGCATAGTGCCTGGCACAAAGAAGGTGTTTAATAAATATTTGTTTCCTTTTTCCCCCCTTCCTTCCTCTATTTCCTCCTTCCTATCTAGTCATACTTCCCTTCTCTTATACTTGTGAAATTGTTATTTTTGAACTCCTGTATAAGTCATGTATCTCCACTGCATTTCACCCTATTATATTTGACCCATCTCTCTGGCCTGTCAAGTTTTTTTGAGTTCTGACTCTGCCATCCACTTGACTAGCTATACTCCTTAAGTTACTTTCTTCTGCAAAATTGTCAAGCATGCCACCTATATCATTAGACAGGTCAATGACAAAAATGCTAAGCAGCACAGAATCCTTGGGTGCTTCATGGGAGATGTTTTTCTGAGATGACATTGAACCATTCATGACTAGTCTTTGGGTCTGGTCATTCAATCAGTTTCAAATCCAGTTTCTTTTACCACTGGTTAACCAACAGCTCCCCATCTTTTCTACAAGAATAGCTGAAGAGATTTTGTTAAAGGCTTTGCTAAGGTCTACATAAACTTTGTCCACAAAATTCCCCTGATCCTCCTGTCTAAGGACCTCTATCAGAAAAGGAAATAAGGTTAGTCTGGTAAAGCCTATCCTTGATGAAGCCCTGTTGACTCTGTGATCATAGCTTCCTTTTCCGATGTTCACTAATTATCCATATAATAACCCAGGAAGTGGAGCCATGCTTGTTGGCTTATGATTTGGAGACTCCTTTTCCTTTTTTAAGCATGAGACCATTTTTACTTCTCCAGCTCTGTGTTCCCTCACACTTGCTTTAATCTTTCAAAGACCGCAGATGGGGCTCCACCATTGTGTTGGCCACATTGTTTAGTGTCTGAGGATGGAGTGCATCCAGGGCAGGTGACTCAAATGCTTCAAGGGCAGCTAAAAGTTCTCTTACTATCTCCATATTTATCTTGTGTATCAACTCTCTATTAGCTATTTTTGTTCTGTCCTTTCCAGTCCAAAGGTCATTCTCCTTGGCGGAGAAAACAGAAACAAAATAAAAACAGAGCAGCTCTGATCTTTCTCTCTCTCTCTCCTCTTTTGTTGTGTCTGTCTCCATCCCCCTCTCTCTTTACCCCTCCTCTGTTGCTGTGTCTCTTTTCCTTTCCCTCCCTAACCCCCTCACTATTTCTTTCTCTGTCTCTCTTTCTCAGTCTCTATAGTTATCACAATCCCATCCAATTGAAAGATTCATTCTTTGATATTTCTCCCCTCCTCTCTCTTATAATCAAAAGGGTTTTAAAACTGAAAAGTAAAGGAGAGAAAGGAACTTCTGTGTCTCTCTCAAGCTAGATTCCACAGTCAGTAGCTATAATGTTGGAAGAAGAATAGGGGTAAGAAACGTCCCAAAGTTTTGGAGTTTTTGGAGAAAATGTATATGGGAACCTTAATACAATAGATGGCCTCAGATGTCTATACAAAAATGGACAGAGCAAGATGAACAAGAATTTCTAAGCAAGGAGACAAATTTAAAATCATACGTATCACTGAGAAGTATTTGGCAGCTGGGTGGTATAGTGGATAGAGCACTGGGCCTGGAGTCAGAAAAACTTGAGTTCAAATCAGACCTCACATAGCTGTGTGATCCTGAGCAGTCCCCTTAAGTGCTGTCTGCCTCAGTTTTCTCATCTGTAAAATAATAGCACATACCTCCCCGGATTGTTGTGAGGCTAAAATAATAGAATAAATGTAAAGTGCTTTGTAAACTTTAAATATATGTAAATGTTGGCTCTGTGAAGTGCTATGTAAGTGCTAGCTATTATTATTACTACTACTATTATTTGGTGGGATGGGGACCATGACTAGAATATGACTCTGTAAGTATATGCCTTATTCAAAAGGAATAAGACAGGAAAAAATTTGAGGAGGAAGGGGGAAGTGAGAGTGGCATTAGATAGTAAGAAGATGGAGAATTTAAACTTCTTCAGAGCAGGTAGTATCTAAGTTTGTTTGACAGTATATGAGATATTTCATACCCACAGTCCCCCACCTCTGAAAAGAGGGGAGGGAAATGCATTTTTCCAACTCTTCTCTGGGAGTAACCTTAGTCGTTATAATTACACAGTATTAAGGTCCCTTCCTTTACATTGTGGTTTTCATCGTGCATATTTATTTTTGGTTCTGTTTAATTTGCATTAGTTCTTATTAGTCTTTCTCTAATCCTCTGCAATCTTCATATTCATCATTTCTTACAGCAAAGTAGTATTCCACTATATTCGTGTATCACAATTTGTTTAGCTATTCCCTAATCAATGGGTACCCACTTGGTTTCCATTTCTTTGCTGGCTGCACAAAAAGTCTGTGAATAGTTTGGTACGTATGGGACCTTTCCTTCTGCCTTTGATTTCCTTGAGGAATATGTGTAGTAAAATTTGGGGAAGACTGATTCCTCTGTAGGTGGATAGAGAAGTTTCTCAGAGCTTAGATTCCTAAGTTTGGGGGAAATAATTATAAATAGACAGCATTGTTTCTTCTTTTCCAAAAGAGACTGAAAGGCTATTTTTAGGGGATGCAGAGAGTGACACAGAAGTGGGAAAAGTCAATATATGGGTGATTTGAGAGAGGGAAAGAAGCTTCAGGAGGTGGAGGGACCAGGTTGCCTGCCTAACACTACTGCTGCCTAATACTGCTACTGCCATAATGGCAGCCCCATAGCTATACATAGGGTTGGGAGGAAGGAGTCTGGATGGGGGATTTGGAAAGAGTTGGTTTAATGAGAGAGGAGATGGTGTTAGGGGGTCAAAATAAAGGGGAGCAGGGGGCTGTGGCTGCTACCAAGAATTGCTGGGCTTGAGCATGGTGCGGGTGCCATCATCCACTGTGGCAGATGGGAAAGTTATAGCTAGAGTGTGTGTATTGGGGAGGAGGTAGAGTTTCTTATTGGTGATAATCTTTCCCTTGGATAAGAATTTATGCAATTGGTGAAATGCTTCCCCCTCCTTTCTCCTTTTATGACTGAGGGGATGGATTTTAATCCAAAGTTTTCTTTTCTTTAAAGTTGTTTATTTGCTGTGTTAATTAGCACTAAAGCTGGCCTATCTGAGATAAAGGGACAATTCTAACTTCTTGGTTTATTATCTAAGAAGAGTAAGTCAGAGAGAAAACGGCCAATGACTAGCAGGTTACACTTATGGAGACATAAAAGAGATAGAAGCTCAAACCCTTAATTTAAAGTGCTAACCTTTTATCCCAGTTGGGGGCTCTAAGCTAAAGGATAGTAAGTCTCAATCATGTTGATTTTTTATTTTTATTTTTTTTACAAAAGTCCCAAAGTTGGGAAAATTGGGTCTAGAGTTTCCCTGCCCCCCATCAATAGTGAGATTTGAACCCAAATACTCTGGCTTCAGAATCAGTTCTCTTTCTCCAAACCAAAGGAGAATAATCTTTGGACTGCAAAGGACAGAAGAAAAAATGGCTAAAAGGGAGTGGGACACTGGTAAGATTCTGGCTGAATTTCCCTCTTCTGGGTGGGGAGTTTTGGAAGAGAGTTTTAACATTGGTGAGCTTTGACAAGGTTTTTGGAGTTACTTAAGTCTCATAGAAAATTCTGCTGCAGGGATGAGGGTAGAGACCATTCCAAGCCCTAGAACTGAGGAATTCAACCTCTCTATCTAGAACAGGCCAGAGCAGCTGGCCTGGTTCTGGTTCCTGGAGGCCATCTGAGCTTCTGAGTTCTTGGTTGTGGTAATGGGAGGGAATATAAAGACACTACTGGTTTCCCAAATCCAGACTTGAGTGATCTCAGAGGGATTTAGCAGAATGGTTCATGGCCTGTGATGAAGAGAGAGTCCTCTCAGTGACTATGGCTACCCCAGTTGGGGAGTTGAAGTCAGATGTCCCCAGCTTGTGGAACAGGGAAAGACCCACAAAAGGTTACTGGTAGCATTGCACAGGCCAAGGAAATAAAACTGGCCATTTGGGTTTTGGAGGTGGAGTATAAAAAAGTTGCAAGTGTCTAATACATATATTGGCTCCAGGGGCAGAGTTTTCTAAATCTGAAATTTTCAGGGGAAGACTACTGCACCTAACTGTGTCTAGTGGGAATACTGAGGATTCAAACCCGGAAACCATAACCTCCCACAGCCAAAGATGTATTGGAGATAAGGAGTAAAGGGAACTGGAAAAAAAAAAACATGATGAAACCATCAGAAGCCATGTGCTTTCAGGGAAGGGAGAACTGGATTCTAGAGAGAGAGGACTTGCGTTTGAATCTTGGCTCAGAAATTTACTGCCTGTGTGACTTTGGCAAATCACTTAATCTCTGTGAACCTCAGTTTCCTCATCTGAAAAAAGGGTGGAGTTGGACTAAATGACCTCTAAGTTACCTTTCAGTTCTAAATCTGCATGACCCTATGATACTTAAGGTATCATAAAGTATTCATACCTCAGGAAAAACTCACTGACCTCAATCAGTTTAAATCATCAAAAGGAGATGAATTCTATCCTAGGGTACAGAGAGAACTGGCAAAAGTGATGGCTGAGTCCTGCTGTCAGTGATCTTTAAAAGATCAGAAAAGAGTAAATGTTCTAGTTTTTGGTTTTTCTGTTTTTTAAAGGAGAAGAGAGTAGAATCTGCAAACTATAAGCCAGTGAACAGGATTTCATTTTCTGGAAAAATTCTAGAATGGTTGGCAAATATCTCAAAAAGGAAGAAGTGGTTATAAAGAACCCTCCTGGCTTCATCAATAACAGGTCATGAAATTCATCTGGAAGAACAAAAAGTCAAGAATCTCAAGGGAAGTAATGAAAAAAAGGGGGGGCCTAGCAATACCAGATTTTAAGCTATACTACAAAGCAGTCAACATCAAAATAATTTGGTACAGGTTGAAAAATAAAAAGGTCAATCAGTGGAACAGGTTAATTACATCATATACAGAAGCAAATGGATGTAGTAGTATACTCTTAGATAAACTCACAGACCCTAGCTACTGGGGTAAGGATTCCCTATTTGACAAAAGCTATTGGGAAACTGGAAAACGATTTGGCAGAAATTAGATATATAAAAACATCTCATACCAACAACAGTTCCAAATGGATATGTAATTTAGATATAAAAGGTGATATCATAAATAAATTAGAGAAACAAGGAAGAAATTACCTTTTGGATTTATGTCTAGGGCAAGAGTTTATAACCAGACAAGGGACAGAGAAAATCACAAAAGAAAAAAATGGACAATTTTGATCACATACAATTTAAAAATTTTTGCACAACAAAACCAGTACAGTTAAAATTAGAAGGGAAAAGGAAACAGGGAAAAAATCTTTGTAGTAAATTTCTCTGATAAGGGTTTCATATTCTTATACATGATCTACATAAGGAATTGACTCAGATTTATAAGAATAAGGGCCATTTCCCAATACATAAATAATCAAAAGATATGAACAGGCAGTTTTCAAAAGAAGAAATCTAAGCTATCAACACCCATAAGGGAAAATGATCTAAATCACCAATAAATAGGGAAATGCAAATCAAAGCATCTCTGAGATTCCTTTGAGTATCTATCATATTGGCATAGATGATAAAAGTAGAAAGTAACAAATGTAGAAGAGATTGTGGGAAAGAAAATGCCACACTAATGCATTGCTGGTAGAAATGTGAATTGACCCAGTTATATTAGAAAGCAACCTCAAAGTCACTAAACCATGCATGGCAGTGATGCCTCTAGTAGGCCATGCCCTAAAGAGATCAGAGGAAGAGGAAAAGGACCCATAAGTAATATATATATATATATATATATATATGTATGTATTAGTAGTTTCTTTTTTTGTAGTAGTAGCAAAGAATCAGAAACTAAGGAGATACCCATCTACTGGGGAACAGAAAAATAAATATGTTATGTGAGTGTGATGGAATATTATTGTGCCATAAGAAATGAGAAGATGGTTTCAGAGTAATACAGGAGAACCTGAATGAACTTATGCAGAGTGAAGTGAAGAGAACCAGGAGAACAATTTGTATAATAACAACAATATTATAAAGAAGAATAATTTTGAAAAACTTAAGAATTCTAGTCAACACAATGACCAACTATAATTCTAGATGACTGATGTTGAGCATGACTTGTATATGATGAACATATTTTTCAACAGAAAGGTGATGCATTTAGGGTACAGATAAGACACACATTTTTGTATTTAACTATTGTCGGAATCTGTTTTCCTTGACTATATATGTTTGTTACTAGGGCAATGTTTTTCATTTTCTCAATTGGGGGGGGAATGGGAGAGTGAAAAAGATGCAGTTAGGGTAGCAAAAAAATAAAATAAAAGGAAAAGAAAGAAAGAGAAAGGGTCATTGAGTAATTTTTTTTTAACTGCATGGAGGAGAATAGAAGGAAGCCAGTAAAAATCATAAAGAAGCAGGATAGCTTTGAAAGCTATAGGTTAAATTTAATATATATTTAAAATATGAAAAGCAAGTTGTGCATAATAGAGCATTGCAATTTCTCATATAATCATTTTCTATTCTACACTGGATTTAGAAATGATAATTTTATTTGATGTCACTTGGGTCAGCTAGGTAGTACAGTAGGTAGAAGGACAGGAAGGGAATCAGGCACTTATCTTCCTGAGCTCAAATCTGAGCTCAAATACTCACTAGCTGTGAGACCCTGGGCAAATCACTTAACCTGGTTTATCTCAGTTTCCTCATCTATAAAAATGAGCTAGGGAAGGAAGTAGCAAACCACTCTTTATTCTCTTTGCCAAGAAAACCCCAAATGGGGTCAGGAAGAGTCAGACACAATTGAAATGTCTGAACAACAATAAATTTGGTATAAAATAAATAAAAATTTAAAAACATCAGGTCATTCCAAATCTAATCTTGTTCTTTTTTTCCCTTTACATTGTTACTAGACAGGTAGATTAGGGGAATGTTGTATGAACATGTTATTCAGCTTGTATCAAAACATTGGACAAAGTTTCTTGTGTAGTTCTTGTAGGAAAGATGGAGAGAAGTGACATAAATAGAATTAGAATTCAGAATAAGTTGAATGACTAGATCCAAATAGCTAGCATCCTCATTAACAGTGAAATATTGACTTGAAAGGAGGTCTCCAGTGGCATGTCCTAGGGAATCTGTGTTTGTCTCTATGATTTCAAAAATGTTTATCAGTGTCTTGAATAAAAGCATAGAGAATGCAGTTAAAAGATTTGCAGATGATATAACGCTGAAAGGCAAAGCTAACAGCCTGGAAGGCAGGGTCAGCACTCAAAGGCTTGAACATGTAGAACATTGGACTGAATCCAATAGGAAGAACTTTAATACTCATAGATGTGAAGTCTTAAACTTAGGTTAAAAACAAATTATCCTCACAAGTATAAGGTGGGGGAAGCTAGTTTAGATAGCAGATTATCTATTAAAAGACCTGGGGGTTTGGGAGAACTATAAGCTAATTATAAACCAACACTGACAGAAGAACTAAGAAAGCTAATATGATCTTAGGCTGTGCTAAGAGAGGAACTGTCATGGGATCATAAATCAGAAGGATTTCAGAGATCATCTAGTTCAACTCCCTTATTTTAGGGATGAGGAAACTGAGGCCCAGGGAAGTTATGTGTCTTGTCCAAGGTCACACAGGTAATTATCAGAAGTAAAATTTGAACTCAGGGCATTTAACTTCAGAGTCAATGTTTCTCCCTCCCCCCATGGTACCAAACCTTGATCTGTCTTTTCTATAGTATTGGTTATTCCTAATCTATTTTTAGTCTTCTCCCCAATTCTGACTTCTTCCCTAGTCTTATCATTTCGTTGTTATTCAGTCATTTCAATCATGTCTGACTCTTCCTGTTCCTATTTGGCATTTTTTTTTTTGGCAAAGATACTGGAGTGGTTCCTTCTCCAGCTCATTTTACAGATGAGGAAACTGAGGCAAACAGGGTTAAATGACCTGCCCCGGGTTGCAGAGTTAGAAATGTCTATGGTCAGATTTGAACTCATGATGTTGAGTCTTCCTGACTCCAGGCCGGGTACTTTATCTACTCTGCCACCTAGCTCCCAAGTCTTATCATTAGATCCCATAATTAGGATATGCAGCCAATATATAGCTGTAGTACCTGGGTCATGGCACTCCACAAAACCGAAAAATACTAAGTGATCCTCTGTCCTCTTGGACAGGGGGAAAGAGGAGAAGGAAGAAAGGAGAAGGTATCCTTCTGTAGCGATGGTAAGAGAGTGGTAGAAAAAAAAGATGGTGCCAAGAATTATACAATTTTTAGACCCTCTATAAACATTAACAACTGTTGGTATTCTAAATATAAGATCCTTGTCCAATGACCATATTCATGTGAGATGAATACTGTAGGGCTTCTTTGTCTGAAATCAAGATAAATAGTTTTCTTCTAGTCTTCAAATTAAAAAGACATTTCAACTAAAACTAACATTAAAAATTAAGGCACTAATCAGAGCACACTTCCATAAAAGTAGGAGGGTGATAGTCCCCCTGATCTGCTCCAGTGAGGTGACATTTAAAATATTATATTCAGTCCAGGATGCCACATTTCAGGAAAGACTTTGGCTGAAGTGTTCCCAGAGAGCAATCGGAATGGTGAGTAACATGCCATGTGAAGCAATTGTTTGAAGGAACTGGGTGTGTCCAACCTAGAGAAGACTTAGCTGGATATGGTGGTGCAAGCCAATTCTTGAATGCTTGAGTTTGGGAATTCTGAATTGTAGTAAGCTAATGCAGATTAGGTATCTTCACCAAGTCTACTACCATTATGGTGGCAGGAGGGAAGAGGGAGGGAGAGGGCCACCAGGCTACCTAGGGAAGGGCCAACTGAACTGGGTCAAAACCTAAGCAGTGGTACAGTTGTCTGAGTTAGTGGTCACTGTGCTTCCAGCTTGGGTGGAGATAGGGAGACACTCTTGAGAAGAAGAAAAAAAGACAAAAAACAGGGATATACAATGTTGTCTTCAGGAACTAAAGAAGGATTCAAGAGGATCTTTCCAGTTCTTAGTTCAAAACTAGAAGCAACAGGTAGAAGTTGTAAAATAACAAATTGAGTCTGGATTTCAGGAAAACAAAAAATGAAAGATAAAGTTCCCAATGATTAGAATTGCCTAAGAATGGAATGGGCTACCTCAGAAGATGTGGGGTTTTCCCATTCTGAAGGTCTTCAAGCAAAAGATGGAGAGCCACTTACTAAGAGCATATTGTAAAGATGATTCTTATTCAGGTATTGTTGGGGCTAGATGGCCTCTGAATTCCCTTCTAATAATAACATTCTATGACAAGTTATAATTGGTCTCCCTGTAGTCTCTACTCATTGGTTCTTGTTCTACCATCTGGTGCCAAATGGAGCAAGTTGAATTTCCCCTTTTCATAACCATCCTTCAGATACTCAGACAGTTGTAATGTTTCCCTTAAGCCAGTGCAGTGCCCTCTTCTCCAGGCTAACCATTCCCTGTACTTTCAATTATATGGTTCCTGGTGAGGAAGCTAGGAGGTGGGGCAGTGGGTACAGTGTTGGGCCTGAAATTAAAATCTGATCTCAGATACCTACTAGTTGTGTGGATACAAGTCAAGTCATTTAACTTCGGTTTGATTCAGTTTCCTCAATTGTAAGGGTATCATAATAGCACCTACCTTCCAGGGTTAATGTTAAGAACCAAATGAGATAATATTTATTAAGTACTTAGCACCAGTAACTGGCAGATAGTAGGTACTTAATGATGCTTTCCCCCTCCTTCTTTCTTACCTTCTCTCAAGAAGCTTACAGTCTTACCAAGAGGTACTCAAATACACGAAGACATAAGAGAACAACTTAAGAAAATAAATGGAAAGTTTTTAAACATATGGTAAAGTCAAATATGATGGGGAATCAGAGAAGGGTGATATCAATGTAGATTAGAGTGTCTGGGGAACATTTCGCAGAAGGTGTCAAAGTTGAGTATGGCTATGAAAAATAAAGAAGTTTGGTGAAAGGAGTGGAGAGAATGCATTCTAGGTGAGGGTATTTTGGGGAATATAGTGAAAAGATCAGTCTATTTGGCTTCCTTGAAGATAGCTGAGTAGAATCTTTCATGCTTGTACCTGTCTCCTAGTTAACACATTGCTAAGGAAAGGCAGTGTGGTGTAGTGGAAAGAGTCCTAGACTCAGAAGATCTGAGTTCAAATTCTGTCTCAAACACTAACTGTGTGATGCCAGAAAAATCACTTTATACTTCTCAGTCTCCATTACCTCTTCCGTGAAATAGAGATAATATAGCACCTACTTTACAACTTTGTTGTGAGGATCAAATGAGATTGTATAAAACTAACACTTTGCAAATATTAAAGTATTATAGAAATATTATTTATAATTATTATTCTTTGTTGTTATTCAGTTTTATCTGACTCTTGGTGACCCTATTTGGGCTTTTCTTAGCAAAGACACTGGAGTGATTTCCTTCTCCAGCTCATTTTACAGAGGAGGAAAATAAGGCAGACAAGGTTAAGTGACTTGCCCAAGGTCAAACTGCTAGTAAGCATCTGAGGGCAGATTTAAACTCAGGAAGATGAGTCTTCCTGACTCCAGGCCTGGTGCTCTATCCGCTGTACCACCTAGCTGCCCAATTAGCATTCTGCGTTGGCCATATTTGGCTGAGGTAGCCTTTTCATTAGTCAGAACTTTACTTTTAAAGCTATGACCCAACTTAAATTTCAAAGTGCTACTGTTGTATGTGTAGCATGGGTGTTTACCTTCCCTTACCCCCAGGTTCTTTCTGTGTTGGCACACTCACTCTCCAAACCTGTCCCCACAATAGCGAATTGGGATTCCCCAAAGGGAGTAGCTACTACAACTATTCTCAGAGTCATAGGGATAACTCTTATGGGGGGCTATAATCTTACTACTATAGCTCTGAGCCCCTACTGGTATATTTCTAAATATCCAATCAACCAGCTAACAATTAACTTAAAAAAATTCCCCAAATTATACAATATGATACCTATAAACCTGAGGTTCCCTCACCTACCAGTGCACATTATGCCCACGGAGGAGAGTAGCAGTAACTTTAAGTACCATGTCAGCAAGGTGCACATGTAGGGAACATACAGCCAGGACAGTTCATCTTCTCCTTTGGGATTCATGTCCTTTCTCTTGCTCAGGAATTGTTCTTACAAAGTTCTCTGATGGGTGTGGCATCTATGTTGGATGATGCTGTTCAGTTCTTTCAGCTGTGTCCAACTCTTTATGACCCCATTTGGGGTTTTCTTGGCAAGGATACTGGAGTGGTTTGACATTTCTTTCTCCAGCTCATTTTACAGATGAGGAAACTGAGGCAGACAGGGTTAAGTGACTTGCCCAGGGTCACACAGCTAGTAAGTGTTTGAGGTCAAATTTGAACTCAGAAAGATGAGTCTTCCTGACTTCAGGCCTGCCACTCTATGCAGTTCACCACCTAGCTGCTCACGTTGGATGATAACTCTGCTGCTAAGCTGGGCTGCTCCATGGCTGGAATGGGCTAGCTCCTCATAGGACAATGCACTCTGTTGGATGGATCAATCTGCTGAGTTCTCTCATAGGACTGCTTCATTGATAATAGGTAACCAGGCTGGGCTGTCACTCCTCTCAGCTGGGCTTTCTCCTCAATAGCCACTGTAATCTTCATCACTTCCCTCTTCAATCTCAGCTGATGTCCTCAGATGAGGGACTATAATGAGCTTTCCTAAAGGGGAGGGATCATTAGTCTAGCATTGGTAAAAGTATCCTCAGTGCTGCTCTCTTAACTGGCCTCTGAAGGCCTTCTTTGTTTCCCATGCAGCACAAGGCAGTGCAAAGAAGCATATCTTCTCCAGCTTTTCTGTTCCACCTTCCATGCTGCAAGTGGCAGCACAGAGAAGACTAGCCTTTCATGCACTGGACTTTGAGGTTTTTTCTTTGACCAGCACTATTTCTCTCAAGGGTGGGTTTCCATTGTGAGAAACCTCAATCTGTGTGTAGATGAGTAACCAAATCCTCATCTCTGACAGCTGAACCATAACCAGGCAGTGCACGTATGTCCAATAGTCACGAAACAGTTCTAGGGTTTAGGGTTACCCAGTTATTAACTTCAAAGTTCTGTAGTTGGTAATATGTAAATGAGTATCTGGGGAAAAAAGGCACTGAGGCCAGTCTAGATAAGAGCATTCCCTGTGGGAGGTTTCCTTAGTGTTTTTCATAAACAAGTCCCTCATTAGTCTTTATCTTTGCCCCTTCTAAAAAGCAAAATTACCAAAGTCTGAAAGGGGCGCACCCTCACATGTTAATGTCTATTTGAAAAGGTTAAGTGAGGCTAAGTGATAGACCAAGCCCTTGCATTTGGTACTTACTGTAATATCGAAACTCTAAGTGCAAAACCCACTTTGGGAGGCTCATTTCTTGAGGAGAAGAAATGTTTGTATTAAGTATGGTTTATTTTAATCTCTTTTGCTTACGTGTTAAGAGTTAGTAATTTTCTTCAAAGCAAAGCTACTTGCAGCATCATAGTTGGAATGCTAAAATGTCAGCAAATTTTTGCTCCCTCTTCCCACCCCCAATCTCCCCCACCCCTATATTTAAGATAATAAATGGTAGTTTCTTTCAAGGTCATTATCTGTATAATTATTAATATAAATTGGCAGACAGCTCACCATGAGATAACAACTACTTCCTGAGTTTACAAACCCCAGGTCAGCCTGATGCTAATTATTACAACTTGCCTATTATATGTTTCTCCCAGATAGTGGCTACCTATCTATGAGGTCACTGAGAGCCTCAAATGTATGCCAAGACCAAGTTGCCCAAAGGGCCAATTATCAATTCAGATAAGACTATGATCTCACCCACATATGCTCTGGCTAACTAGTACTCCTAAGTTGTTAAGGATGATGAAAAAAAAATTATGATTATTGGTAAGAATGGCTTGAAGTAGAGCATTTTTATCCATGTAAGAACAATCCAGCCTTTAGTTTTGTTGTTGCCAATGACTTGTCCTGCAACACTTGCTTGGATGCTGTTTTTTTATTTTTTATTAGCATGTCAAAGGCTGATGGAGGACCCGATACTCCAGAAGCCTAGAGGGGAAATGCTCCTCAACTGGAACTACCAGAGAGACTCTAGCAGCTTTTATGTACTGACTGTCCTTCTGAGATTAAGCCAACAATGACATATCATTCAATAAGAACTGCTATAAAATATGTGTTATTCTTTCGGTTTTGTTTTTACCTTTCAATAGCTCAGAGGTAAAATTTATGATCCATCTGGAAAACATTTGCTGTCAAATATTGGATAATGAGCAGGAAGGTCTGATAACCTCTCCAACTCTTAGAATTGGTTCCACGATTGTAGGAAAAGCCCATACCTGCAGTATGGACTCCTTACTCTGGGTGTCATGTTTAGGGAGAACGTTGGTTAGCTGGAGAATATTTGGAGGAGGCTCACCAGGTCAATGAATAGTCTCCAGATAATCTCACACTACTATGTGAATTGGTTCATGTCCGGCTTGAAAAAGAGAAGACTTAATGAAAACATAAAGAGTCTTTTACAAGTATTTGACAAGCTATCATGTGGAAGGGGGTTCAATTTGTTTTGTTTAGCCTCAGCAAGTTGAATTAGAACCAGTGGCTATAAGCTATAAGGAGGCGCATTGAAATCTGATGTAGGTAAAAACATCCCAACAATGGACTTCTTTGGGAGGTGGTGTGGCATACTCCATGAGACCACTTTTGCTGACCAAAGGATCAATCTTATTAAACAAGTCTATATGACCATTTTGCAGGTGAGTTGTAGACAGTGTCCTTGTTCATATATGAGCTGGAGTATTTGGCCATTGAGATCATTTTCCACGCTGAGATTCTGTGTTAAATTCTGGTGAGTGGCCTGTCTTTCTCAGAATTAGAGAAGTCTCCTAACCCTGGTGCTAAATTAGCTAGTTCTCTAAAAGGCTGAATTTCCTAGAGTAGTCCACACATAAATGCAAGGGGTCAAGAATTCCCAGGGCCAATTGCTTTCAGTCTTTGGGAAACTCACCATGTCATCCAGTATCTCAGTCTCTCTCCACACAAAGGAACGAAATCTTCTATGTTCACTCCACTACTGGGCATCACTAGATTTCATCTGCCAGGGCCTCTCAAGACATCTATATAGCCTTTGGGAAGTTACAGGGGAAAATGTTGCAGAATTCCACTTTGCCTAGCTGTGTTGAGTTATTGTTGGGTATTAACTGCTACGTAGAAGTGATAGGTTGCCGAGACACTAGTTTTCTGTGCAAGTTATTGCTTTTATAAAGAAGTCTGCCAGAAGAAGACATGGGCAGTAAGTCCATTTTAATGGAATGATCTCTTTTGGCTTCCCCACCTAATCAGGCATTGCCTTATACATCAGCCAAAGCTTTCCATTCTTAATTAACCCTTCATGAGTTTCAGAGTGGCAAAACACCTCTTACTTGCTTTTCCAAAAGGCTATCAGGAGAACAGGCCCCCCACATCTCTGGCCCATCACTTATAAAACACACAGTGTCATATTTCTGACTGTGTGTCATCCTTTCTTGTCCTTAGAGCCTCTGTCATAGAGAGGCTGAAGGATGCCAGGATAAGCAAAAAAAAATTCATTTCTCAGGGATACTTTCTAATTTTTGTGACTATGCTTTGGAGAATGAATGACCTAGCACTGTAGAAAGTAAAACCACCCAAATGTCACCCATCATGCAAAAGAGACTCTTACAATGAGATTAGGTTGAACCACAGCCAATCAAAGTTGGAGTCTCAATTGTTCTATGACTTCATTTAAAGGGCCAGGGCCAGCATGGGAAAAATCAATACTGCATTTTCTTCATCATCAGTTCTGCTTTTTGCTAAATGGAAATGCTTTCATTCTCTCTCCTGTCCCTCTCCTCCTCCCCATCACCCTTGCAGATATTGATCTTCTCCACCCCACTCCTCTCACCCCCTCCACCATGTCTGCAGAGCTCAAGTGAACAGCTCTATTTTAGGAGAGCAGGGGAAGTTTGGCCTCTTCCTTATTAAATACCTAATGGCATTGCTGAGGATGTCAGTGGAGTCCATGGAAGAAGATTTGTTAGTACAGTTGTATTCGCTCAGCAGGCCGTAGCAGAGGGGACTAGCACATGCCTGATGCTGCAGAACTATTGGCTGCCCTCATTCTTGGAGACACGGAGTCGATCACGGACTGGGTAAAAGCAGCTCGGCATGACCGCCAAGGTCATATCCCAGCTGAAATGTGTGAGATCTCTGTTAAAACACGGGGAGCTAGATTCCTGGCTGGATTCTGCTCCAATAGGAGGCAGGGCTGCTGAGGAACCCACTTAAGATGGCCGAGAAACTGAGGGGTCCAAAGGCCCTTGTTACAAGACAATCTTACCTGGAAAGTGATCCCACGGCTGAGACCCCTGACAATGGCATTGGAAGGAAGCTTCCATCTTCAGAGGTTCAAGGAAGCTCAGATTGGGCACCTTATGTACTTGGAAGGATTTGGGACAGGGAAAGAGAGGAAAAAAATTGTGCAAAAAGGAAGAAAAAAAGTTCTGTGGTCTAGAAACTCATTTCCTGAGGAACAGGAGCACATCACATGCTCCCTGGGACTTGCAGAGCTCCAGGAAGCTCGTCCAGTCACTTAATAAGTCATTGAGGACGTGTGGTTTAATTAACTTGCCCAAAATTCCTCCTTTCCCTTTCTCACTTTTGCTATTAATATTTTTCGATATCTGATAATGCAGTGTAGTTAATTCTTTCTGGCTTTATAATGAACACTGCCATAATGAAAAAGGTTAGCAGTGCTTCAGGCAGCTTTTAATTATCCAGCCGAGCAGGTAAAAGCACTTTATTCTTCTCTTTTTTCCCCTTACTTAGCAATTAATGGAGGAGCTCGGTGGCACTTACTGTACCTTTTTTTGTTTTCTAATGGATGATGCTTTGCTGATTGGGGAGGCATTACTGTCCCCCTGATACCTCTGAGCTGGGCTGCCTGGGCTCTGGTCTCGAGCATGTGGAAAAGAGACAACAGCAAGGCGTACTTTTGCTGGCAAAAGGCTTAATCTTAAACTGTGTGCGTCACCGGCCGTGGTTACCACCTCCATACCATCTCTCCGTCCTTTACATTGGCATCTTGGGAGGAGGAATTCAAGTAGAACAGAATAGTGGCCAGAGTCCAGGAGACCGGGAGACAGAGGCTCTTCCTCTTTACTGTTTGTGTGACCCTGAGAGGAGTCACCTCTCTGGGCCTTGGGTTTCCACACCTCTGTAAAATGAAGGAGGTCGAGTAGAGATTTCTTAAATCCTTTCCACTTCTAATAGCCTACAAAGATGCCTGGCTCACACTAATCAGCTGTGTTAGTTTGATCAGGTCACCTCATCTCTCTGGGTCTCAGTTTCCCTGCTTGTAAAATGAAAAGGGGAAGGACTCATATTTTGGACTCTCCTCTCCAGGCTGTATTCTGGACTTTCTCTACCATGCTGCAGAAACCTCTTCCTCCTGGAAGTTCACACCAGTCCTGAAATCCACACATTCCTAGGACCTTCCACCTGGTTGATCTATCTCTAATTAATTTCTCCCCATTCTAACCCCTCTCAGAACCTCCATTTTAGGAGAACGCCCAGGACAACCAGGTCTCCTTCCTCTCCGTCCTGCACTCCAGGCTCTTTACCATTGCGTCCAGCTGGTACCTTCATTCCACCTCCTCTCCCTGGTCAGTTCCCTTTTACATGTGTCTTCTCCCTTTGGAATGTAAGCTCCTTGAGGGCAGGGACTGTCTTTCTTTCTATTTGTATTTGTATTCTCTGTATTTAGCACAGAGCCTGGCACTCAGTAAATACTTAATAAAGCTTTGTTGACTGATTGACTAGATGCTCTCTCAGGACCTTTCTAGGTGTAATAGTCTACTGTTCTATGAGAGTCCCCAAGAATTATACACACAGTCCTGGAAACCTTGCCCTGCTAGCTCAATTCAATTGTACTATTTTGCTTTCAGAAATTTGAAAGCCCTCTCTCATGCTTTCTTCCATTTGTCTATGTGGTATCCAGAAGAAAATTGGAAGAAAACAGGCATTATTTCCTTTGTTTTGTAGATGGGGATATTGAGGCCCAGAAACATTCACTTCCTACATGACAGGCACAGAAAAGATGACAAGAATGTAGTACAGTATTGATAAGGTACATTTGTATAGTACTTTTAATTCTAAAAGCACTTCTCTGTTCTCTCTTTTGAAGCTTACAATAACCTCACATTGATTATCTTTGCATTATTATTCCTATTTTACAGTTGGTATAGTTAAAACAGAGAGAAGCTCATTGACTTGCCTAAGGTCCCAAAGCAAACTAGTGGCATAGTCATTCCTAGAACTCTGGCTTCTTGACTACCAAACCTACAATCTCTCCCCTAGACTCGATTGGCCAATGATACATTCCACCCATGTTCTGTGGCCAGTTGGTCAATATAGGGCCAGGAACACAGTAAATATTTAGTAAAGTTTAGAGAGGCAGCTCAATGGATAGAACTCTGGAGACCTGGAGTCAGGAAGATTGGAGTTTAAACTTGACCTCAGACAATTGCTGACAATCCCTGGGCAAGTCACTTAACCTCTGTTTGCCTTAATCCACTGGAGAAGGAAATGGCAAACCGCTCCAATATCTTTGCCAAGAAAATCCCAAATGAGGTCACGAAGAGTCGGACATGACTGGACAATTGAACAACAACAAAGTTTTGAAGACTGACAAATTGATTCTTGGATGAAAAGAAGGTTCAGAATGCTATCCACACCCAGAGAAAGAACTCTGGAATCTGAATGCAGATTGAAGCATAATATTTTCACTTTTTTTTGTTTTCTATTTTTCCTTTCTTGTGATTTTCCCCTTTTGTTCTGATTCTTCTTTCACAACATGACTAATGTGGAAATATGTTTAACATGATTGGACATGTACAACCTTTATCAGATTGATTGTTGTCTTAGGGAGGGGGGAAGGGAGGGAGGGAAAAAATTTTGAACTCAAAATTTTATAAAAAATGAATGTTGAAAATGATAAAAAAAAAGAAAAGAAAAGAGGGTTCAGGTTATTTACACAAAAGGAGTTTTGCAGGACATTACTGCCTCCTCTTTGTTTGCTCCAGAACACGAGCTAAGGACTGAAACAGAAAGAACAATTTATCTAACAACAGGTGTATAATAAAGCCTGTCCCTGGGCCTATAGTTGTAACCTTTCCAGTGATCAGTCTACCAATGATGAGCCTCTCTGTACTGAGTGAGGCTGGTCCTTAGAATATTGACAAAATCTGGTGCTGGGACCATCTTTGAATTTTTTTTCAGTCTAAGGCAACTTACCAGAGTTAATGCTTCACTGACTTTACTTTCAAGAACTGAGTGTCACTTCCACATGATGATGAAGCCTTCAAGTTGGAAGTTTTGTGGACCAAGTCTAGAATTAAGAAAGAGAGAGGTCTAGATTGCTTTTGGGAAATTGCATGAAAATATTAAAGACCCTAGGCTTCTCTATGAAATCAAGATATCTTTAAAAATTGCTATCTTTTGTTTTTTTTTGCATTACTTTTATTTCTGAATATAATCCTCTGTATTTCCCCTATCTAGAGAACCATCTCTTGTGACAATGAATAAAAAAGATGAAAAAAAACCCATTTCAGTATCAACTTAGTCTACTATTATATTCAATGTTCCATCCCCAAAGTCCCTCATCTCTTAAGAAAAAAAAAGTGAGGAAGGTGAATTTTCTCCTCCCATCTTCGGTTAAGCTTGAGTATTCCAATGATAGTGTTCAATTTCAAATTTGCTTTGTTCATTTCATTTCATTCCCATTATTGTAGTCATAACGTTTTCCTGATTCTGCTTACTTTACTTTTCATCAGTTCTATAAGAACTTCTTGTGCTTCTTTGTATTCTTCATACTTGTTGTTTACTATGGCTTGGGTATATCTTATTGTTTCATGTTCCACTATTTGTTTAGCCATTTCCTTGCCAATAGGCCCATATTTTGTCAATTCCAATATTCCTCCAGTGATATTGTATGACTGCGCATTATGAAACAGCAGTCACTAAATAATAAAAGTTGTGAGTCATCCAAACAGCCATGGGGATATGTATGATGGCTGGGAAAATGAGGCAAAATATTGCCCATGAAGAATTATGCATAAAACAAAAACAAGGACAGAAGAGGACATACACAGAGAGCAATTTTGTTACCATCTTGTTCAATTTCATACTTACATGATATAAAGGTCTTAAAAAATCAAATTGCATATATTCTAATAGAACTGTCTTTAGTTTTCTTTGTATATTGAAACATTTCTTGTTTGTTGATGTTTAATTTTATAGCAAAGAAGAAAATTAAAAAAATGTAAAAGATATCAGAAAAGAGATATATGACAAGAAAGGGATATGGGCTAGTCATATAGGAAAGGTGAGGCAAACCGTGTGCTTCATTGGTAATGTCAAGATATAGGAGGAGGGGTGCCAGCATGTTTGATCATTCCCTGGGAGAGTATTAATGGAAGGGACAAGAGCCCCAGTGTATGAAGAAGCAAGGATGGTCATCTAACTACATTGTTGGAAGAAGAATCCATATGACTGGGGCCAGAATCTATCTAAGTTTTGAAGTATTTCCATGTGACCCATTACCACTAATTCATCTGAAAACATAGGGCTGGGGATCAGGAGAGTTGTCTAATTCTGACTCTTCTGTGCAATACCTTGGGTGATCTTGAGCAAATAAATTAATCTCTCTGGGATTGAGTGAAATGAGGACAATATGTTTCTTACCTACCTCACAGGCTTATTTTGAAGAGCAGATCACATAATCTATGAAAAAGAAATCTGAAAAGTTAAAATACAAAAATTTGAACCTTCTAAGACCTCTCCTTTCTGCTGGTGATTCAGCTTTCTGTTCTGTCTTGTGAGCCTGAACTCTAGTGTTAATGCACAAAGCACTAATAAGGAAGGATGGGTTTTAACTTTGAGTTTCTGAGAATTTCTATAGGCTGGGTAGAATATATGTATATGTATATCTATGTAGACAGTTCTCACTTTATGTAAATTTGCATTATACAAATTAGGATTTACATAACAAATTTTGAAAGAAATCTGCATTCCAAAAAAATACCAATGTTAACTTTACTCTATGGTACTGTGCTCTCTCTCTGTCTCTGTCTCTGTCTCTGTCTCTCTTCCTCTCTCTCTGTCTCTCTGTCTCTCTGTCTTCCCCTCTCTCTGCTCCTGCCCCTAAGCTAGGGGCTTTGCTTCTCCCACCTCCCAACCCCAAAAAGCCTAAAATAAAAACCTCCAAATGAAAGCAGAAAAACCAGATCTGTTTGTTTTCCACCAGTATTTGGGTCCCCCGTCTGTGTCTGTGTCTGCTGCTCCCCTCCCACCCCCTTGTCTGCCCTTCACTCTGTGTTCTTCCTCTTGGTTCCTGCCAGGCCCCTATGTGGCTGGCCCCAGCCTCATATGTTCTTCCTCCTGTTCTCATATCTCTGTCTGCAGCTTCCGTGTGTCCTTGAACCATGTGGTGGCCCCTGTCTACATTGTGCTTGGCTATCTTCTTGCCTCCCTCCCTCCCCTATGTCAAGGCAAATTCAAATTACATAAAAATCACTTTACCAGAGTCTGCAGAATGATTCTTTAAGTGAGGATTATCTGTATGTACACATCACACACGTTCACATATGTGTTTATGTGCATGTATAGCTATACATGTGAACACATGTGTTTATACATATTTTCTAATTATATTATATATGTGTTTACATGTGTATGACTGTGTGAACATGTGCTTCTCTTTTGAACTGCCCAGACAAAGGGAGACAACAGATGATTAGTTCTAGGAGCAGGTTGCAAAGCTGACATGGAATCAAGATATTAGTTGAGGTGAAAGACTTTACCATTCCAGAATTTACTAAAAAGCTGAGCAGCTGAGAAATTCTTGACTTACTTTAATGACATTTTTTTCTTTCAGAAGTTGGAGGAAGCCATGATGGGAATTCCTATTTTATTTTACTTTTAAAAATATTTATTTATATTTTATTTTCCCCCAATTATTTGTAAAAACAAATTTTCATTTTTTTTAAATTTGGAGTTCTAAATTCTCTCCTCCCCCCACTCCAATTGAGAAGGCAAGCAAATTGATATAGGTTTTATGTGTGTAGTCATGCAAAACATATTTTCATATTATGCATATTTGAAAGAAAACACAAACCAAAAAAACCCCAAACACCAGCCCCCAAAAGAAAGAAAGAAAGAAAGAAAGAAAGAAAGAAAGAAAGAAAGAAAGTATACTTAGATCTGCATTCAGACTCCAATAATTCTTTTTTGGAGATGGATAATATTGTTCATCACAAGTCCTTCAGAATGGTCTTGGATCATTTTTATTGCTGAGAATAGCTGTCATTCACAGTACATCATCATACAATATTGCTGTTACTGTGTACAATGTTCTCCTGGTCCTACTCATTTCACTTTGCATCAGTTCATATAAGTCTTTTCAGATTTTTCTGAGAGCATCCTGCTCATCATTTCTTATAGTACAACAATATTCCAGCACAATCATATACCACAACTTGTTCAGCCATTCCCTAATTGATGGGCATCACCTTGATTTCCAATTCTTTGCCGCCACAAAAAGAGATGATATAGTACATTTAGGTCCTTTTCCTCTTTTTTTAAAAATCTCTTTGGGATATATACCTACTGTGGTATTGCTGGCTCAAAGGGTATGCATGGCTTTATACCCTTTTGGGCATAGTTCTAAATTGTTCTATGTAAGTGTTGAATCAGTTCACAACTTCACCAGCAGTGCATTAATGTCTCAATTTTCCCACATCTCCTCAAACAATTATTATTTCCTTTTTCTGCCATATTACCTAATCTCATAGGTGTGGAGTGGTACCTCAAAGTTGTTTTAATTTGCATTTCTCTAGTCAATAGTGATTTAGAGTATTTTTATATGATTATAGATAGCTTTAATTTCTTCATCTGAGAATTTCCTGTTCATATGCCTTGACCATTTATCAGTTGGGGAATGACTTGTATTCTTATAAACTTGACTCAGGTCTCTATATATTTTAGAAATGAGGCCTTCATCAGAGAAACTTGATGTAAAATTTTTTATAAAGTTATGATTACTGTGTGTTTCCCTCCATCCTATTTCCCCTTGTTTATTCTATTCTCTTTCTCCTTTCACTCTGTCCATGCTCAAAAGTGTTTTGCTTCTGACTGCTGCCTCCCCCAATCTGTCCTCCCTTCTATCAGTCCTGCCCCCTTCTCTTGTCCCTTTCCCACTTTCCTCTAGGGTAAGATAGATTTCTATTCTCTCTTATTTTCTCTTTGAGTCAATTCCAATGAGAATCGGGTTCAAGCACTCCCCCCACCACTCCCTCATCTTATCCTCCACTGTAAAAGCTCTTTCACACTTCTTTTATGTGAAAATTCATTTTGAGACATCATTTAAAGTTGTTTGGAAGGGACTTTGGGAGTGTTCAGGTAAGTCCCTGCTTTTTCTCTGCCATCTTGGCTCTGCCTCCCCTCCCTCACCCTGAACTCCTATTTTAGAACAGATTTTAATAAAGAAACAGAAGTGATGGGAACCTTGGGAGGAAGTAGCTATGACATCTCCAAGTTTATAATAATTAAAGCTGTGGAATCCAGGTATCATCTGACATGTGGTAGATACTATGGGAGAGTGGATTTTAAAGAGAACACAGAAAGGAGGTGCAGGCTTCTATGGCCTGGGTTTCTACAGAGGAAGTTGGCTTAAGGAGGATGGGATGCCCTTAAGAATACAATTCTGATTCACACAGATGATTACGATGAGGAAAAAAAGAGGGAGCTGTCTGAGAAGACTGATGAGAATGGACAAGGTACATATCAGCCCACTCAGCAAAGACAGACACATGAAGGTTAATACAAAACAGTAGAATGGAACTAAGAGAATAATACCTAGAATACTAAAGTCCAGAATGTGTCCAGGCTTGCAATAAATGCTAAAAATGACAAAAAGGACTTTTTAAAGACTGTTGCTTGGGGTGACTGGGATGATGGTAATGGCCAAGAGCATGGAGAGGGGTTACAAAATGTTGAGTGTGATGAATAGCAAGTAGGCCAATTTTGTTGGACCAAAGCATATAAGAAGGGGAGTGATGGATAATTAGGCTGGAAAGGTAGTTTGGAGATGTGTTGTAAAGGGCTTTAAATGCCAAACAGAGGAGTTTATATCTTATCCTACAGAAACATGGAACTACTGAAATTTATTCAATAGAGGAATGGCATGCTCAGAGCTATGCTGAACAAAAATTGCTTTGGCTGCTTTGGGAGGATGAACTAGAGAAGGAGAGGCTTGAGGTGGGAGACTGACTAGGAGGCTATTGTACTTACCCAGGTGAGAGGCCATGAGGGTCTGAAGTAGGATAACGATTGCATGAGTGGAAAGAATGGGATGGACGTTAAGAATGTCACAGGGTGAGCATCAACAAAACCAGTATACTGGTTGAGGTGATGAGAAGAGCTGAAGGACCTGGAAAGATGGTCATACCCTCAACAGAAATAGGGAAATTCGGAAGAGGGATGAGTTTATGGCAAAGCTAATGAGTTCTGTTTTAGACGGGTTTGATTTAATGCCCATAGGACATCTAGTTCAAAATGTCTACTAGGCCATTGGTAATGTGGCACTAGAGCATGGGGTTGGAATTAGGGTTAGAAATGGAGATGGTACAGTGGATGGAGTATTGGATTGGGAGTCAGGAAGACCTAGGTTTAAATTCTACCTCAGGCACTTACTAGCTGTGTGACCCTGGGACATCACTTAATCTCTCAGCCTCAGTTTCCTCATCTGTAAAATGGGGATAATAATAGCACCTATATCACAGGGCTGTTGTGAAGATGAAATGAGATATTATATGTGTGGCCCCTTGCAAATCTTAAGACATTATGTAAGTGTTAGTTATTATGAAGACCTGGGAGTCAACTTCATAGAGATAAAACTTGGACCCATAAAAAGTGATAATATGACTAAGAGAAAATGGAGAGAGAAAAGAGAAAAAGAATCCAGGGCAGAGCCTTATGGTAGAGCTATGGCCAGGGGACAGCATATGGAGGATGATCTCACAAATATGACTGAAGATGAGCAGGTAGACAGGCAGGAGGAGCAGGTAGATGAACAGGAAGAGACTCAAGAAAGAGGAATGTTATGAAAACTCAGAAAGAAGAGTGTCCAGGAGGAGAGGCTGGTCAACAGTATCAAATACTTCAGAGAGGTCAAGAAGGATAGGGATCAGATGTGACAATGAAGAGATCATCATTGCTACTTTAGGAGAGAGCAATTTCATTTGAGTGAGACAGTTACTATCCAGATTGCCAAGAATGAGAGGGTAAGAGAGCCCCAGCTGCCCTTAATGAGCTCAAGAACAAAGATACCATAAGAGCCTGTAGATGTGATTGCTGACCAGTTGTCAGTGATCTTTGAAAACTGGTAAGGAAGAGCAATGGCATCTAGGCAGCCCAGTGGATAGTGCCGGGCTTGAAGCCAGGATAACCTGAGTTCAAATCCAACCTCAGACACTTACTAGCTGTGTGACCCTGGGCAAGTCACTTACCCATGTTTGCCTCAGTTTCTCATCTATAAAATGAGCTGGAGAAGGAAATGGAAAACCGCTCCAGTATCTTGCCAAGAAAACCCCAAATAGGGACATAAAAAGTCAGACATGACTGAATAACAAGAAGGGAGTAGCAAAGATGCTTCAGAAGGACTAGAGATGGGAAAACACGGCCCTGATTTTCAAAAGGGAAAAAAAATAGGTGGACGTGTAAAACTCTAGACCATTGAACTTGCTTTTGAAACATGGTACAGTAGATTTAGAAATAGAGCAGCAGGGTCCTAGTCTTTGTTCCGCTACGTACTAGTTGTAGGATCTTGGCTAAATCATTTAAATTCTCTGGGCTTGTTTACTTATCTGGAAAACAGGAAGGTTGGACCAGATGATCTCTAAGGTCCCTTCTAATTCAAGACCCTACGAGGAGAGATGAATCATGCTAGATTAATCTAACTTCTGTTTTGGACAAGGTTGGGCAACTATTAATAATGCTGTAGACATAGTAGACCTGGATTTCAGAAAAGCATTTGACAAAAAAAAATCTTTCACAATGTACTCACAGAAAAGATGGAGAAGAATAGGGCTGGATGACTACACAATTAGACCAGAACAGAGAGCCAAATCTAACAATAGCTAGCACTTTAAGGTTTGCAAAGCACTTTCCCAGAAACTATCTCATTTGAGATGCCTAAGATATAGGTGCTATTATTATCATTTTCATTTTACAGATGAGGAGATTGAGACTGTGGTGTGCCTTTCGGAGGGTCACATGGCTAATAAGTGTCAGAGGCTGGATGTGATTTCAGGTCTTCCTGACTCCAGCACCAGGGTTCTATTCACTATGACTTCTTATTACTGAAGATGAAATAAAAAGATAAAATGTAATAAGGTCCTACTCAGACTCTACAAATCAACTTGCACAGATACAGGATGGAGGAAGTATTACTAGATACCAGTTTACATGAAGAAGATCTAGGGACTTTGGAGTTCTGTAAATTCAACCTAAATAATTCAGTGTGATTAGGCAGCCAAAAAAAGTGGATGAAAGCCTATCCAGGTATCTCAATGGATCTGTGATCTCATCAAGGTAGGCAAGGTAGTGCCTATCTCCAGATGGAAATCTTCACACATCTCCTTCTTATCCTGTACAGCTCTTGTCCATGTTCTCCCATAACTCTTTCAGAGAGGATTTGTGCTGGATGTCTTTTTCTAGGCCTTTTAACTTTAACTTTCAATTTTGTGTGACCAATGTCCTCCTCATGTGGTCCGTCTGCTGTCCCTCACCCTCGTTTAGTGATAATAATAATAATAAGCAACCAACATTTATATAGTGCTTGTTATGTGCCAGGCACTATATTGAGTGCTTTGGAATTATTATCTTATTATCAAATAGGAAGTAGGTGCTTTTATTATCTCCATTTTACTGAGGAAACTGAGGTAAATAGAGATTAAGTAACTTTCCCAGAGTCATACAATTAGGAAGTATTCAAGACTGGATTTGAACTCAGGTCTGGATAGCATACTAAAAAGCAGAGACATCACCTTACTGACAAAGGTCTGTATAGTAAAAGCTATGGTTTTTCCCAGTAGCAGTGTATGGCTGTGAGAGTTGGACTAGCAGGAAAGCTGAGTGCTACAGAACTGACACTTTTGAGTTGTGGTGCTGGAGAAGACTTATGAGAGTCCATTGGATGGCAAGGAGATCGGATCAGTCAATACTTAAAGAAATTAATTCAGGCTATTCCCTGGGAGGTCAAATACAGAAACTGAAGCTTAAGTACTTTGGCACATAATGAGAAGACAGGACTCACAGGAAAAGACCCTAAAGTTGGGACAGATTGAAGGCAAAAGGAAAAGGGGATGGCCAAGGATGAGATGGAAAGGTAGTGCCATGGAAGCAATGAACGTAAACTTGGACAGACTTTGAGAGATAGTGAAGCATAGAAAGGCCTAATGCACTATGATCCCTGAGGTCATGAAGAGACAGACATGACTGAATAGCTGAACAACAAATTTCCTGACTCCAGGCCTGATGATCTATCTGCTGTACCACCCAGCTGCTATTTAACTAGCCCACTTCCTTTTGTGATCAGACATTTCCCAGATGAGCACAGGTTATGATTGACAATAGGCTCCAGCCCTTCTATGCCCACCATAGGTCTCTCTGTCTCTCTTTGGGGTGCCTTAAGTTTTGACTCTTCAGAGGTAATGGTATGACATAATTGGTGACTATAAAGCATCATTAGTGGAGAGGCAGTGTGGTACGAAGCATAGAAAGCTACCCTCAGAGACAAGAAGGCAAATTAATTCTCAGTCGTTGGCAGTTTCCTTCTCTAGTGGTGGGAAAGAGTCAGAGGGTATGAAGAATCACACAGTTCTGAGAAGTTATCTCATTTGAACTGTGAGTACTCAAAATCTAATACCCTTGGTATTATAATTGGTCTATGGACCAATGATCTGATGTACTATTGGGAAGGACTAAACTATATTGATTTAGGGATTTCCATTATAATTGAAACCAAAAGATATAAGGAAATTCCAAGGAAGGATGTCTCAAGTTCTCCTTGAAAAGTCAAATAAAGGACATGATGGAAATGATTTTACCATGTGCCCCAGGTCAGTAAGGGACGTCATTTCACGGGACAGTTACTATTCAATTTGCCTTTTAGCACCTATGATGAGCATAAACAAAAATACTCCTATGAAAATATTTGTCATTTAGGAACCAACATCTGTTTTAGTACATGAAGAAGAAAAGAAATTCTAAGAAAAATTCACCAAGGACCGCCAAACCAAATCAACAGAACATTAATACTTGGGTTTTAGTGCAAAGCAAGGCATATAATAAGGTTGTTGAAAAATATGATGCAGCTTGTGGCCCAGGATTAAGAAATGAATGAGGCCCAAAGTCTGTAGACTTCTTACCTACATATCATGACTATTTTTTTATTTTTAAAATTATGACTACTATTATTTTAAGACTGACTCTCCTTGTTTCACCCAAACTCGAAGTGCAGGGACTGTTCACTGACCTGCTTCTACTCTGATCATCATGAGACTTCAATGGGCTCTGTTTCTGACCAGGGCTGGTCCACTCCTCCTTAAGTCCCACCTTAAGTCCTGGTGACTCTCCCAGCTCCCAGAGGCACAATACATTAATGCCAAATTTAGTGCAGACAACTGTTTGGTGTAAGCTCCTGCAACTCAGAACCCCTGAGCTCAAGAAGGCCTCCACTCTCAGCCTCCCAGGCATTAGACATTGCCAGTGTGCCCCATGCCTGGTATGGATACTTTTTCAAAGAGAAACTCAGAAGGTACTAGATATAACAAAAAATAAGTTGGATTAATGGATAATTAATGGATAAAAATCAACTGGTTACTGATGTGGGAGTCACTTGTGAATAAGTGGTCTGTATGCAGACCTGCACAATGTGTGACCCACTAAAGGATTTCAGGTGGCTTGGGAAAAATGTAGGGTTGTTACTACATACTCTCTCCTGTTTCTTACGTGACCCCAGGCAACCAACCATCGTCGGTCTGTTTCTAGTGTAACCTATGTGCAGCCTGAAGAAGTTTAGCCTATTTTAATTTTGGCCCCTTATCGACTGCCAAGTTGTTCAGATCTGTCTGTATGCATTCAAACCATCTACATAATTTGCAACACCAAATTAAAAGGGTAAACAAGAAAATGACACCGCATAAAATTAAAACTTTTATCCTGTTTCCAGTTGGTCAATTCCAGTTGTCAGTTGGTCAATAAACATTTATTAAACAACTCCTGTGTACAGTCCTGTTCTCAATGAGCTCATAATCTAATGAGGGCAACAATATACAAACAACAATATACAAATAAGCTGTATGCAGGATAAATTGGAACTAATTAGTAGAGTGAAGGCATTAGCATTAAAGCAGATCAGGAAAGGCTTCCTATAGAAGGTGAGATTTTTAGGTAAGACTTGCCTTCCATGGAAGCCAGGAGAAAGAGATAAGAAGGGAGAGAGTTGCAGGCCTAGGAAAATGCCCAGAATCTAGACATTATTTAATTTCTTGATGTTCTTTCTTTGAGGAACACCAAGGAGGCCCATGACACTGGAGCTCAGGGCACATAGAGATGGGGAGGTGAAGATCTAAAAACACTGGAAAGGTAGGGAGAACAAGTCATGAAGGGCTTAAAATGTCAAATAGAGCATTTTATATTTGATCCTGGAGGTGATAAGTAATGATTGGAGTTTATTGAGCAGAAGGGTGGCATGGTCAGACCCGAGCTTTAAGAAGATCACTTTGACAGCTGAGAGGAGGAAGTACTAAAGTAGGCCAAGACCTGAGGCAGGCAGACCCACTTGCAGGTTATTGTAATAGTTGAGGCCTTGGATGATGACAGCCTGCCCCAGGAAAGTGTCAAGGGAGAGAAGGGGTCATACGTGAGAAATGTTAAAGGTAAAATTGACAGGTCTTGTCAACAATCTTCTCCACAGATTGGATCTGGGGAAGTGAGAGAGTAAATAGTCAAGAATGACAGCTAACTTGTGAGTAAGAGAATGTTAGTGCTCTCTATGGTAATACGGAAGTTAGGAAGAAGGGACCATTTTGGGGGAAAAGTAATGAGTTCAATTTTGGACATGTTAAGTTTAAAATCCCTATAGGACATCCAGTTCAAGATTTCCAATAAGCGATTGTAGATATGTGACTGAAAGTCATCAAGAGGTTGGGGCAGGATTTCTAAATTTGACAATTATCAACATAGAGATGATAATCGAATCCATGGTAACTGGTAAGATCACAAAGTGAAATAGAGGAAGAAGAGAAAAGGGCCCAGTTTGCCAATCAGGAGGAGGGCCAGAGCAGTGTCATGAAAACCTCGAGAGAAGAGAATATCAAGTTGAAGAGGGTGATCAACAGTTTCGAAGGTTTCAGAGAGGTGGGGAAAGATGAGGATTTAGAAAAAGCCATTGGATATGACAATTAAGAGATACTAACTTTAGAGAGAGCAGTTTCAGTCAAATAATGAGGTCAGAAGCCAGACTGTAGAGTTAAGAAGAGGGTGAGAGGAAAGGATGTGGACACACTTATTGTAGAGGACCTTCTCAAGGACGTTAGCCACAAAAGGAAGGAGAGATATAGGAAAGTGGGGATGACCTAGGCAGATGGAGATCACAACTACCTCTTGATGCATGAAGTCATTGTAGCCACAGGCCAACCTGGAGTTGATTCGAGACAGAGAGATGGAAGGAATGTCAGAAATCAATGAGTGCAACTCTGTCATCTTACAGAAGAGGAAACTGAGGCCTAGAGAGGTTTAAGTGAAATGTCTTGTGTCATACAGCTAATAAGTGGATCAAGTGGGAAATGAATTTGTATCTTCCTAATTGCAAGTCCAGTGCTCTGCTATACCATGCTGCCTCATAAAATTGTGTGATGCTTAAAAAAATGAGAAGTGGGTAAACAAAAAGATATCAAAAAGCTATATAAGTAAAATAATCACCACGATGAAGAAGAAAAAGGATCCCTCAAATTGCTTGAATCAGCAGATACCTGATCTACTTGCCAAAAGAAGAGAAAAGGCAATCAATATTAACATGAGTTTTTTGAAAATAGATTGGTCTGTTTTTCAATGACAAAAAAGTAATGAAAATCTTTTTCCCTTTCCTACCACCCTCATTGAAAAAAAAACAGACAAACAAACAAACAAACAACCCAAACCAAAACCTTTGTAACAAATATTTATAGTCACAAGACAAATTCCCACTTTGGCCACGTCCAAAAAAAATATATGTATCTTTCTTCATTCTGAGTCCATTATCTATCTTTCAGGAAAGGAATGCCTTACTTCATCACCAGTCCTCTGTAATGATAGCTGGTCTTTGCATTGATCAGAGTTTTTATATTTCCAAGTTGTTTGTTTTTATTGTATTATTGTTATTGGAAATATAGTAGGATTTGCTGCCCATGCCCAAATCACCTAAGATAAAATCATATATACAGGAGATATCAGGGACCTGCTTCTGGGGAAACATCCTTTACTCCCCTACTTTGTGGATAAGAGCAGCCTTTTTTTTCCAGTGGCTGGGGAGCTAGAATGGGCTTTGTCTTCAAAACTACTATCCTGGGTCTCTCTCTCTCTCTCTCTCTCTCTCTCTCTCTCTCTGTCTCTGTCTCTGTCTCTGTCTATCTCTCTCTGTCTCTGTGTCTCTCTCTGTGTATCTGTCTCTGTCTCTCTCTCTCTTTCTCTGTCTCTGTCTGTCTGTCTCTGTCTCTCTCCCCCTCCCTCTTTTCCTCTCTCTGTCCCCACCCCTCTCTGTGTCTAAGGGGTGGAGGCCTTGTTTACTCACAGCACAGGCACCATGAACTAAGCTGGGTGGAGGGAAGTGATGCCCTCTTAGGCCCTGTGGCTTAGAGAAATGGACTTGAGGTTTTTGTCTTTTTTTTTGTCCTCTCAGTTCCAGCCACAGGCAGTGGAGTCCCCCCACCTAGTAGCTCAAGCTATGGTGACTTTTGGAGGCAAGATTCCAGGCTGGATGTTGCTGCCAACCTAGTAGAGATGGCCTGAGAAGACAGGGTACTAACACTGGAGCCCAAGATGGACGCTTTGGACTTGTAACTTTGTGGGCCCATGCTATATAAGAACTGAGCTAACTCACCCTTTCCAGAGACTGAGATAGTGTAAAGGAGAAATATACCTCCCTCCCCCTGCAAGTATTTAAAGGGTAATTGTTTGCATATTTTTTCCTGTTATATCTTTGGAATAAATATTCTTTTGTAAAAGTTAATCTGACTGTTAAGTGGAACTGGGGTTTAAGGGATTCATGAGATTAGAGGAATATAATCAATGAGAGCTTGAGCTAATGGGCCTTACAGTCTGATATTTTAAGCCTCCATCAAGTTCTCTTAGGACATCTCTTCAGAACTTAGTTTACCTTCAGAGCAGCCTGGAGGGATTAGATCTGGAGGAACAAAAGAAATTTGCTCCACACTAAAAAGAACAAATCTGGAGACTGTGTTATCCTCTGCCCTGGCTGGGACTGGATGCCTTTCTTTGCATTTATAATGATAGCCATCACCTATTGCCTACGAGAGGCTTCCTAAAAGAAGGCCTCTGCCAGCTCTGTAGAACTTCTATATGTGGCATGGCTGAGTCAAAGATATATAAGGAGTTTAATGACTCTTTGGGCATAATTCCAGATCTCTCTCCAAAATGGTTGGATCATTTTACAATTCCACAAACAATGTATTAGTGTCCTGAATTTTCCACATCCTCTTCAACATTTGTCATTTTCCCTTTCTGTCATTTTAGCCAGTCTGGTAAAATGATATCTCAAGGTTGTTTTAATCTGCATTTCTCTAATTAATAATGATTTAGAGCATTTTATAAGACTATAAATTTTTTTGATTTCTTCATTGGAAAACTGCCTGTTCATATCCTTTGACCATTTATCAATTGAGGAATTACTGGTATTCTTATAGATTTGACAAAATTCAAATTTTTATTTGTGAATTTCTCTCCATCTTATTTTTACTCAGTATTTGCCTTCTCAGCCTCTCTATTTACCCTATCTCTATTACCTTATTTTTTCCTTACCCTCTTATTCCTTATTTTACCCATCCCTCTAAAATTCCCTCCCTTATCTTCTCCCCCCACCGACCTAATTTTGTTCTGTTTTGTTTTGCTGTTAAAAAATCTCTCCCCCACCTTATTTCTCCACCCTCTTCCGTTTTCTCATCTATATATTTTTCATATTATATGTATGAAAGGGAAAAGAACTGTGTAATTTTGAATGCCTTTTCTTTTTTTTTTTTAAATGTCAATGCAAATGAACAAGCAGTCCCTAGTCCTATAGTTGTATGAGGAAAAAGTCAGCCATTGAGGGTGGCATGCAGGATCCCAACAGTGAGAGAATGCCAACCAAAGAGCTCAGAAATTTTAATGCTGTGTAACAACTGTGCTGAAGGAACCATTTGAGTTTTGTTTGCTTATTTGTTTAGTTTTGGCATTTGAGAGGCCAACTGGAATTTTGCTAAATGGACTTGTTGTGATTCTTTGATCCGAGCCATTGGGGTAGGCACTTGAAAGGACAATACTTAATTCTCCCCAGGTGCCCAGAGTCAATTCTGGAATTGGGGATATAGACAAATATGCCAACTGCACTCAATTTAATTAGCTGAGGAAGGCAGGGGTGCTGCACCAGTTTAAAAAGTTTCCACTCTCACTCCTGAATTATGTACTGTAATTCTCTCTCTGGAGCTTTCAGTGAGGGTTTCCAGCAGAGGTTAGGCCCTAGGTGCTCCCCATGCCACTGATAGGAGGGTCATTGAGACCTGATTATTCCTAGCCTTGGTGGCAGCCTTGCAAGCTCTTGGGTCTCTAAATAGGGACTGCACAGCAGCAGGAGGAATTTGCAATCTTGGAGAGCTTGACCACTGATGGGAAAGGAAACCCAAGCTCTGGCATGATCTACCATAGTCCTTGGGAGTTGCCAGAGCCATCCTGTATGGTAATTATTGACCTCATCAACTCTGGGGGATTAACAAGGGTCAGTGACACTGTGGTCTACAGCACCCTACCCCAGCATAGGAGGGCAGAGTCAGTCCTTAGCAGCAGTAGCTTCCACAGGGCTCTTGCTGAGCATAGGAGGGCAGTGAAGCACAGGAGGCCTACAGCAACTTTCTATATGGGGAGAAAGGTCAGGCCTACTATATTAGGGGTGGAATCAAGCTCAGGCATATAGTAACACTCAGTCCCAGAACAGGGCAGAAGAGCTCAGGCCCTGGTAGTGATAGTTAAACTGACTTGGAACAGGGGATAGAAGAACAGGGGACAGAATGGGCAGCAGGCAGAGGGCAGAGGTTTGGGACCCAGTGCAGTTGACAGTGTAGAAGCTGCTGCTGCTATTGTTGTTGTTTTTCTTTCATTCTATAAAAGAACCATGACATCAGGAAGATGATGCCAGGATTCGCAAGTGGATTGGATTTAAGTGAGACAGGGCTGTGCATGATCACCAGCCTCACTTTTTCCTCTGGATGCATCTGGGTCCAGGGGCCCAGATATAGATCAGGACAGTTAGAGGTGGCCCCCTGGCTCCCAGAAGCAGTGATAGCTTGATAGTAGAAGAGTGGATACTAGCATGTGCAGTGCCAAAAGGCAGGCCTGCCATAGCTCATTGCTTATTGCAATATACAAACAATTGGTCCCTCCACAATGCTGGTTGTACAACTCCTTCTTAGTGAGGGCATGAAGGCCCAAAGAGTAGCATTGCTGGGGGGAGAGAATGACATCGTTGGGTGGGTGATTGCTTTCTGGCAATAAGGGGGAGATGAAAGTGTTTAACCAGAAGAGGGAGCAGTCTTTCAGAGGCTTCTCATGGGGTAAAAACTAAGTATTTCACCTTCCCTCATCATCCCAGTTTCCAAGAGAGGAAGAGGTCCTGACTGGTGGACCAGGGGACACTAAGAATTTAGTGGTACCTATGGTGAGGATTTGTGATTATGCAGGAATTTTTATCACCTTTGCTATAACCCTGGTAGTACCCCCACTTATGGTCACTTTTTTTTTTTTTTTTTTTTAGCATTGAGAGGCCCAATATGAACTGCAAAGATCTGGCATTATCTACCACATGGCCTTAATCATTTAAACCCAGAACTCAGTCTTTCTGGGTACTTTGCTAGATTCCATTGCTCCTCAGGGAGCTGTTACAATGTTTATTTTGTTTTTGTTTTTTGCTATGCTTCTGATTTAGTGTTACTTTTTCTCCTTTAGTGCTGTCCATATCAGGTTTCTTGAATATCAGAGGTCAGAATTAATCAATAATAGCATCAAAATCATTTAAGTAATGGGAGGTCCTCTACATGATTTTAAAGCCCCTCTTACTAAAGGGTGGAATGTAGCAGGGGGAATATCTTAATTCTTGTCCCCATGCAAATTAGGATAGTTTTTCCTTAAAGGGTATTGAGACCATCCTCAAGATGTGTTTGTCTCGAGCCAGAGGGGGAATCAAATGGCTGATCAGAGAGGGATTGTAGGGATCTCTTGCTTTGCCCATGCTTGGATCTGGGTCACAGTTCTGGGTGGCGGTCCTGGGTTGAGGAGGAGCACTAGAGTGGTGGAGCTTGTAGTGACAGTGGAGAGTGAATCCTCCTCACAGTTCCAAGGCAGAAAAAAGTGCTTGTGGTCACTCATAGACCAGAGCACAGACCAGGAAAGGAGTAAGCACCTTACCCTTGATCATACCACCTTGGAAGAAGTGAAAATTTACAGGTCCCTAGAAGTATCTCTGAAAACAGCTGCACAAAACCCCCAAAGCTTGGGACAGTACATTCTCCACACTGGAAGCAGACCCCTACCTTAACAAAGAGTTTATAACTCAAGTAATTGGCTGGGATCATGTGCAAACAGCACAAAAAAAAAGTCAGACCATAGAATCTTCCTTTGGTGACAAAGAAGATCAAAACATACAACCAGAAGAAGACAACAAAGTCAAAGCTTCTACATCCAAAGCCTCCAGGAAAAATATGAATCAGTCCCAGGACATGGAGGAGCTCAAAAAGGATTTTGAGAAGCAAGTAAGAAAGGTAGAGGAAAAACTGGGAAGAGAAATGAGAGTGATGCAAGAAAACCATGAAAAGCAAGTCAACAACTAGCTAAAGGTGACTCAAAAAATGCTGAAGAAAATAACACTTTAAAAATAGCCTAACCCAAATGCCAAAAGAGGTCCAAAAAGCCCATGAGGAAAAGAATGCCTTAAAAAGCAAAATTGGCCAAATGGAAAAGGAAGTCCAAAACTCACTGAAGAAAATACTTCCTTAAAAATTAGAATGGAGCAATTGGAAGCTAGTGACTTTATGAGAAATCAAGACATTGTAAAACAAAACCAAAAGAATGAAAAAATAGAAGAGAATGTGAAATATCTCACTGGAAAAACAACTGACCTGGAAAATAGATCCAGGAGAGATAATTTAAAAATTATTGGACTACCTGAAAACCAGGATCAAAAAAAAGAGCCTAGATATCATCTTTCAAGAAATTATCAAGGAAAACTTCCCTGATGTTCTAGAACCAGAGGGCAAAATAGAAATTGAAAGAATCTACTGATCACCTCCTGAAAGAGATCTCCAAAGGAAAACTGCTAGGAATATTATAGTCAAATTCCAGAGTTCTCAGGTCAAGGAGAAAATATTGCAACAAGTCAGAAAAAAACAATTCAATTATTGTGGAAACACTATCAGGATAACACAAGATCTAGTAGCTTCTACATTAAGGGACTGGAGGGCTTGGAACGTAATATTCCAGAGGTCAAAGGAGATAGGATTACAACCAAGAATCACCTACCCAGCAAAACTGAGTGTAATCCTTCAGGGGAAAAATGGATATTCAGTGCAATAGAAAACTTTCAAGCATTCTTGATGAAAAGACCAGAGTTGAATAAAAAATTTGACTTTCAAATACGAGACTGAAGAGAAGCATGAAGCGGTAAACAGGAAAGAGAAATCTTAAGGGACTTATTAAGGTTGAACTGTTTACATTCTTGCATGGAAAGATGATATTTATAACTCATGAGACCTTTGTCAATATTAGGGTAGTTGAAAAGAAAAAAAAATATATATATATGTACAGATAGTTAGAGGGCACAGGATGAGTTGAAGATGAAGGGGTGATATCTGGAACATAAAATTAAGGGGTGAGAGAGGATTACACTGGGAGGAGAAAGGGAGAAGTAGAATGGGGTACATTATCTCACATAAAACAGACAAGAAAAGGCTTTTACAGTGGAGGGGAAGAGGGGGGAGGTGAGAGGGAATGAGTGAATCTTATTCTCATCAGATTTGGCTTAAGGACAGAGTAGCATGCACACTCAATTGGGCATGGAAATCTATCTTACCCTACAGGAAAATAGGGAGGAAGGGCATAAGAGAGCAGGGGGATGATAGAGGGGAAGGCAGACTGGGGGAGGGGGTAATCAGAAGCAGACACTTCTGAGGAGGGACAGGGTCAAAAGAGAGAGTAGAATAAATAGGAGGTACAATAGGAGGAAGGGAAATTGTTTTTCACAGCATGACTGTTATGGAAGTGTTTTGCATGACTACACATCTATAACCTATATCAAGTTGCTTGCCTTCTCAATAAGGGTGGGTGAGGAGGGAGGAAGGGAGAAAATTTGGAACCCAAAGTTATAAAAACAAATGTTAAAAATTGTTTTCACATGCAACTGGGAAATAAGATATATAGGTAATGGGGTATAGAAATCTATCCTGCCCTACAGGAAAATAGAAGGGGAAGGGGATAAGAGAAAGGGGGTAGAGCTAGAAGGGAGGGCAGATTAGGGGTGTTCAGAATGCATGCCATCTTGGGGTGGGGGGAGGGATGAGATGGGGAGAAAATTTGGAATTCAAAATCTTGTGGAAGTGAATGTTGAAAACTAAAAATAAATAAATTAATAAAATTGAAAAAAAAAAGAGTGGTTGGTTCAGAGAGTAAGAGGCTCAGGCTATCGACATCAATTCCTTGTCACCTGAATTAAAAAAAAGTCCTAAGGAATTCCAGGTGCTCTCTCTAATGCTTGGATGGTGGATCACAATGGGCAACTTGGGAAAAGAGCTTTGCTAGCTGAAGCAACTTAAGGGGTTCTCAGTGCTTTCCCTTGCTGAATATCCTTCTCTTGCTATAGCTAAGTAAATCTCCTTCTATGAATTGTTGAATAACCTAGGAGTATCTCATTCTGGTACAGAATTAAACTTAAATTACCAGGGGGCTGGCTTATCCAAGGCCTTACTTCTAAGATCAAGTTTCACTAAGATCATCATTTCTTATTGCACAATAGTATTCCATTACATTCATACACCATAATTTATTCATCCATACTACAATTGATGGGTAACTCCTTAGTTTCTTGTTCTTTGCCACTAAAAAAAGAGTTACTAGAAATGTTTTTTTTGCATATAGGTCTTTTTCCTCTTTCTTTGATTTTTTTAAGGGGTTGTGTCTACTGGTGATATCACTGGGTCAAATGATATGCATAGTTTAGTGATTTGGGGGCCATAGCTACAAAAAGATTTCTAGAATGGTCTAACCAATTTATAACTCTACCAATCAGTACACTAATATGATTATTTTCTCTAATCCCTCCCAACATTTGTCATTTTCCATTTGTTGTCAACTTTGCCAATCTTATTAGTATGATATGGAAACTCAGAATTGCTTTGATTTTAATTATTTGGAGCATTTTTTACATGGTTATTGAATGTCTGGATTTCTTCCTTTGTAAACTGTTTATATTTTTTGACCCTTTATCAATTGGGGAATGGCACACATTCCTACAAATTTGAATTAGCTTTTTATACATCTCGGAAATAAGACCCCTATCAGAGAAATTCTGCAGAGTTTTTTTTCCTTCTTAGTACCTGTTACTTTTCCAATTGTAGCTGCATTGATTTTGTTTGCACAAAACTTCTTAATCTTAGGTAATCCAGATTATCCCTTTTATCTTTTGTGATCTTCTTTATCCCTTGTTTGTTCATGAACTCTTGGCTTATTCATAGATCTGAGGTAATTCCTTTCTTCTCTAATTTTTATGATACCATAGTCACTGGAGCTATTCGAGAAGAGTTGGAACACTTACTTGTCATGGTGGGGGGGATTCATGGATTGGGGCATTGGATGAGGTGACTTGTGAGGGTCCTTATAGATCTTGGATTCTGTGGATCTGTTTTTCTTACCCTTCCTGACTCTAATTTTTCCAGTTTTCTGCTTTCTTCACTTTGAGTTGACAACCTGACTTCAGTCATGACTTTGGATTGACAAACTAACTCTGAATGCTTGATCTTGCTGTCTTTTGGCTGTCTCTGTGTTACCTTTTTTCTTATCTCCATGTTTCCTACCCCAGCCAGTGACCTGATGCTGCCTCCTACTCATCCCCCTAATTCAACAATTTGTTTTGACATACTTAACTTTAGAACAATTGTGGCTCATCAGGAAGGGCCACTTCCATATTTCCAGAGTAAGTTTACTGCCATCAAGTCAAGGAAAGTTATCCTCATTGGCAAAGTTGGGTACAACTTATAATAAAACTAATATTTATTTGATATAAATATTTGTACAAAATACCATGGAATTAAAAGCCTTTCCCATCACAATGTCTTTTGGTTCTCTCAAGCACCCTATGTAGGAGATACTGAAAGTATTTTCAGATTTAGGAAATGGAGAGATTGTGACTTGTCCACATTCATTCATCTAGGAAGCTACTGAGCCAGGACCCAAACCCAGGTCTTCTGACTCTGTGTCCTATATTATACTGCTAAATTACTGGTTACTAAGTTACTTTGTTGCCAAAGGTACTAGTCTTTACTGACTTAAAATTAAATATTTCCTCATCCGAATCCCCACAACAGACTGTACTTCTCACCATTGGGAGACCCTTCTAAAATTATAAGATTCCTTTCACTATATCGCCAAGGTTCACTGGCTCACGAATGCCATTCTATCATCTATCAGGTCACAGTCTGCCAGACAAAACTTACATATGGTCAGACACATGATTGTACCATTATACATGCACAAACTTACACGTACCCAGCCCAGCAGAAACATGCTCAGACAATGAGTTAGAAAACATCCTTTTGCATTAGCACTTGGTACCCGGCATGGCCCAAATCAAACCCTCATAATTATTCTAAGGCTTCAAAACAGCCTTCTTCTGACCAGTGTTGAAGTCTGGTGCCAGTCAACATAACTAGGTGTGAATTAACACCACAGAACCCATGCTGCACGGTATCCTGGGCTTATGTTAGAAACTCTGGGCTGTGTTTTAGAGCCATGGATCAAGTTCGTTAATAGGTGTGAGCACAGTTCTCAAAGGCCAGTTCTGCCATATTTCAAGTCATCGTTCAGAATTCTTACTAGTCAATTACCCCACTCCCTTCCTTCTGCCTGTACAGTAATGTGTATTTTAGAACCCCCGATAGGACACAGCATGTTTTAAATATACCTTAATGTATTGAAAACGTTATGGTTCCCCTTCAGGTTTATATATCTTAACTACTGGCCAATTTTGCAATATTATAAATAAATGTTACAGGAAACAACTGCAGCAATAGAGGCAGTTGGGAATATTTAAAAGCAAGTTTCAAGCACCTGTAAGTCTGAGATCTGAAGCTCAGGGAGGGATTTGAAATATTCAGGTGGCATTCTAATTGATGGGCCCTGTAGTGCAGTAGAAAGAGAACTTGACTTGGAGTCAGAAGATGGCTCTTATTTGATGAGTAACCATGGGGAAGTCACTTAGTCTTTCTGATACTCGGTTTCCTTATCTGTCAAATGGCGATAACACCACTTGCACCCCTCAACTCCCAGGGTTCATGCAAGAAGATAAGGTATGTAAATCATGTTGTAAGGCCGAAGTGCTGCATAAATATGTTATTATCATCATTGCTTAAGCACCAGAGTTGAAACAATGAGTGGCGGGATGAAGACAGACTATGCCGGCTCCTCACCCCTCATTTCCTGTTATAGCTCCTTTAGCAATTCTTCTCCCCAGCAGTCAAAGGATTGGGGTCATCCTTTTATAAGATCTACTTCCACAGCTGTGCCTCCTGTGAAGGACATGAGTATATGAGAAAAATCTGTTATGCCAGGCCCGAGGAGAAAGTTGTATGAGTGGCAACGACCAAAAAATTTGTTACCTGGTGGCCAGCTTTCTGGTGATTTGCTTCTGTCTCAGCCAGTCTTTGGACAACAGTCTGTTACTGGCCCAGTACTTGAAGCTTTCCTCTATTGGTAAGATTTGTCTGAACAGTCTGCACAGGTGTCATTTAGGATGGGGACCAGGAATCCTTACTTTGGGGAAGGACAAAGGAAAGGGATTTCTACCGGAAGATTATTGTGAGAAGCCCTCCCTGGACAACCTCCACAGCCCAGAAAAGAAGAGATGTTAACCAATGTTAACCAAACTAAAATGTTAGTAAATGTTAACCGAATCTGGCTTAATGTGTGAAGGATGATTTTTCTAAGGAAGGAGGTAGTCGTGTAAGGCAGGGAGAATCCGTGTAGGCTGGGGCAGGCATACTAATAAGAATGCCTCACATTTGTGTAGCTCCTCAAGGTTTAGAAAATACTGTCCCCACAATAATCCTTAAAGCCAGGTAGTACAAATCTTGTTGTCCCCGTTATACAGATAGGAAAACTGAGATTGAGTGTAGTAACTTGCTGAGTGTCACACAGCTAGTCATTAGGCAACTAGAACTTTAATTTAGGTATTCTGACTTCCAAACCAGCATTTTTTTTGCAGAACTATATTATCTCTCAAGCTATTTTCCTTAAAATAGAGAATGAAGGAATGAGAGGAGAAGCTTGGCATGGTGTACTTAATGAAGATTCTGTCTACTTGTCATCGTGTCCAGGGGACCCTGAGAAGATAGCTGAGGCAGAGGGCAGATGGGGCATGGTATGTAAGATTTGACTTCATAATAAGCCACCTTTTTAACAGTGAGGAGTCTGCAAGTCAATTCAACAGGCATTTGTTAATATGTCAGGCATTGTGCTGTCCTCAAGGAACTCAGTCTAATGGAATCAGGGATTCTCATTCACCCAACCAACAAGCACTTATGGGACAGGCACTGTTAGGCACTGGGAATACAAAGACAAAAATGAATTAATCCCGGCCTTCAAAGTGATTACATTCTATTGGATAGGGGAAACAGCAGGTATATAACATATGCAAAAAACAAATATAAAGTATTTTTGGAGGGTGGGAAGCACTATCAGCTGAAATAGGGACAGGTGTGTGATGGTAAATGTTTAACAACCAACTCTCTTGGGGGTAGGGGGATGTATCCAGGACACACTCTTAAGTTGAATCTGCACGATTAACATTTTCTTCATGACTTTTTTTTTGCCAGGCAATTGGGGTTAAGTGACTTGCCCAGGGTCACACACCTAGTAAGGAACAAGTCTCTGGTCTGAGACTGGATTTGAACTCAGGTCCTCCTGACTCCAGGGCTGGTGCTCTATCCACTGTGCCACCTAGCTGCCCCTCATGACTTTCTTAAGTCTAGACAATCAACAAAACAATAAATCAAACTCTGATTTGTAGCATTTGCTGATTTCCAAGGTTTAAATGCTCATGCTGAAAATTTAATAACCAGATCTTGAGCTGGCTCCAGCATCTCCCTGACCTGGATCAAAAAAAAAAAAAAACCAACTTCATGTAGGAGGTGCATTTGACCTGATTTATTAAAGAAACCAGGAATTCTAAGAAGTAGAGATTAGGAGGGACGGCATTCTTGGCATGGGGGATAGCCTATGCAAAAATATGGAGATGGGAAATGGAATGCCATGTGTGAAGAACAGCTAGAGGGCCAGTTTGGCTATGTAAGGGTGGCAATGGGAAAGGCATATTATAGCTAGCTTATATGTGAAATAGAAGAGTTTATATTTGATTCTGGAGGAAACAGGGAACCACTAGGGTTTTGAGTAGAGGCAGCAAGGTGACTCAGCGGCTAGAGTATTGGGCCTGAAGTCAGGAAGACCTGGGTTCAAATCTGGCCTCAGACAATTGCTAGCTGTGTGACCGTGGGCAAGTCACTTAACCCTGTTTGCCTAAGTGTCCTCCTCTGTAAAATGAACTGGAGAAGGAAATGGCAAACCACTCTAGTACCTTTGCCAAGAAAACCCCATGGACAGTATAGGTGTGCGATGGTCCATGGGGTCATGAAGAGTTAGACACAACTGAACAATGTCAACAGAGTCTGAGTAGGGAAATTGTGTGGTCAGAGCTGTGATTTAGGAAAATCCCTTTGGTAGTTGTATGGAAGATGGACCAAGGAGGAACGAACAGCTTTTGATACACTACTTATACAAAGAGCTTGTTGTTAACAGAACACTCTTACTGGATTATGCTGTTTGAGGCTGCCCTCCCCAACAGGAGCAAAGGAACCAGGGACTTTGCCAAGACGCACAAGTTTTGGGCCTTCATTTTCTCATCTATCAAATGGGGGATAACATCTCCCTGTCTACTGATTGTTGTGAGGATCAAATGAAATAACATATGGGAAAGTTCTGTCAAAAGATCTTTAAAAAATAGATGTCTATTGATATCTAATTTTTTTTGTTTATATCACCCAGATTTTCTTCCAGTATCCTTCTCACTCCCCCTCCCAGAAGGCCATCTCATATAACAAATTATTTAAAAAAAGGCAAAGAAGAAAAAAAAATCAGCAAAAATAATCAATACATGAAAAAAGTATGAAAATATGAGCAACATACCATACTCATGGGCCTCTAACTTTGCAAAAGAAATGGGATGGAGGTGTCTTCTCATGTTTTTTCTTTGTATCCATGCTTGTTAGCATTTAGTAACATTTACTTTTGATGGTTTTTGTAATTTTTTTTTTGTTTTGCTTACATTGTTATAGTCATTGTACATGTTGTTTTCTTGGTTCTGCTTACTTCACTGTACAGATGAGTGTGTAAATCTTTCTATGCCTCTCTGTGTTCATCATAATGCCATTTCTTATAGTAGAGTAATATTTTTTTACTGTCACAATATCCAGCCATTCACAATTTGGTTAGCCATTCCTAAATCAATGAGCATCTACTTTGTTTCCAATTTTTTGCTATCCCCAAAAAGTGTTGTTATAAGTATTTTGGTGTGTATGAGTTTTTTTTCTCTCTCATCAATGACCTCTTTGGACTATAAATCTAATAGTAGAATCTCTGAGTCAAAGGGTATGAACATTCTTCTTCCCTTTATTTTTTATAAAATTTTAAATTTATTTTAAACAAATAGAAAATGAGAAAAGAAAAAAATGCTATACACAGCACAACATAAGAGAGGATTCAATATAAAACAATGAATTTCCATTTCAAGAAATCCTATATAGTAAATACTACTTGTTGTTTTCAAAGCTGCCCAATTTTTCTTTGCTTCCTGGTAGGTTTTCTTTTGCTCTCTGGGGGTATGAGTATTTAAATCACTTTATTTGCAGAATCCCAAATTGCTTTCTAAAATGTTTGTACTTGTTTACCAACAATACATTAGTACACCTGTCTTATCCCAATCCCTCCAACAAATTCCCATCTTTTTTCATATTTACCAATTTGTAGGATATGAAATGAAATCTCAGAGTTTGTTTTCATTTGCATTTCTTTATTACGAGTAATTTGAAGCATTCTTTCATACGGTTGTTAATAGTCTACAATTCTTCTTTTGAGGACTGTTTGTTCATATCCTTTGAAGATCTATTATTTCACTGAGGTAAGTGTTTCCTTCCACCTCTGAAGAGTGCAATCCCTTCATACCTTAGATAAACAATTCTATCATGACCAAAGAGTTCATTCTCTTTTGTTTCTTTGAATGTGTCTAAGATGATTTTCAGACAATAGTCTGTTGCTGGGCCCGCACTTGAAACCTTTCCTGATTGGTCAGCCTTGTTAGAGCTTGAGTTCTCCAGATATCACCTTGGAGAAGTCAGTGTTCTTCATATATCATGATGACATGTCAGAGTAGGATGTCTATGGTGGAATGGTGTTATTCAATAAATTATATCAGTTTAAAAAAAATTAGATCTGTGATTTCATAGGAAACTTTGAGAGGTGTTTCTATAATCTCTAGCCGTGTTATACCTTTTTAGTAAATATCTTTTTATGAAAGCTAATTGATATCAGCTGGTTTATTGATATTAGGGAGATACCAATTAGCTAGTTGATATTTGGAGAGACCACATACCAAGGTAAAGCCTTGGATGGGGGTTCATTAATTATTGTACTAGAATTTCCAAACCCTCAGGGTTACTGATGGAATATTGAGGGGAAAAACAGTCTTTCCCAACTTGGACCTCAGTGTGCAAGCCCAGTGGAAGTTGGGAGAGTGAGCTCAGAAGGGGTGTTACATGGGAATCATCTTCAAAGGAGATTAATCAAAGAGCTGGCTACTCTATTTTGCCTCATTGTCTCCTGTGTGACACTTATGTCTGTATCATTCCTTTTGGCACTTAAAGTGAAAGGTATAAAGCATAAAGGTATAAATATATACACATATGCATTTATGTATACATACATACATTAATATTCCCTATCTCACCCTAGCTCAAAGTGCAGCCACCACTCCATGGGCAGGTTCCACTGCAGACTGCTATGTATGCCTTTGTACTGCTATTGTATGCATGCACACATATATAACACAATATAATAGGCATTTGCATATGTGTATGCATATACATGTATATACGTGTGTATGGACACAAACATATATGCACATATACACATATCATAGTGTGTGGCACATAGTTGGTGCTTAAAAAATACTGATTGGTTGATATATACATACATAGACTGGGTCTCCTTATCTTGCCCCACGTTAGAAGTGCACCAGCCACTTACCAGTCAAATCCTACTACCAATTGACTTAGAAGCTTTAACCTGCTCTGTTTCAGCCTTGAGCTGATTTATCCATTCTTAAGCAGCCTGGTAGGGCAGTTAGGTGACACAGTGGCTAGAGCACTGGGCCTGGAGTCAGGAAAACCTGCATTCAAATCTGGCCTCACATACTTTTTAGCTGTGTTACCCTGGGCAAGTCACTTAGCCCTGTTTGTCTCAGTTTCCTCACCTGTAAAATGAGTTGGAGAAGGGGAAGGCAAACCACTCCAGTGTCTTTGCCAAGAAAATCCCAAATGGGGTCCTGAAGAGTCAGGTACCGCTGAAAACAGCTAAACAACAACAGTAACAACAATAACAACAGCAGGCAGACCGGTACTAGACGACAGTGCAGACCATGGTCAGTGCAGTGCAGACACACAGACGGTGGGCCGTAGTCCGCTACAGCTCAGAGTTCCCAAACTCACGTGATCTAGCGGGTAGCAGGGATTACAGACATGCCCCGCTATGCCCAACCTGCCTGGTTGATTGTTATCAAGTCACCCTACAATCAGCTGTTTTTCAATCCAAACAACTATAGTGCTTCATAATTTTCCCCCTGAGAAAACCTCACTTACGGTTACAGTGATTTGCCAGGGCTACAAACAACTGTGAGAAATAAATCCTGTCTTCAAAGAGCTTGCACTCTAACTGGGGAGGCACTGCATAGAATCGTGACAAGTCACAACACAATGCAAGAGTTAAATTACAATAGAAAAAACCAGAAGCATCAGGAGACAGCGCATGATTAAGTCACAGATAAGTGGGACAGACAAGAAGTGATGCAATATGAAATTAAGCAGTGAGATGGGTGGTGCGGACAATGAGTACTATAGGAGTTCACAGAAGGGGGACCCCAGTGAGCTGAAGTGGGGATCCAGAAAGGCCTCTTGGAAAAAGAAATTATATGAAAAGCCTTGAAAGATGGGTAGAATGGATGAATTGAGATGGAGAAGATTGCTGAGATGTTGCAGGGATTTCTGGGGATGTTACTGCCCCCAAACCATCACTTAGAATGGGGGCAAGAAGAAGGCAAAAATGGAATTGCTTACTTCAGCTGTGGGGGATGGGTGACCTTTCCCTTAGGGGCTGAGCTTTCCCGGAGTTCTCTGAGGCTCAGATACTTGTTTCTGGAGTTGAGACATCTGGATTTTAATTCTAGCTGTGTGACCTTGAAGTCAAATTACTTAACTTCTCAGAGACTCAGTTTCCTTATGTATCAAATGAGTATAAGAGCAATTATACTACCTACTCATATGAGGTTATTTCAAGGAAAGGACATTTTAAATCTAGAAGCACTGTAGAAATTTGAGCTATTGTTATATTAAATTATCCCTAAGGAAGTATTTAGTTTTTTTTTCCTCCCTTCCCCTTCCCTGTCTTTTTTCATAAAGAGATACCACCTTGCTGAGTAGGAGATAACATGCTGTGCATTCTGGAGGCCCGAGCAGCGGAAGGATGATCTAGGATTCTCCATTGGGTAAAGATACAGGAAAGGGGAGGATTTGTCCAGGGATGCTGCTTTAAGGGTGAATGGGATTGAACACGGTACATGCAAATCCTTGGTAAGGGGCCAATTTTCGATCAGAATGGAGAAAGAATAAAGCCTGAGAAGAAAAACAGGCAAGCTCACAAACACGGGCCCAGGGTCGTTAATCTCTCACTCTGACATATCAATCAGTCCTTTCAATCCGTTTCAACCTTCTTTCTTTTGGAATAAAGATGAAGGTAAAAGATACTCTGACAAAAAGGGAACCTAGGGCAGTGTGGAAATCAGTCCAAGAGAGCTGGGTTCTGATTTATGGATCAGACCCAGATTTGATAAATCAGGCGCCTAAATCCAGTGGGTTAAGGCACTTGTTCCTTAAATGGGAATGTAATGTTTCTTGCTCATTCACAGATGGGAAGATACAGTTGGAAAGTTAACATATAAATCGGATATTTACCAGGGCCCCTGTGTTTGTCATAGCAAACCCATCAATCAGGTGCTTCTCAGACAGCAGCTGCTCTACTGTAAATCACCACCCTCTCCTTATAAATTAGATTTTGAATCTTTATTTGTCAATAGGATCTGGAAATCCACCTAAGGTGGGACTGTCAAGGGAGGCAAGGATTTGAGGACAGGGAGAATAGACATAGGGCCCCAGCAAGAAGTATATGAAGGAAAAAAGCTGTCAGATCATGGGAAGGCATGGCGAATGCCAAAAGCAATTTGTTTCTAAGGCATTTCTCCCTCTACTTTTATTTATTTATTTTGCAGCCTAACTGACTCTTGCAGTCCACTGATTAAAAATTTAAAAGTTTCAGGATAATAAAACATATGACTAGAAATGGATTCTGAGACCACCTTATGATGGTAACCTCCTATCAAATTCTCCTCTCAACCCCTCCACACCACGTATTCAATCAATGAATAAGTATTTTATTAGGGTTTGCTGTATCAGTCACTGTCCCAGATGCTGAGGACTGAAGTATAAAGAAAGAGTGAAACAATCCCTGTTTATGATGAACCTACCTTCTAATAGGGGAGACAATAAGTGCGTATGTATATACATATATATACATGTGCTTATATATATGTATATCTTCCTACCTATATATCTCTATCTCCATATCACAGTTTCAATGCTGAACATTCCATTAAACTTTGAGGAATCTTGAGTTAGCTCTATCAAGCATCTGAGCCTAATTATCATAGGAATATAGATTTAAATTGGGAAGGGTCCTTAGAAAACAACCAGTCCAGTCCTTTCTTTTAAGAGTAAGGATCCTGAAGCACAGAGAAACTTAGTGACTTTCCTAGGGTCACACAGCTGTCGGAGGTAGGATTGTTCTCTCTCTCCTTTACTATGCTGCCTCTCTTCATTACAGTCAAGTAAATCCACTCACATCATTACCATTGTAATGTATTTTACACCCAACATTGGGTTTATACAGATTAAGTGTGCAATATGGGGTTATTTTGGATGACAATTATAATTTAGTTCAACTGCCTCAAGCTCATGCTCAGGAAATTTCAAAAGGTCTTCTAAATTCAGCTTGTACCTTATTAAAGGACAAGGAAGGAAATAGTAAGATATTAAAATAGTAAAATATTTAATCGTGGCAGAATTGAGATGCAAAGTAATGGAGATTCTTTATGATCTCCCATAAAAATATATTTTCATACTCATACTTTTGACATGGGTGGTGGAAAATATAGCTTAGTTACTATCACATTTGTACTCAAGATTGACTAGCTTCAACCAGTACCTAGATCATCTTCACTTGGAACATACCCAGGAAAGTCCAGCCAGTCCTCTACAGCCCAGTTTTCATCTTTCTTTATACTCTGGGGTCTCAGGAGCCCTGGAGCCTCTCGGACTTTAGAGTATAATAATTGCAGCCTCAGATAGTCCTTTCTTCCAAGCCAGGTACCAGCCTTCCCTGTGCTTCCTTGTGGCCTCTGTGATATAATGACCATGCATAGGACACCCAGGCCCATGGAACTGGATCCCTTCAAGTTTAGATCAGGCCAATCCTTAAGGCTCACAAGCCTCAAGGGAAAATGTATTCAGGTACTACTCTAATACTTCTTCCTACCAGTTAAAAAAGATTGAATATATCACATTGTATGCACATGTATACCTGTATTTACATATCATAAATAACCCACTAATTTGGATATATGGTAGTCCCAGGCAGTTATCCCAAATGCAGTGATTAAATGCTGAACACTGCTATCTCTAGACTCTCATCAATTAGGCTGTGTTTCTGACTTCAAGAATCCAAAGGTGGAGTATTTGGAAGAAAAGGAGTGGTTTGGAGATTCAGTCTTTTGCCCTGGCCAAGTTAGTCTTTTCCAAACCCTCAAATAGTTACCAACTTGAAGTTTCTTTTTCAATCACATCTTGACCTGGAACCTTCTCCAATGGGACATTCTCTATCACCAAATGTTCATCTGCAACTGATGGGCAGCTCTCCGAGCTGTTTGGATGACTTTCCATCACACTTGTCCACCTTGTGGCTAGCGAACATGATAAATTTCCCATTAGGAAAGAGGTGCTTGCAATGCATTTTTCTTTGAGAGCATTGACCATTTTCCAGTATTATTCTGTAGATTGGTGGATTATCCAATCTTTCAGTTACTTGGTATGGGATGAGCTCACCAATGGTCCAATCAATCAGTCAGCAAGTATTAAGAGCTTTCTCTGTGCCAGACCCTTTGTTAGGTACTAGGACTCAAGTACAAAACATGAAAAAATTCCCGCTCAGAATAAACTTACAATCTAATGGGGGAGCCAATACATACATACAAAATAGATACAGCATAAATTTACATAATAAATACAAGATAGTTTGGGAGGGAGAGTAGTTGGGGGATCAGGAAAGGCTATATGCAGACAATGGTTCCTAAACTGTATCTTAAAGAGGAGGACAGGGGCAGCTAGGTGGCGCAGTGGATAGAGCACCGGCCCTGAAGTCAGGAGGACCTGAGTTCAAATCCGGCTTCAGACCAACCACTTGACACTTACTAGCTGTGTGACCTTGGGCAAGTCACTTAACCCTGATTGCCTCACTAAAATTAAAAAAAAAAAGAGGACATTTTGGGATGGAGTTAAGAAGGGAGTGCATTGTAGGGATGAGGAACAGCCTATAAATTGGCACCGACAGGAGATATAGTGTCTTATTTGAGGAACAGATAGATGAGCAACTGGCTGGATTGCCCAGTGCAGGGGAGGGAATAATGTCCAATGAAGCTAGAAAGTAGGTTGGGGCCAGACTGTGTAGGGCTCTAAAAGTTAAAGAAAATAGTTTCTATTTTATCCTAAAGGCAATAGGAAGCCACTGAAGTTGGTGGATCCACTGACTTGTGTTTTTTTCTGGACCTCACCATTTTGTAGTAGGACTCTATTGCCTGACTGGAATTTCTGCCAACAGTCTCAAGCATAATACCGTTGCTTGTTTTGATCTAAGATCTTTTAAGCTGAGGAAATTGGTAGACAAGGAACCTCCTTCAGATGGATCTCTCATTCAAGTGATTGTTGTGATTGTTCATATCTTCCAAGATTCCAAAGCACAGATAATCAGGAAGCCAGGGCTCTTGTTCCTGGTGACACTATATGCACAAACTAGAAGAGTCACAGGCTGAACCCAGTTATCCCTCTGTCTCAGACCTCAGGGTCCCCAGTGTGTTCAACAGTGTTCAATTATAGAGCTTTGGCGAGAGTTCTCCTTGGGGATGGTAGAGTCTGGTCCCAGACTTCTTCATTCTTGCCAAATATGACACTTTCCTGAGTATCTTGCTCTCCAGATCTCAACTCTTATCAGGAAGAAACCTGCCAGGAAAGTTACCTGCAGAAAAAATGTAGCTATTGCAATGCCTTGGCTATTTTAGAAATCTGGTTCCTGGTTGGCTAGCCCTGTGTATGCTGGAAGATGTAGTCTGTTACCACCAAGATACTGATTGTATTCTTCTTATCACCTTCGAGAGATAAGAAGTCTTTGCCCACTGGCTCTGAAGACCTGCTCCAGCTTCTGCTCTTCAGTTGGCAGCTCTAGCCAGTAGTTTTGCTTGTTTGTTTGTTTGTTTTTTAACACACTGAGCACAGATTTTACTCATCTTACAGCCATCCAATGCCGTTGTGAGTCAGTTGAACACGCTCTGCATAAGCTCCACAGTTTTCTCTTTTGTCTCAGGTGTCCAAACTCATCATGGGGGGCTTTTCTAGCCATGAATCAGCAAATATTAGGTAGCGTTAACTGTCTGCTAAAATCCCACCTTCTTCAGGGAGTCTTTCCCAATCCCTCTTAATTCTAGTGCCTTTCTTCTGTTAATTATTTCCTATTTACCCTGTACACAGCTTATTTGTACATATTTGTTTGCTTCTCTCCTCTATTAGGTCATGAGCTCCCCAAGGGTGAGGGATATCTTTTGCATTTCTTTGTATCCCTGGCATAATGCCTGGCACATAGTAGGTGCTTAATAAATGCTTATTGGCTGAATGATTGACTCACTGCTTGTACCTCATGTAAGATCAATTATAATTTAGTATAGCTCTCCAATGGAGAATTTCAGTTTCTACCACTCCTTCAAAGAAAGAGTTCCTATTGGAGATCTATGCAGGAGTCCCTGAGGGTCCCACTAACTTTTTTTAGCTTGTATTACTTCTTGGTTTTTTTCTGTAGCTAATAATCTAAGGTGGCAGCTAGGTAACACGGTGGATAGAGTGCTAGGCTTGGAGTCAGGAAGATTTATTTTCCTGAGTTCAGATCTGTACTCAAATACTTACTAGTTGTGCGAGTCCGGATGAGTCACTTAACCCTGTTTGCCTCAGTTCCTCATCTGTAAAATGCATTGGAGAAGGAAATGACAAACCACTCTAGTATCTCTCCCAAGAATGGATCAGACGAACAGTCGGACATTACTGAAAAACGACTGAACAACAGCAGTAGTCCAAGGACACTCAAGGCAAGGAGGACTGGTCCAATGGTGTAACATTCCACCCATGGCACAGTCTCTGGAAGAAGTGCCAGACCTTCAGTTGTGGCATCTCGGGTGAGTGGCCCTATTCCTTTCCCATCAACCACTGCCTTCAACCCCTCAGTGGCAATCCCCTAGGTATCTGATGAATGGGGTCTCCACTAGGGTACATGCATCCACATAAGTCTTTTCTGGATGCTTAACTCCTAAGTTGTCTAATGCCACTACCCATCTCTGGCTGGCAGCATCCAACTTACTGCTTGTCAGAATATAACTTATTATATTGTTTGACAGATTGTTATCTGTCCATACTTGGAATCCAGCTTCCTACACGCAGTCTTGAAACTTATCGGTGACAGCCCCCTTCAAAATCATGAACTCCAATTTGCGGATGGGATAACGAGTCTCAATGTCACTGAGCCCTTTAATGGCAAACATAATAGGATTCTGGTAGCCATCACTCTTGGTGAAAAAAAAAAAGACAACAACTCCTCCCAAGCCCTCCAGGCTGGCATGAGTGAATAACACAAAAGACTTTTCTGGAAGTGGGACAGCCAACAAGGACAAATGCATGAGGCAGCTAAACAAATGCTTAAAGCTGTGCTCAAATTTCTTGGTCCAAGAATCTCTAAACAGTGACAGTGTTTAGGCCAAATGTCCTTCTTTGACCCGTTGGCTTTTGGGTCTTGGGTCTTCTTAATCATATACTCAGGACAGTTGGTGGTACAGTGGACAGAGTACTGGGCCTGTAGTCCAGAAGAGTCATCTTCCTGAGTTCAAATCTGGCCTCAGACACTTACTAGATGTGCAACCTCAGGGATGTCACTTCACCCTATTTGCCTCAGTTTCCTCATCTGCATAATGAGCTGGAGAAGGAAATGGCAAACTATACCAGTATCTTTGCCAAGAAAACCCCAAATGGGGTCATGTAGAGTGAGATATGACTGAAATGACTGAACAACAGAAGTCATATACCCACAGGTGAAATCATTGAGAATGATATGTGATTATTGTCATTCAGTCAACTATCATTTATTAAGCACCTATAATGTACCAGGCACTGTGCTGGCCATACAAAGAAAAGCAAAAGAGTCCCTGCTCTCAAGAAGCTTACAGTCTAAGGGAGGAGACAACATGAAAACAGCTTTGTACAAATAAGATATATCCAGGACAGGTTGCAGGTAATCTTAGAAGGAAGGCAGCAAGACAAAGGAAGCTTGGAAGGGGTGGACTTTAGCTGAGACTTAGAGAAAGCAAAGGAAGCCAGTTGTGAGGCATAGCCAGTCCTCTCCATTGGGAGATGGAGTAACTTGTGAGAAGAATAGCCAAAAGGGGCAGCTAAGTGGCGCAGTGAATAGAGCACTGGCCCTCGAGTCAGGAAGACCTGAATTCAAATCCAGCGTCAGACCAGACACTTGACACTTATTAGCTGTGTGACTCCGGGCAGGTCACTTAACCCCAATTGCCTCACTCAAAAAAAAAAATAGCCAAGAGACCAGTGTTATTGGATCACAGAACAGAATACAATGCAATAATACTCATTTATTAAATGCCTACTGTATACCAGACACAATGCTAAATTCTGGGTGTGGGGGGGTATAAAATATAAGAAGACTGAAATGGTAGCAATGGGCCAGGTTATAGAGGGCTTTACAAGTTAAATAGGATTTTATATTTGTTCCTGGAGGCATAGGGAGACATTACAGTTGAGAATAGTGGGGTGATAGACTTGCATTTCGAGTTGAAGATTAATTTGACAGCTGAATGGATAATAGACTATAGTGGGGAGAGACTTGAAGTAAGGAGACCGAACAGTGAGCTATCATAATAGTCCCAGGCATGACTTAGTGACACCTTCACCAGTGTGATGATAAGGTCAATGGAGTTAAAGGAAGGATATACAAGAGATGTTACTAAGGCAGAAACAACAGGACTTGGCAACTAATTGGGTATGGGGAATGAGAAAGATAGGGGGGAGGGGGGGGAGGGAGAGAGGGGGGGGGAGGGAGAGAGAGAGGGAGGGAGGGAGAGAGAGAGACAGAGAGATAGAGACAGTGACAGAGGTCTAGAATGACATATAGGTTGTGACTGGGAGTATGGTTGTGCCTTCCAAAGTAACAGAGAAGTTGAGGGGAGGGCTTTGGGGGAAAGATAATGAGTTCAGTTTTGGACATGTTGAGTTTAAGATGTCTATGAGACATCTAGTTTGAGATGTTCATTTGGCTGTTGGAGATGTGATACTTGAGATCAGGAGAGAGGTTAGGGCTTTTTTTTCTTTTAGCATGCAAATTAAAACCTATACAATATTAATAAAACATGGGACCCATAATTCCAAGGCAAGAAAGATAAACACGTCCTCATCAAAAAGAAGGTAGAGGATTGATATGTGTTCCCAGAGCACTAGATAAATAGGTTAAAAATGTACAGAACTACTTTTTTGGGGAAAAAGACAAGTCATTTCACTGAGCAGTAGTAAGTGCTACAAAAATAACCATAGACTTTATTGGATGTAACCCAAAGTATTTTACTCCTGCATTGAGGAATATCACATAACTTTCCTCTTCACAGAGCCTCTGAACCAACTAAGATCAAAGAGCAGAATCAAAAACCCTCCACGGGTAACAAACAAAATCACGTGTATGACCAAGAACATATCAAGAAAGAGAGTCTAACAAATGACTCTAATATGTGGATTTGTTTATGAAACAAACTATTTATTTAGAAACAATGCTCTCTATAATGGCAATGTAGGACCAGGTCCTAGCTGCCACAAATTATTTTAAGGTCATCCTTAACGTGCCAGAACTTATTGATCAATTCAGATTATGCAGGGAACGAGCAGACATCATGCAGACATCAGTGCAGGTGGCAAAAATGTGGCACCTGCTGAATATGTAGAAAGACTTGACTTTGTGGCTATATGCCAGATGATGACTGTCTTTAAACTTAACTCTAAACTTCATCTCTAAATTTAGCAGATGGTGAATCTGTGGATGTAATCAGAATTCAAACTCTCCTAGAGAATTCAGTACACTATGCTTAGACCAGTGCATTATCACCCATGAAATTGCTGCTCACAATCACCTAAATATAACATTGACCCATCAACATTTAAGAACCATGTTCTTAATGCAATACATCTAGATTCATACTCTCCAAACTTCCTAGAGTGAAAAGCTTTCAAAATACAGAGACGTGTAGAAGAAACCAGATCCACGTGGGGACAAAATGAAGTGTGTATCATTATTTTGGCAACTTTCCTCCCATCAGCAGCCAGCGTTTTAGCAGCACTTTAAAGTTTGCAGTGGAGTTGTCCTGAAGATGCTTTCAGTAAATTTACAGAAGATGAACTTATATCCCAATATTTATTCAATTACCAAGGGCAGATGTTTTGTCTATCTGAGCATGAATCCACATAACCTGAAATAATAATAGCGCAATAGCAACTTTTCTATTTGAGCTCCATCGACCTAAGATAAGAAGAATGAGATAACAACTATAATAAAGCATCATATTTGTCATTAAAACATCATATGAATCACCTAATGTTCTCAGATGTCATCAAGCTGTATGACAGCACAGAAAACTATATGGCTTCATTGTAAAATATTAAGCAGCTTCTTTATTTCATGGAAACTTTCTCCAAGGATACGTCGTTGGAACTCAATAATGTGAATATAAAATAACAATAGAAATATAATGTAATAATAGAAATATAAAAAATAAGTATAAAATCCCTAATGTACATCAAGGGAAACTAGAGATGAAGGATTAAAATTTTAATCTAGATGTCAAATTGAACCAATGATGAAGGCTATACTTACAAATAACCTTTTTATTTGCATTATTCATCAGGTAAGACAACAAGGGGTTAACTTGGTGGTGCAGTGGATGAAGTGCTTGGCCTGGAGTCAAGAAGACTCATCTTCCTGTGTTCAATTCCAGCCTCAGACACTTAGTAGCTGTGTGACCCTGGGCGAGTCACTTAACCTTATTTGCCCCAGTTTCTTCATCTGTAAAATGAGCTGGAGAAGGAGACAGCAAACCATTCCAGTATCTTTGCCAAGAAAACCCCAAGTAGAGTCACAAAGAGTCAGACACGACTGAAAAATGACTGAACAGCAACAGCAACAACAAGACAACAAGGAGAACGTTATGACTGTGGGTGTCAAGAGACTTGCTGGCATCCTGGAATCAATGCACTGTGGGAAAAACACATTTATAGCAATTAGTACCTCTGCAATATGAGTCTTAATGTATTCTTTTGGAACAGTAGAGTGGAAAATAACAGATGGAAATTAATTTAACAAAAACTCACATAATGTTAATAAAAAGCATGGTCTGTTACTCCAAATCAATAATAGAAAGATTAACAATCCCTCATCAAAAAGGAGGAAGATTAATAGATATTCTTGGGGCACGTGATAAACATGTTAAAAAGGTACAGAAATACCTTTAGAACAAACAGACTTCACCGAGACAGTTAGGTGGTACAATGGACAGAGTGATAGATCTGGAGTCAGGAAGACCTGAGTTCAAATCCAGCCTCAGACACACAGACAGCTGTGTGACTCTGGGTAAGTCACTTAACCTCTGTTTGCCTCAGTTTCCTTGTCATAAAATGGGGATAGTGACAACACCTAACTCACAGGATTGTTGTGCAAATGAGAAAATATTTGTAAAGTGCTCAGCACAATGTCTGACACATGGTATGTGCTCTGTAAATGTTCATTCCCTCCCTTGTCCCATTTCATTGTGTGATAGTGAAGACTGATAATAGGTACATGCCACTGGATTTGTTGAAAGTAACTGAAAGTTATTTATCTTTGTAAGGAACCTCTGGAATGTCTAAAATCCAAAGGTCCTCCATATGAGACATCCGCATGAACTCAATCAATGATACATCTATTACAAAGTGTCAGAAAAATGGTTGAGAATAAATGTGAATAAATTTCTGTTTATAGAAATTGAGTGTTATGAAGGAGGAGGAGGAGACCAATGTATCTGCTTTCATCCACTGGGTCAACTTGACCTCCAGATTCAAGTGTGAAGCTTTCAATCTCTATATGTCCTCTAACTCCAGCTCACTGCCATCAGAAATTATAGAAAAGTTATCATTAAGAAGTCCAGAATTATTGATCAATGCAGATTATGCATTGATACAGTAGAAACTGTACAACATATTACAATAGTTTTCAAAAATTTCACACCCACTGCAAACCTAGAAAGACCTGATCAAACAGTCAGAATTATTTTAATAGATATCACCATACTAAATATTCTTAATCTGTATAGTACACAAAATGAACAACTTTCAAAATATAAAGACCTAGTAGAAGAAATTAATACTATATGGGAATAAAATGAGGTCCATGTCATCTCTGTTGTCCTGTGTGCTCTAAGACTTGTTCTTACTTCCAGTAAGCCTACAAAAGATGAGGTGACATCCTAATATTCTTATTCAATTACCAAAAAAGTTGTCATTTTATTCAATAGTCCACAGAATATTAAATATACAAGAAAGATAACAGAATAGCAGCTTGTTTTTGAATAATTTCCATTTGAACCTTTCCCCTCAAAGATGAGAATGAGATAAAAGTGATAATAATAATGATGACAGTGATAATGAAAATTCATGTTTACATAATATTTTAGGGTTTGCAAAGTGCTTTATAGACATCACCTTATTTGAACTACACAATGGCCCAATGAGGTTAGGTGCTATTATTGCCCCCAATTTCTAGAAGAAACTGAAGCTGAGAGGTTAAGTGATTTGCTGAGGTTCATATATCTAATTTCTGAGGCTAGATTGGAACCCAGTGCTTTGTGAATCCAAGTCTGTGTTACTATCTCTTCATGACTCCAAGTGTCATATTCTTTATAACTTTCTCCACAAATTCAACAGGTACTCACTAAATCAAAAGTCCTCAATGAAAGTCCTGTCCTGTCTACAACAGTGTATCTATGTAACGATGGCAGTCATTAACTCCAGCACACAACTGTGCAATGACAGTTTAGCACATTTATACTTGATTTTTAACACAAAATGGCCCAGTGACTCCTTGAATCAACTTGCCTAGCTTGCTAGCAAGGTCTGTGCTATGAAGAATGTTTGCCAAATTACATGCTAGGCCTCAGGAAGAAGCTTTAGCAAGGAAAGAGAAAACATTCTATGTAGTCCACTGGTGAAACACAACCAGAATAAACAATTTAAGCAATGCAATTTGTTTTTGCCAGATGACTTAAGTAAATAAATTATTACCTTAAAAACTTCAATATAGCCTCTCTCAACCCCTCCCCCCAAACCTCTTTGTTTCAATTCTAGTGTAGGTTGCCTTAACTTGACTTGAAATTCTATACAATCCATAAATAATCCTGGACAAATGCCTCAGAAAATGTAACCAATTATCTACTCAACTCTGGACTTCCAGGGATGAAGAGTTCAATGTAGAAGTATTTGAATTATAATTATAATTTATCTCACCTGACTCAAGTTCCCCATTCAGTTTCCCAGAAACTTCTAAAGGTCATCTAAATTCAGTTTTCACCTCACTAACAAAGTAGGCAAGAAATAGTAAAAACACTGAAACAGTGAAAAAAATTAAGTGCAGCAGAATTGCAAAGCAAAGCAATAGAAAAACCTATCTCAATACTCATTTGCAAAATGAGTGTAACCTTATCCTTTGTTCCCAGTGGAGTAGCCTGGCAAATCAGTTTCTCCAAAGTGTATGCCTCCAAAATGGGGGAGAGGGAGAAGGGAAAGATGGTCTGGTCTATGTCTGGGTTTGACTAAAAGTTGGCCGATTTAAGCCACACTATACCTGGATTTCTGCTAGGAACATCTTTCAGTCTTGCTACCTTTCTCTGCCATCTGACTGGCTACTCTCCCAGGGATGGCAGGGTCACATTGGGGATTCCTGAGCTCCCAGATATTACCTTTGCAATCTCAGATGCCTCCTCCTTGCAATCCATGTACTAACTTTCCTCTCCTTTCCAGAATCTCCATTGCCCTCATAATGTAAGCACCCTGCACCGAAGTAAATAGTCACACGAAAACTGAAGTCTTGAGAACTTCCATGAGGCCTATAGTCCATGGAAAGCATAGTCAGATATATTGTAACAGACAACAATTTAGGTTTAGATAACACTTCTCATCACAGTTGTTTTGAGATAGAATGCATTTTTATCCTCATTTTACATATGAGGAAACTGAGTTTCATAGAAATGAAGTGACTTGTGACTTGAACCCAGGATTTTTGGTTTCCAGTCTCTTTTCGGCAGAAACAACACAAATGATGCCATCATCCTTTGTCTTTTACCTGACCGAAGTTATTCACCATGAGAAGAATACTAAAAGGGAAAGGTTATTTCCTTCTCTAGCTTAAAATCAGACCTATCACTACTTCTAAACCAAAGCTGCATAGATGTAGGAAGAATGATTTCTGTTTCAGACTAGAAGCCCTAGTGTTGTGGAATATTCTCTTAGTATTTGGTTCAGAACATAAGCCAAAGCTGAATAAGTTAAAGCATAGGATTTTTATTGGCAATCTATACAACCTGTTTTATTAACAAGCAGATTTAGCCATTCATAGTCTCAGTTTTGGCACTGATGAGGACTATTCTGAGCATTTGAGAGGTGAAGCTGAGCCCCAGGAACACTATATCAGAGACTGGCTGTCACCAGGTGCCATGACACTGTTCAGGTTCTTTTCCTCCAGAACACTATCGTGGATGGTACACTCTAGTTTGATGCTAGGTTACAGTTGTGGTTGGTCAAATGGATGTGAACAGGCCTAAGACTAACCCGTTGTTTCACTAATGGTGTCAACAAAGGGATGTTCATTAAAACAAGATCTTTTAGTTTTCAAGTTCATGCTAATACATACATAAGTTATCTGTGCCTTCCACACTTGCTGTTTCTATCACATACAGTCTGGATGTCATGGAGTCCCTTATGCTAAGGACACATTTAGCTCACAGGAAACTTTTGCCATGTCACCTTGGGTTAGGGAGAAGAGGTTCTTTGCTGACAATGGAAGTCTTACAGACTTCTAGGGGAACCTGAGTGACTAAGAGAACTCTGAGAAGTTACAGGTTGTCAGATCCCAATTTACCGATGTTATTTTCCTAAAGGTTGCTGGAATTCAGAATATATTTTTCTCAAGCAAGTAATGTTTTAATTTGCTGCAAAAATGTAGGTTGTATTAAAATAAAACCTGTGCTATGCATTATTGTTTGGCATTTTCATGGAAAAAAGAAAAGGATGAAGAGAAAATGGTGAACATAGAGTTTCTTCTCTAGGCAACATTTTGAAATGCACAAAATTTACCTTTAGTAACCTCACACCTACCTTTCTGTAGCCCTCTGATGGTCCTTACTCTCTTCCCAGGTTTCCAATACTCTCCTGTTGGTTTAAACCCCTCACTGCAACATCCAACTGAATTCTATGCCTTCTAGGGTGATTAATGTTTCAAAAGTCACTTTATCTCTCTGAGCCCCAATTTCCTTCTCTGCAAAAAAAAAATCACTCCCTCCCTCAGAGCTTTGTGAAGAGAGTACTTTGTGAACTTAAAAGCACTATAATTTAAACTTAACAGTACCGATGTAACCTTGAGTGAATTACTTAACCTAACTGATCCTAAGGTTTCTCTTCTGCAGAATGAAATGGTTAGAAATACATTTTACTCAACAGGCAAACAGGAGAGAATGGCGAGAGGAGGGAAGGTAGGTTCAGGGAGGGATTAATCATAAACAAAACAAACTCTAACCATGGAAGGTGGATTGATAAGGTAGGTTTAAAAGGCGAGAAAGAAAAAAACAAAAGGTAAGAAGATATAATTGGGCTCTGGACAAGGGAAAAAGAAGAGAGGGCAGCAGGGCAGAAGTAGATTGCATCAAGCATAGAGCACTGGTATAGAACATATTCCTTGCTCACCACCCTCATCTTTATAAAGATGAAGTGGGAAACAAAGAGAGGGAAAAAGTATAAGAAGATAGAATGGAGGAAAATGTAAAATTAACAGTCATAACTTTGAATATGAATGAGATGAACTCACCCATAAAACAGAAGAGGATTGAAAAATGGATTAGAAAGCAGAATCCAATAATATATTATTTACAAGAAGCACATTTGAAACATAAAGATTCAAACAGGGTTATAATAAAAAGCTAGAGCACAATTTATTATGCTTTGGATGAAGTAAAAAAAAGGTAGGCATAGCAATAATAATCTCAGACAAAGAAACAGCAAAAATAGATTTTATTAAAAGAGATAAACAGAGAAATTACATTTTTTCTTTAAGGTACCATAGACAATACATTAATATCAATAATTAGCATGCATACAACAAATGGCATCTAAATACTTAAAGAAAAAGCTTAATGAGTTGTAGGAAGAAACAGACAGTAAAACTATAATAGTGAATGACTTTGATGAACCCCTATCAGACTTAGACAAATTTAAGCAAAAACAAAACAAAATATAACAAAAAACAACAACAACTACTACAAAGAAATAAGTTAAGGACCTGAATAATTTTTTTAAAAGTTAGATATTATAGACTTCTGCTTATTGTTGAATAGGAATAGAAAGGAGCACACATATTCATAGTTCTACATGGCAACTTACAAAAATTGACAATGTATTATGGAATGAAGCCTTACAAATTAATGCAGAAAACTATTAAACATTTAATTGCCATCATACAATAAAATCATATTTTAAAAAATGGTCACTAAAAAAGTGATTAATATTAATTAGACTAAATAGCCTAATCCAAAGAATTGGTGGGTCAAAGAACAAATTATAGAAACAATAAGTAATTCCACTAAAGATAATGGCAACAATGAGAGAGCATACTAAAATTTGTGAGATGCAGCCAAAGTAGTTCTTAGGGGAAATTTTATATTTCTAAACAGAAAAAGAATATATCAATTAATTGGGCAAGCACCACTACCACTACCACCACCACCACCAACCCTCAGAAAACCAACAAATAAAAGCTCCAATGAAACACCAAAATATAAATTCTGAAAATCAAAGAAGAGATCAACAAAACTGAAAACACATACAAAAAAAACCCACACACATTACATTAATAAATGAAACTAGGAACATTTAAAAAAAACAAAATAGATAAATCATTAGTTTATTTGGTTTTTCAAAGAAAGTAAAATGAAATTAACAATATCAAAAATTACAAAGAAGAATGCGCAATAAATGAGAAATAAAAGAGATTATTGGCAGCTTTTTTGCCCAATTATATGCTAATATGACTGACAACCTAAATGAAATGAATATTTATAAAAATATAAAACATCCAGGTTAACTGGACAAGAGATATAAATAATTCAATCTTGAAAAAAAGAAAACAAGTCACAAACAATCCTCCCAAAGGAACTAAAAAGCTGATGGATTTATAAGCAAATTCTATCAAATATTCAAAGAACAATTAATTTCAATATTACACAAACTGAAAAAACCAGAAAAGGGAATTCTACCTAATTCTTTCCATCAAAAAGTATGAAGAATGAGGAGCATGGAACCAAAGAACTTAATTCTAACTATGCCACTGCAAGCAAGCAGTTGAGGATGGGGCATAATGCATGGTCTTCAGGTCAGATAAGCCTTATCATACATGCATCTTCAGGGCTGAGGATGTACCAGGCAGGCTGATTTTCACCAGCTCATCATTAGCAAAGAGACTGAAGAAACATATCACAAAGATTAAACACTATGACCAGGTTGAATTTATACCAGGAATACAGGGTTGGTTCAGAAATGGGAAAACTGTCAACATAATAGACCATATTAATAGCAAGAACAACAAAAAACTTATGATTATATCAATAGATACAGAAAAATCATTTGACAAAAAGCAATGCCCAATCCTATTAAAATACTGCAAAACATAAGATTAAGTAGTATCTATTTGATAGATATCTATTTGATGTAAAATATGTGGCATCATATAAGCCAGAAGTCAGAATTATACATCATGGGGATAAACTAGTGCCCTTTCCAATAAGATCAGGAGTAAAACAAGGATTCCATTATCACCACCATTATTGGGATAGTGCTAGAAATATTAACTAAAATCAATAAGACAATAAAATGAAATTGAGAGAATAAGTGTAAGAAAAGAGAAAACAAAATTATTTCTTTTTGCAGCTAATATGATGGTTTAACTAGAGAACCTTACAGGGTTAACTAAAAATTAATTGAAGCAATTAATAACCAGCAAAGCTGCAAAATATAAAATAAATTTACATAAATCATCAGTACTTCTATATATTATGAACAAAACCCAGCAGGCAGAGATAGAAAGAGAAATTCAATTGAAAATAACTACAGAATGTATAAAATATTTTGGAGTCTACCTGCCAAGGTACACAAAGGAACTATATGAATACAACTACATATACTCTTTATAGAAATGAGAATAGACCTATATAATGGCTACAATGTTAACTGATCATAAGTAGGCTGGTCCAATGTAATAAAATGACAATACTACTTGAATTAATTAATTTATTTCTATACTAATCAAACTACCAAAGGATTACTTTATAGAGCTCAAAAAATAATAATAACAAAATTGAGCCGGCAGAAAAAAGGGCAAGAATCTCAAGAGAAATAATGAAAAAGAAAGTGGGAAAGAAAGAAGCCTAGAAGTGCCAGATCTCAGATAATGCTCCAAAGCAGTAATCATCAAAACTGATGTGGTATGGTTAAGAATCAGAGAGGTTAATCAGTGCAATAAATTAGGTACAAAATATACAGAAGCAAATTAACACAATATCTAGCAACTGATTACCCTCCTCAAACCCCAACTGCTGTTTTAAGAACTCACTTTAAGACAAAAACTGCTGGGAAAATTGGAAAGCAGTCTGGCGGAAACTAGATACAGATCAACATTTCACACTGGATATGAAGAAAAACTCCAAATGGATACGTGACTTGGACATAAAGGTTAACGTCATAAGCAAATTAGAGGAACAAGGGAAAAATTACCTTTTAATTTATGGATGGGGAAGAATTCATGATCAAAAGAGGCATAGAGAAGATCACAGAAGATAAAATGGACAATTCCGATTACATAAAAAAAGTTTTTGCACAAACAAAACAAATTCAGCTAAAATTAGAAGAAAAATAGGTAACTGGGAAAAATATTTTGGCAACTTTCTCTGACAAGGGTCTTACTTTTAAAATGTATAAAGCATCAATTCTAACTTGTTTGCAAATTGTCTCCCCCATTAGATTATAAGCTCCTTGAGGGTGGGGACTGGCTTTTGCCTCTTTTTGTATCCCCAGTGCTTAGCATAGTGCCTGGAACATAGTAGGTGCTTAATAAATGTTTGTTGATTGATTGAACTGAGCCAAACCATATTGCAATTGGGAAATTGGGATTGGAAGGTGGGATTTTAACTGAGAGTTAAAGGAAGTCAGGTAAACCAGTATTAATTAAGCATTCACTTTGTATCAGAAACTGTGATAAGCACTGGGCATATAAACACAAATAAAATGGTAGTCCCTGCACTCAGGGAACTCACATTCTATTGGGAGAACAACACAGAAAGGCAACTGAAGAGGGTTGGGGGCATGGACTCAGTGACCCTGCATGGAGATGACCAGGAAGTGAAGTGGAGATCTGGATCTGGATAATGCTTACCTATGGGAGCCCAGGGTGGTCCAGATGCAGAGTCTGAGGTTCCAGTGGGGAAGAGGTGGAGATGATGGTTCTACTGGAACCAACATGGCATAGAGATATTAAGGGGCTGGAGGCCCAGAGTTTTCTTTCATTATGTGTCAGTATTGTGAGCATCATGTGCATTTGATGGATGTCCAAGGTGATATCTGAGACACTGCACTAGTGTAAACATTGTTCATTGACTCACCTCCTGGCTTCTGCAGGCCTGAATAAAGTGTTATTTTATCACCATCCAGCAAATAAGTGTAGTTTACAAGCTGTACTGTACAGATGGTCTGTACTTAAACCACTGGTCAAGTGGTTTTGTCCTTGGGACCTGTTCTGACTTTCTACCTGGTTCTGATTTGACACTCCTGATGTTGGCTTCTAGTTGGCTGATCTGACTCCTGGTCAAATTCAGCCTTCTTGTTTCTGTCCCAATAATCCACAGATAGGAATGTAGGTCTTAGCAACCATTTGGCTGATTTGGAAAACCCTTGACCTAACTATTAAGACCAAGCCTGCCTCTGCATCTGAGTGGTGGTTAGGAAACCTTTCTCACAGTCCACAATCCCGGTGTCAGAAGTAGATAAATGTCTTCAAAAACACTGAAGGAAGTCCAGTTCAAATGTCAAGGGCAAAAGGTAGGAAGGGGGTGAAAATTCAATCTAGGATACCTACGTACTCCTAGGTCAGTGCTCTGTCCTCTCAAGAGAACTCTTTGATGGACAAAAAAAAAAAATCAAAGACTAGATTCCACCCTCTGCAATGAAGGTAGAAGAGTGACCTTAAGCAGTGTGCCATCATTCAATCCCTTTTCTCTCCCCACAGAATTGCTATCACCCTGGGCGGTGGGATAAACGATTATTGGAAAGCAAATAAGGGATCCTGGCAGGAGCACCCTGCACATGGGCACCCTGGAGAGGGCAATGAACAGTTGTAATAATAACTATTAAGAACATAGACTTGTTTGCAACACTCAGAGCTTACTAAATACATTTTTCTGCTGCTGCACGGTAATTCAGTTTGGCCATTGGGAGGCTGGAGAGGTGGGGGGAGGGGGAGAATCCTATCCAGGCAGGCATCCACTCTGCTTGATTAACTGGACCGTTTCTCTGGGAACCCACTCAGCAAGTTGACTAGTGTTGTACTAATATGGATATTCCACATGCCTAGCATAAACTGTATCAACAACTGGGTGAGATGCAACATTTGAAAGAACCATTCAATAGTGCCATAGACTCCAGGAAGGCTATAGAATTTAGCTCCACAGTGGTCCCTTGAAGCTGCTCAGCCAGAGGTTGCTGGCCCATGTAACGCATGACCCACTTTCAAACCCAACCAACTTGAAACTTACTATGTATGACCAGACAGGCAAACACTAGTCCAAGATGGCTGTATAAGAGCCCAGCTGCTGGACTGTCTGAGAAACAATCAGCTCAGACCTAAGTGTCTTATAATTATGCAACATAAGCAGTATTAACAACATATAATATATAGATAGGCAACTTGTCAGTTAGATCTTGTTAAGTCTCTAATAAATGCTTTTGGTACTTGAGGAATAGTCCATTCATTATTTTTACCATCAAAAAACTTAAATAAGAATGAGTGAAATAAGGCAAATTGGTACTGAGAGCTGAGATTTTCAAATAAAAAAAAAACAACTGGGGGAACGGCATAAGGTTAAATTTGACATGTAGGAGATGAGATGCCAGCTATCTCCACATTGCCTAGGAAGAGTGACAGAGAGTTGGCTAAATGGGACACACCAAGCCTGAGGGCAACCATTGCTGACACCTCCCTCCCACACACACACACACACACACACACACACACACACACACACACACATACACATTTGCTGTGCCCTTGTATCCTTCCCTTGATACCTCTGTCCATTCTGTGTTTCCTCCCTGAAGAATCTCATTTTAAACTTTGAACCTTCCTCTGTGTGAATTGCATCGTCCAATAATAAAGGTCTATTGCTTTTCATACTATTGGCTATCTACTTCTTTTGAAAACTTCAGTCTCTAAATTAGTAGAAGAGACTGGGAAGGGGGTCAATTCTCTATCAATTCCAAGTGTTTTCCCCTTGTAGGGGGAGCTTCAATCCTAGGACAGTGTTATGGATTTGAAATATTGTGTCCCTAGTAAAAGTGGGAAGGAGAAGGAGGGAGAATTGTATTTTTTATCAACTTAGCTGAGAGTTCTTTCTGTTTTGCATTTGTTTTATAATTTGTTAGCTTGAGTTCTTGCAAGGGAGTTGAGAATCCTTTAAATTTTCTCTGGAGACCGAGACATTCACTGTTGTTGTTCAGTCATTTCAGTCTTGTCTGAACTCTTCATGATTCCATTTGGGGTTTTCTTGCAAAGATACTGGAGTGGTTTGCCATTTCCTCCTCCAGCTCATTTTAAGATGAGGAAACTGAGGCAAACAAGGTTAAGTGATTTGCCCAAGGTCACACAGCTAGTGTCTGAGGCCGGATCTGAACTCACACAGATGAGTCTTTCTGACTCCAGGCCTGCCACTCTATGCACTTTGCCACCTAGCTGCCCAGACATTCAGTGCATTCTGATATTCACAGGATAAATCCCACATAAAAGTAAAATGATCCAGAAAGAGAGATTTTGGAGTAATGCTCCCAAGACCAAATCTTGTCCATGTAAACCTTAGGTTTCTTATTGTGAACCACAGACATTCTTATAGTGCTTTAAAGTTTGCAAAGCGCTTTGTGTAATATCATCTTATCTGAACCTCAAAATAAACCTGCCCACATAGGTACAGCATGTATTGTTATCATCCCTAGTATGCAAATTCAGAAACCAAGGTTCAGAGAGGTTAAATGACTTAACTATCATCACTCGCGTGCTAAGGGGTAGAGGCAAGATTTGAACACAGGTTTTCCTTATTTCAAATCCAGCATCTTATTCACTGCAGTGGTATCAAACTCAGATAGAAATGGATCCCTGCAGGCCACATATTGGCTTAGAAAACCACGAATTAACATTATCTGTGTTTTATTTATTTATTTTGCTAAATATTTCCTAATTACATTTTAATCTAATTCCAGCTGCGCTCAAGAGTGTTGTGGGGGCATGCGACCTCAAGTTTAACACCTTTGCACCAATATTCCTCTGCAACACATCATTAATTTTCTTCTAGATCTCTGAAGGGTAGTGAAATAGAAGCTAGTAACCAATTGTCTCTCATTTCCACTAGAATGTAAGCTCCCTGAGGGCCAGTATTGTCTTTTGACTCTTTTTATCCTGAATGTTTGGCTTAGTGCCTGGCACATAGTAGGTGATTAATAAATGTTTATCGTCCCTCTTGACTAATTGATTGGATAGGAGAAGAATTTGGGAATTTGATTAGACCTGAGACCAAATAGTAAAGAGTAATTATTCGAACGGGTGACTGAAGGAGTTGGTAGCGTATGTCTTTGGGTATGTTACTGTGGAAAAGGTTTAATAGAATCCAAGTTTTAGCCCTGCAAGGATTCTTAAATGTTATCTAGTTGAAAAAAGGGAAGTGCATTTTCTTATCTCTTCTTTTAGGCCAAGCTTGGTCATTACAATGCCAGGGTTTAGTTTTTCAAATTAGATAACTGTATATAGAGTGAAAACTCCTTAATAGCTATATAAATGTCTGCTATTATTATCATACTGTCTTTAATACTTATTAGCTGTGTGACCTTGAGCAAATCACTTAAATTGTCTTACCCTCACTTTCCTCAGATATGAAATGGGGCTAATAACATATGCACTGCCTACCTCGTGATAAGGTGAAGCCTTAAAGTGCTATTAAATATGAGTTGTTATGTTACTGCCTGCCTTCCCCCTTCCTGGCCTTCCCCAGTAACCCATTTTGAAAGGGCTTTGTGTTTACGCACTGCCTTTCACTCCTGACATCACTCAGTAGAGATAAATATTTATTTGGGGTTGATGTTGGCAATAGATCAAAATCCAATAATCATAACCACACTCCAAGTGCTTTGAGGGGTGTGAAACCAATAACTTAATAACATGTAATCTGTGCATCTTGATCACAAAAGCACATCTATCATTTTATTCTGTTTATTTAAAAAAAAAAAGAACAACACAACCCTCTCTCCGCAACAAAAGACAACAACCCACAAATGGTTGGAAATGTTGAGAATTGAGGCCAAACAGAAATCTGGGCGATTTATGCCTGCTAGGAGCCCAGGTTTCCTCCCTGGCACATGCCTGGCAAAGAGGCCTGAGTAATTTTCCTTTTTATTGCGGCAATATCTCGTTTGCATTCAGGAAAAGGACCCCCGACCTGTAAATATATTAGCATGTGTGCACTCTTTACGAGTGTGTAAATTTCTCCCCAGTGTGTTCCTCCCTGATCTGAATGACCTATTTATTGGCAGGAGGTGTTCTGATGCCCTGCCCTGCTGCTCAGGGGCTTTGTGGGGGCGTGGCTAGGGTGTGTGGGGGGTCACAGTCAGGAGCTAAGAGCCAGGGAGGGGGAGGGCGGAGCTCACCCGGCATTTAAACCTCAGGCGAAGATTTCTACCCAGCCTTAAGTTTGCTGATCTGAAACACAGTATAAGCTTCAGGAAGACGCTAAGGTAATAAGTAGTCATTTCCTTCCCCAGGTGATAACAATAAACTCACATTTATATAGAATCATAAGACTTACTGTTGTTTAGTTGTTTCAGTCATGTCCAACTCTTTGTGATGCCATTTGGGGTTTTCTTGACAGAGATAACTGGAGCAGTTTGCCAATTCCTTCTCCAGCTCATTTTACAGATGAGGAAACTGAGGCAAACAGGGTTAAGTGATTTGCTCAGGGTTGCACAGCCAGTAACTGTCTGAGGCTGGATTTGAACTCAGGAAGATGGATCTTCCTGACTCCAGGCCTGGTGCTCTATCCACTGCATCACTTAGCTGCCCTCGTAGGACTAAAAGCCAGCTAGAGAGGTCCTTAAAGATTATCTAGTCCAATTGACCCATTTTATAGATGATGAAACTGAGGCCCAGAGAGAAGTACCTTGCCCAAGATTACATAGTACTTTCAGGTTTGCAAAGCACTTTACATATAACAACCGTATGAGGTAGTTAGTGCAAAATATTTTACAAATGAGAAAGCTGCAGGTAATTCTGACTTGCCCCAAATCCCACAATTAAGAGACATGAGACCCAGGTATTCTGACTCCAAAGTCAGTACTCTTTCCACTGAACCACACTGCCAAAAGAAAATGAAAGGACCGAATGAAGTGATCATTTTAATGTCTCTCCTGGCTAGAAATCTTATGACCTTCACTAGTCGGAGCCTGCTGTCCTGATCTTATGCTATCTTTTATCATTCATTCATTCATTCATTTGTTCATTCATTCACTCATTTATCCATCCAACAATATATTTTTACAAACACTTGCTGTGTTTCAGGTGAGGGACGGCATGGGGTAGTGGACAAAGGACTTACCCCAGAGCCAGGAAGAACTCAGTTCTAATCCTATCCCTAATGAGTCCTGGTGATGTGACCCCAAGTTCATGTATCCTTCCAATCCCTCAAGCAATTCTTTAAGTCCAAATTGCAGAGAAGGTGCCTGTCTGCATTGATAGAGGAATTTTACTCATTGGGAGTTCCCTATATCAATGAAATTATAAGTCTAGGGCTCCCTTTTCAACCTCCTCCCCCCCTCGCAGTCAAAAAAAGGAACAGGTAGTGTGTTAGGTGCTGGGGACACAAAAATGAAATATTCTCTGCCATCAAAAAGCGTACATTCCATTAGGTGTACCTGATGGTAACCTCTGGCTTCTCAGGGCCTTCAGACAATGCCTCATCTAGATCTTCCCTCCCCTGTCTTTGCCTTGTCTGTTTCTATGCTCCTTGCTACCTCCCTCAAATCTCAACACTGGAATCTGCCTGTATCTTAGAACAAGTACTGCCTATGTGACCCTTGGACAAATCACTCTCTTTAGGTCTCATCTGTAAAATAACTGTGCTGGACTGGGTGGTCTAAAGATTCTTTCCTTTTCTAATTCCTAGTATCTATGACCTCCCGTTAGACTCCTGTTCATGATTTGTGCGGTTCTTTATCCTCTAACTCCCCACCCCAGCCAATTCCCATTTCTCAGCTCCTTGATAGACACAAGAAGCCAGGCACTCAAAGAGCATGGATCAGATTTTGAATTTTGGATCTGTCACTTGCTACCTGTGTGACCTTGGGCAGGGTCTCTTCACTTCTCTGGGACTCAGTTTCCCTACCTGTGAAAGAAGATGGCTGTATTAGTTGACCACTAAAGTTCTTTCTAGCTCTAAATACATCCTTCTGTGATGCTTGAGCCCAGTTACCACAGTTATCCAGGTTACCACTGTAAGCTTTTCTCACTTCCCAAAGTTCCCTCTAGATGCCCCTAGGGTAGTGGTTTTCCAGAATTCTATCATTACTCTGTTCCGATATCACAGATCCTTTAAACACAGTAAAATACATGCCCTCTGAGGGAAGGGATTTTTTTCATTTTTGTCTCTGCATTCCTAGTACCTGGAACAGTATCTACTGTAGAGAAGGTGCCTGATGAGGCAACTAGATAGGACAGAGTGCTGGACTTGGAGTCAGGAGAGACGAGAGTTCAAATCCCCACTGAGATACTTACTAGTTGTATGATTTCAGGCAAATTATTCAACCTTTCAGCTCTAGGTCCCCCATCTGTAAAATGGGAATAATAATAGTACCTATCTCACAGTGTTCAAATGTGACAATGAAATGAAACAACACATGTAAAGCACTTTGCAAACTTTAAAGTGCTATGAAGATGCTTGTTACCATTAAGAATATTCTCTCGAATTGTTGGGTATGACAATGCTCAACAGTATGACAGATAACTCATAAGATCATTGATTCAGATCTGGAAGGGACCTTAAAGCAAGAAGTTTATATTGGAAAGTAGGGAAAGATAAGGTTTGAGTGGTAGATCATATTCAGATTATAGATAACCTTGAATTCTAGCTTATGTTTAGATTTTGTTTCCCTGACTGATTCTATTAACCCACCCAGGTACTGTCAGACCATTTCTCCACTAGCTCCAGAAGAAGCTCTGTGTAGGTATTTGGAAATTCTCCCTGTAGTGGGGGTCCTTTGCTTAACAAGAGTCCAGAGTTTTGGGGAATATGTTTGGAGGTGTTAGTACAACTGTTCTATATTTAGAGTCAAATGGCTTGAGTTTGAATCCTGCCCCTTATTTACCAACTATGTAACTCTGGACAAGTGACAACCTCTTTGGGTTTCAGTTCCCTCACCTATAACATGAACTGTGCTGGGAATTGTAGGTCTTTTCCAAATATGCATTTGTGATGCTAGGAGCCTATGGTATTCAGAAAGGGGGAATAACTTGCCCAGGCTCAAACAGTAGTAAATAGTAAATAGTACTTCTTCAGTTCACAGATAAGGAAATATTTATTATTGGAGGCTGAGGGAGCTGGTCATTATTTCTCTTCCCTTGCTGAAGATCTTACAGACTCATGCAATTTCAGAGGCCATTCCATGCCTTATTAAGAATACCTTCTACAAACACTCCTGTCACAGTTATCCAACCTCTTTTTGAAAATAGTCATGGGGGGGGGTACCCACATCCTTTAGAAGAACCCAAAACAACTTTTGTCTGATTTCCCGCTGTTATTAACATTAGAATGTCTTTCCCTTAGATCCAGACTATGTCTACTCCTCTGCAAATTCCGCTCACTGGTTCTAGGTTTTTTTTTTGTTTGTTTTTTGTTTGTTTGTTTTTTTTTTGTTGTTGTTGTTTGTTTTTTTCTCCCTGAGAGGCAAACATTAAATCCAAGCCCACTTCCATGAAATGGCCCTTCACACACCATCCTAGAATTGCAGGAGCTGTCTCAGGTCCTGAAATAAATCTAAGTTGTTTAGGTTGTTGGAGGGTGAAAGTTTAGGATAAGCAGTTTGGGAAGACAGAAGCAAAACAACTTTGAACCCTCTTCCCTCTTGGGACACTTCTCTTATAGGATTTAATAAATGATCAAAACTTAATGGCAAAGTGAAAGTTTAGTTTTGCATTTGGGACATGACGCTGTTCACCATATCTTCTTACTGTTAGGTTAATAAAACCTTATTCTTTCCCTAAAATGGGAATTGCTTTCAATGATGCCATGTTTATAAAGGCCAAGATAGTGCCCCTAGCAATTCCCCAGGGCCAGTCCTAGGAGGCCATTCCTCTGGGAAGCTTTTGGCTTCTCGAGTCCACTATACTGCATCTCTCTTGATTCCAGCCTAGCCCCGCCTTTTCCCCTCCACTCCATTCAAGCAACCAGGGGGACTGCTCTTAGGGAGGCTCATCCAATCTGGGAATGGGCTAAGTTTTCCCTCTTTTCCCTTCTCCTGAACTCAGAGAGCTTGGCAGGGCCAGGAGAGAGGTGGCTGATTATTTTTAGCCGCTTGTTCCTCCGAATGGATTGTGCATAACAAAAGAATGCTAATGCCGGGTGTCTTTATGAAAGCACTCGAGTTCATCAGCTTTGCAAAGAAGTGAAATTAAATCAAGATTTAATTGGGATATGCATGTTTTATTCATGGTACTAACCACAGGAGAAGCCAGCAAGCTGAAGGTAAAAAAGAGGGGAAAAAATCTTTTGAAAAGTTGTTTCTCTCTGATTAAATAGAGATAGTTTCCAACTTCAAAGGGAATGGGCCTTTAATGTATTTTAAATGCTCAACTGCACTCCACCCAGCCCACTCCACATATGGTAGATGAGGGCAACCCTGCCTCCTCTCTTCATGTCCCAGACTCTAAAAACAGGTGTAGAGCCCTTAGGCCTGCCAGGGATGCTTTGGCCTAGGGCCTTTCTGATGTCTTTCAGATGCAGTGGCTCAGAACCCTTATGAGGAGGTCAGAAGCCCATAGAAGCAACAGGGATCTAGGCTAGCCCACAAATCCAAATCTAGTGGATGAGCAAATGCAATTTAAGAAACCTCCCTCCTGTATATACCTATAGATTTCTACACCTGGAAGGGATATTAAGCAGATATTCATTCAACAAACATATATTGAGCTTCCATTGTATCTTGGGTTAATATCCCAACCCTGTCACTTCCTCTGTGACCTTGGGCAAGTCATTTAATTTATTTTGAGCCTCAGTTTCCTTATCTGTAAAACAAGTAACTTGTAATAGAGGATCTCTAAGGTTTTTTTTCGTTCTTGACATTCTATTATATATGAATTACCAACATGGAGGGAGGTCCATAGTGGATTATCCCAGGGATCTGTTATCCAGTATTTTTATCAATGACTTGGATGAAGTCATAAAAGGCAAGCTTGTTAAATTTGCGACTGACACAAAGCCAGAAGTGATAGCTAACACTTTGGATAACAAATTTAGGATCTAAAAAAATCTTGACAGATCAGAATGAAGTACTGGACTGAATAAGATGAGATAGATGAGATTCTTTTTTTTTTTTTGGACTGGATTTGTGATTTCTTCCATGTCAGGAATTCCTAATAAGGAAACTCCTTCCACTGATGCAAATTGGCATCTATTCTGAAATCTATAGACTTGGAGAGTTGACTGGGGATATGAGGAAGCTAAATGACTTGCCCAGGGCCACATAGTTGATATATGTCACAAGTGGAACATGAACTCCTATCTTCTAGATGCCAAGTCAGCTCTTTATCCCCTAAGCCATGGCTGCCTCTCAAGATGAAATGTCATGGATGTAACTTCAAAATTTGATACTTGTATTAAAAAAAATCAACCTTACAAATAAAGCAGATGGGAAGCACGGCTAAATAAGTTTGTGTGAAACCAAAGAGGGACTTTTGGTGGACCGAAAGCTCAAATGAGTCAGTAGTATAATAAGACAGCCAGAAAATTAATACTATCCTAGGCTACTTAAAGAAATGTATTCCTGTAGTGATGAAATACTAAGTCTAGATAAAAACAAAAACAAAAAAGTGTCTCGAATATGAGAAGTTACAGCCCTGGACAGACCATATCTGGAATACTATATTCAGTTCTGAGTGCTGCATTTTAGAAAGCACAATGAGAAGGTGTAATATACCTAGAAGAGGATGAACAGAATAGTGAGAGAGAACCAGCCAGAGTATATAAGGAAATACAAAGATTGGTTGAAGAAACTTGGGGTATTTAGCCACAAGGAGAGAACACTTAGAGGAGGACATGGTAGATGTATCCAAGTCACTGAAGTCTATGGAAGAGGGATTTACTTTGTCCTTCTTGATCCTAGTGATCAGAACTGGAAACAATGAGTGCAAGTTGTGGAGGGACAGATTTTAGCTCCATATAGGGAAAATCTTTCTAAAAATTAAAACTGTTAGAATGTAGAACAGGCTGCTTCAAAAGCTCCTCCTTGCTAAAGATTTCCAATGGCTACCTGCCTATTTGTTGGGTACATTGTACATTGTATTTTTGTTTAGATGTAGCTTGGGTTAGATGACCTTTGATGTCCCCTACAACTCTAAGATTTTATGGTTCTACAGTATTAGACATAGTACTATAGTTCTATCAGTACTGTGGGAGATACAAGATAAAAGAGACACAATATTTGCCTTCCAGGAGCTTAAAATCTAGTAGAGTGATCAAAATATGTCCATAAACAGGCCAAATACAAGGAAGACTTTGAGAAGTGTCCTAAAAGAGAAACAAAGGCCCATGGATTTCTGAGAATACAACATGATGTAACAGAAAGTCTTAGAAGTGAGAAGACCTGTGTGTTCTAGGCTCACCTCTATTGTTAATTAGTTGTGTGATCTTAAGGTTGTCAGCAATTGTCTGGGCCATAATGTGTAAGATGAGAAGAGTTAGACTAGATCACCTTTAAGTGCCTATCCAGCTCTAACATTCTATAATTTTGCCATTTGGCAAATTCTGGCTGAGGAGATTAGGGAAGGCTTCATGAAGCAGGTGAATTCTGAAAACATCAGAATACAACTCAGATCTAGGTTTCCACAGGAACAGGGCGCATAGCTCCCCTACAAGCATTCTAGTTAACAGGACTCAGTATAGGACAGCCTTTATTTAATGTGACCACCCCCTCCCCCATAAACTACTTGAAGTCAATGTGATTCTTCATCCCACTCTGGTGACCTCACTTCCCCAGGTGCCTTCATAGTATTCCAGATTTACACTATCACTCTATCTTTTTTTGTGTGAGGCAGTTGGGGTTAAGTGACTTGCCCAGAGTCACACAGCTAGTGAGTGTTATGTGTCTGAGGCCGGATTTGAACCCAGGTCCTCCTGACTCCAGGGCCTGTGCTCTATCCACTGTGCCATCTAGCTGCCCCTACACTATTACTCTAGATTACTCTCCTTGTCCCTCCTGAACCTGCCAAGGGAAAGGATTCCATCTGGTTCAGGAAATTCTCCACTGTATTGAATAGGCTTCAACCAGAAACCTCTCTGTCACTTCAACACTGTTGCTGCAATGTTGTCAGCTCGTATTCCTAAGCTACTAGCTTGACCCAAGAATACTTGCCTGCTTAGTCACTTCCGTATCTGGGATAATGTGGTTTCCTGATTTACATGGTTCCCTGGATCATGGGTTCCCTGGAAGGGCCATGTGGAGGTACTGGCTTCCCTCCAGAGAAACAAGTTATAGGGTCATGGAGTCATAAAATTAGAGTGGAAGGGACCCTTAGAGGTCATAGGATCAGTCAAGTCAGCAAGCATTTATTAAACACCTTCTATGGGACAGGCACCGTGCTAAATACTGAGGAAGAAAAGAAAGGCAAAAGACTGGTTATGTTCTTTCTCAAGGAGTTTATAGTCTAATGGGAGAGACAACAGGCAAATAACTATGTACATACAATATATATATATATGTATATATATTTGTATGTTAAATAGGAGATAATCAACAGCTGGAAAACACTAGCAGTAAGGGAGATCAGGAAAGACTTCTAGAAGAAGGTGGATTTTAGCTTCATCTTGATGTAACCAGTAGACAGAGATGAGGAGGAAGAGAATTCCACATACAGAGTTGTGAAAATGCATGGAGTGGGGAGATGGAGTATCTAGTGTATTGCTGTTGCTGTTTAGTTGACTGGTTGTTTCCAATGCTTCGTGATCCCTTTCGGGGTTTGCCATTTCCTTCTCCAGCTCATTTTATAAATGAGGAAACTGAGACAAACATGGGCAAGTGACTTTTCCAGGGTCACATAGCTAGTAAGAGTCATATTTAAACTCAGGTCCTCTTGACTTCAGTCCCAGTGCTCTATCCACTGAACCACCTACCTACCCTGTGTGTTTCGTGTAGCTTACGGTAAAGAGGCCAGTGTCACCAGATCATTGAGAATGTGTTCGAAAGGATGTGGTAAGGGGTAATAAAACTGGAAAAGTAGTTGGGAACCAGGTTATGACAGGCTATAAAAGCCAAACAGAGAATTTTATATGTGATCCTGGTGATATGGAGCCACTGGATTTTGATGGAAGTGGAGGTGTAGTGTGACCTGAATCTCAGGAAGATTAATTTGACAGCTTAGTGGAAGATTGACAGGAGTGGAGAGAGACTTGAGGCTGCTTATTGCAATAGTACAGGCATGAGGTGATGAGGGCCTTTACCAGGGTGACCACTAGTTCAGAGGAGAGGAAGGGACATACATGAGAGAAAAATGAAAGTAGAATTGATAGGATTTGGCAAAAGGTTGGATATAGGAGGTGAGAGAGAAAATGAGGAGTCAAGCATGACACTTCAGTTTCCAGCCTGACTGATAGGGAGGAGAATCATAGATACAGAGCCAGAAGGGATTGTAGAGGTGGTATGGTTCAACCACCCACATTTTACACAGAAGGAAACTAAGGATCAAGTGAGTTAGGCAACTTGCCTACCCAAGGTCATAGAAGTAGTAAATGGCAGAGCATAGATGCAAAACTCAAGTCTTCTGATTATAAATCCAGCACTCTTTCCATAATACTACACTGCCTTTGTTTGTGTCCAGCTGGCTTCTCTCTGCTAAACCTCTATCTCTCATTTTCATCTCCTTCTCCAGCTCTCCAGCCTTCTTTTTAACGGCCAAGTCTGAGAGTATAATTCAGTGGTATGAATTGGTCAGAACTCAATCAATCAATGTCAATCTTGGGCAATAAACACCCAGGAAAAGGCCAGGAATTTATAGATTATTAAGGAATCAACCTTTTCAAGAGAATTTTACATCTTAGTAAGGCAACATCATCAATGCTAGAGTGAAAGTCTCATCTGTGCATCAAAAAAAGGTTCAGGACAATGCCTTGGCACACATACAGGTAGTTATAGGCAGCACATATTTTTTAAGATATTGGGATGGGAGCACAAAGTGGTCCAGTTGCTGTTTCCATGCTTCTGTTTCTGTCATGCCTTCTCTCAAATACCATAATAATAGTGAATATTTATATAGCACTTTAAAGTATACAAAGAACTTTACATATGTTTTTGCATGCGGTCCTTAAAAGAGCCCTGTGAGGTAAGTGCTATTATTATCCTGCTTTTACAGATGAGGGAACAGAAAAAGGTTAAACAACTCTTTCAAGACCACATAGCCAGAAAATGCTAGAGACAAGATTTGAACTCAGGTCTTTCTGACTCCAAGTCCAGTGTTTACCTATTATACCAACCAGATGCCACCATTTTCCTCAGGGGAGAGAATATGCAGTCAACACTGGTGGGTCACCCCATTTCAGAGACTTGACTGTCAGTAAGTCCTGCCCTGGCCTTACAGGGATGTAGTCAATAGGACCCTTGCCACTCTCCCCTGAAGCAATGTCAAGGTTTTGAGAGAAGAAAACTAGTTCCTTGTTACCAAAGTGTTAGGGAGGACTGACTTGGTGCCCTATCATGTGGTAGAAAGAGTAGATTAATTCCTTAATAATCTATAAATTCCTGACCTTTCCCTCCCTTTTGGGGGATGTTGTAGAGGGAATTTCTGCTTCAGGTGGGAGATTAGATGAAATGAACTTTAAGGTCCCTTTGGATTCTGAGATTCTATGATTCTGGGACAAGGTGAGGTAGAGCTAACTCTTAATTATTCAGGGGGAAGGTAATCAATCCTGTTTGCTGATTATTCAGGCTTTTTTCTTCTCACTCATTTTTGTTTGCTTTTTTTCTGTTCTCCTTTAAAAAATGCCCACTTGTGAGCTGTCTTGGCAGGAGGGGGTGGGGAGGAAGGCTGAAACAAAGAGCTGAAATGAATCTTTTGGATTCTTTGTGAGTTTCATTTATGGAAAACATTCTCTCTTCTCTTGGTTTCCATGGCACTGCTTTTTGATCAGCACGGATAACCTGGCGTTGGCTGTTCTTCATCAACATCCTCCTCCTTCTCCTTTTTATCTTCTTCTTTCTCCTAAGGACTTAGCTGTATGAGGTCAATGAGAACTACAACAACTTTTTGCCCTTGGAAAGCTTACTATCTAAGAAGGATAATAATAATAAGTAATAACAACAACAATCATAGTATACTATCCTTAGTGTGTCATGTCCCTGCCTAATTGAAATAATCACAATGATATGTATATGCATGTCCATATATATGTATGTGTATATTCTATTAATATCATGCAGTTTAAAATGCCATCTATATATGTGATCTCCTTTGACACTCTCAATACCTTTTGAAGTATGTAGTACAAATGTTACTATCCCCATTTTATAAATTAGGGAAACTGAGACTCAAGGAGGTAAAGTGATTTACCCAAAGGCCCACAGCTACTATGTGGCAGATCCAAGACTCAAATCTATATCTTTACCAACTTCGAATCCAGAAGTTGTCCACTGTACTATAGACACTGTAACACTTTTCACAGGCCATTTTTGTGAATTCACAGGACATTCACCATGAAATCTTCATTCTAAGTGAGGTTTGACTTTCACATATCTCTCCGTATTCTATCTTTCCTCAATTTTGATGTAAAAATTCCTAAAATGTGTGATTCATACCCACTATCTTCACTTTCTTTCCTTATTTCCTGGCTATAACCTGCCATCCTACAAGGAACAAGATTCTGAAGGTTAGGTCAATTCATTTGGGGAGGGAGTCCACTGAGGCAAGGGAATCCTGGGAAGGGACTTAGCAGATAAGGGAGGGCAAGTTGAATTATATGGGAACAATAATGGGTATTTTTTAGGAGGTCTGAGATCAAACTATTTTCTCCAGCCAAATTTTTGTGAAATTGCTTTGTCATGAGTTTCCTCCACCTGTTTCAAAGAGCCTACTCAGTCTCATCGGCTATATCATCATTTTGTTCCTCTTCCGTTCCACATGCTTGGGTGTGCCCTAGGACTCTGTCCTGGGTTCTCTTCTTTTCTCTTTCTATTCTCTTTCCAATTTCTGCTCTGGTTGTGTGCAGTGACCAACTCCAAGATGGCTGAGAAGGCCATGACCTGTGCAAGTGTCTGGGGGTGAAGTGGAAAGAAGAGAGGTCCTTGTTTTCCTTTCTTCTTAGTTATAATAACAATGGCTAGTATTTATATGATGCTAATTATGTTCCTGGTACTGTGCTAATCACTTTATCAATGTTATTTCATTTAATCCTGATAACAACTCTACAAGGCAAATGCTATTATTATCCCCATTTCTAGTTAAGGAAACTGAGGCAGAAAGAGGTTAAGTGACTTGTTATGCAGCTAGTAATTGTCTGAGGCAGGATTTGAACTCAGGTAGTCCTGACTCCAGGCCTGTCTCTAACCACTGTACCATTTAGCTTCTTTTTCTTCCCTGAATGTTATATTCACCCCCTAGAAGCAGCTCTTGCTGCATCTCAGGATAAGGGGTTTAGGAAATGTAGTGCAGAATACGTAGTGCTCAGTGCCATTTGAGAGGTCCCAAGTTCTTTTGCTTGAGGCATAGCACATGGACAGTATAAAGCTAGTTGTGACCACTGTAGTGAGAGGACTGGGTCTTCTTGGAGTTGGGTTACTTGAAAATTAAGCAGAAGTGGGTAGTGAACTCCATTTAAGGCCAAAAAACAGATAAGCCCCAAATTTTAATACCCTGTTATAACTATTAGCTAATTTCAATCTAGGTAGTAAATATAATGACACATAAGGTCTACTTCATTCCCTTCTCTTTGGCTTTAGGTAGTTTATTTTAGATTAAAAACTCTGAATTTAGTCACAATTATTCTGAACCCCTACTTAGAAAAATTCTTAACTCTTTGGCAGGTATTAGACTCCTGCCTAACCATGTATTTATATTTATCTCTAGCTAACCCCTGTTTTTTTGTTGGTAAGGCAAAATTCAGTTTACTGGAAACACTTGGGTAACAAAGGGGCAGATTACATTATAATGTCTGCTGATTGATAAGTTCCAGAAGAGGAAGTTAGGGAAAGATCTGACCTTTTCTTGGGCCATCCCTTAACCTGGACCCTCTGATCTGAGAAGCCTGTAGAGTCAATAATTCTCCTTTATACCTTCCTTTTTTTCCAAAGCTCAGTCTTCACTTTGCTCCTCAGAACTGTTCTGAAGTACCATGATGGCTTCAAATTCTCAAATCCAGATCCTCAGAATCTCTAGCACTTCCTTCTTTTAAGTCTTTTGAAAAAAAAAATTATTTTCTCCCAATTACATACTCTCAATTCTAAGAGAGATTCTTCCTCTTATTCATGTACAAATTTGTCAGGGAGTGACCTGGTCTCTTACACAGTGGCTTTGATTGATTCAACGACTTATACAGGCCCTGTTCACATTTGGTTCTAATTATTTGATTCAGTCAAAAAAATTATCTTTTACCTAATTAAGGCTAAAGTGGAGTGCTTTCAACCCCACCTTCTCAACTGTGAGGTAATATTTTCCACTCTTCTAGTCACAAGTTTGCAATCTAGAAGTCTTCACTTTCTCTCATCCCCCATATCCAATCAGTAGATATATCTTGTTGATTCTACCTCCACAATATCTCTCACAGCCATTTATTTCTCTTCACTCTCACCACAACCCACCCTAGTTTAAGGTTTTGTTAGCTTCACCTGGATGATTGCGTTTACCTCCTCATCCATCTCCCTGCATCTATCCTCTCTCCTCTCAACTCCATCCTCCACACAGAGACCAAATTGATATTCCTAAAGTTCGGGTCTGACCATATCACTTCCCTATTCAAGAAGCTTCAGCAACTTAAAAATAAGAGATGCATTCTTCTGATTGGCATTTAAAGCCCTTCACAATTTCATACCAGGATGATTACATAGTACTACCCCAACATACTCTATGCTTCAACCTAAATGTCCTACTAGTTCTATCTCATACCCACTATTCTATTTCTCATTTCCCTGTCTTCTGTCTTTGTGCAGACTGTTCCCCATTGTTTTGAATTTTCTCCCTCCTTAACTGCCTTCTGGAATTCATAGCTCCCTTCAAAGCATGGCTCATGTCAGCTCCTATAAGTGACTTTTCTTGTTCCCTCCCAGTTATTAATGAAATTTCTTTGTGCTTATTTTGCATTTACTTATCTGTGTACATGTCATATCTCTCCAGTAAAATGTAAGTTCCTTGAGGAAAGAAGCCATTTCATTCTTGTCTTTGTATTTTCAGTGCCTAGCACAAAGTCTGACACATAAGCACTTAATAAATGATGCTTATCGAATTAAATTGAATCAATATATTATCAGGAAGTGGGAAGGAGGTCAAGATAAATGTGAAAAGAACCAGATTTGGGGCAGAGTCCCAAATCAAAATCTTAGCTCATTGTAGGTGAGTCAGGTCTCAAGGATTGTAGTACTATGAAGGTCTAAGACCAGTTAGTCCTTTAACCACCACCTTCTGAATGACTGCTGTCACTAATTTCTCTGTTGCTAGTACCCCTAACCCAAATCCTTTCTCTTAACAGAGATGAAATGACAAAAAGACAGTTGATATTGGGCACTTTTCTTGTCTTCATTTGGGCATCCAACCAATTCCTCACATTAGGGTGATGTCATTAATCCTATTTAGGTCATTCACCTGATGGATGGGGCAATTAGGTGGCACAGCAGATAGAGGACTGGACCTGAGATCAGGAATAGCTGAGTTCAAATCCAGTCTTAGACATTTACTAGCTGTGTGACCCTGGGCAAATCACTTAATCTCTTTTTATTTCAGTTTTCTCACCTGTCAAAATATGGATAATAATGGCACCTACCTCATTGGGTTGTTGTTGTGAGGATCAAAGAGATACACAGTGCCTGACACAGAGTAGATGCTATATAAATGTGTATTCCCTCTCTTTCCCCCCTTCCCTCATTTCATGGGTGGGGTGGATCTCAAAGACTAAATGCTTTCTGATCTAAAAGTGAAAATCACTTGGACATATAGTGATATCCACATATTTTCACAGCTCCTCTACCATCAATAATTGGACAATCTCATATCACCCCAAGGACAGAACATGGCAAAGTGATCTGCAAATTACTTTGACAAAGTAGATTCTGACTCTCCTTCAGCTTGATGCTGTCTTAGTTACCTCCTAGCTTTTGGCAGACACAATTTAAAGGGTTGGTCATACAGAATCCTGAGAGGCCTGACAAAACTACCTTTTCAAGTTTCATCAATGACCAATGACCAAATCCAGTGGTCTTTTCTAGTATATTTCTCACTCAAACTCTTTGCAGCAATTTACACTGTTGATCTCTCTCTACTTTTTGCAAGTCTCTTTTCTGTTGGTTTTCATGACACTGCCTAATTTCATCCCTCCTCTCTGAAAAAAAACAACTTTTTTCTATATCCTTTCTTGGAATTTCTTCCCCTCTAAATGTAGTTGTCCTCTGAGACTGTCTCCAAGTATAATCACCTCTTGCTGCACTATTTCCCTCAGGGAGCTTGTCCAGTCTAATGGCTTTAGCTATCATCTCTTCACATATGACTCCCAAATCTACGTCTCAGGTCCTGAGCTCCAGTCTCATACTTTTAGCTGCTTTGGGGACATATTCTTGAATGGTTTTATTACCTCAAACTCAATCTTTTCCACAGTGAATTAATAAGAGCCTCCCCAAAATGAGCACCCTGTTCCTTTCTGTCAGAAGAATCACCATTTTCCTAGTCCTCAAGATTAGAAAACTTGAATTGCCTTCGACTCTTTGACCTCCACCTCACACCCAATCAACAATAAGAATAAGAATAGCTTTCATTTCTATCACGTGTTTAAAGTTTACAAAGCACTTTCATCCCATCAAAACTGTGAGGTAGGCTGTGTAAGGAGTATGTTCCCATGTTACAGATAAAAAATTTCGGCTCAGGAAAGTTAAAGGAGTCAACTATGGTCGCATATTTAGTAAATGTCAGAACCTTCTTTTCTGACTTCTAAGTCTGACATTCTCTCCAGTTCTTTCTAAGCCCTGTTATCTTTTTCTTAATAATGTCCCTCAACTTTTTCACTACCTATTTTCACTGCCACAACCTTATTCCAGGCCCTCGTTAATTCATTTCTGGATTGCCACTATAGACTCTTGTTCTTCCTAACTAATACTTCTGATCCATCCTACATATCATTTCCAGACTATCTTTAATACTTTCATTTTACTCAAGAAATAACAATGACTTCCTAATAAAGCGTACCTTGTCATATCAAAATTCATTTTCTACTAATTTATCTCAGACCACCCTTTACCTTGGTCAGATTGGTGTCCTGTGTTTCTCACCCACTATCATACTTCCCATCGCTGTGCTTCTGATCATGATGAATCCCCAGTCTGAATTATTATTATCCAAACACTATCCCCCTTGTTTAGATCCAGCTCTAGCTCTGCCTCCTCCAATCAATCAAGTGACTGACCAACAAGCGTTTATTAAGTACTTACTACATCCCAGGCATTATGTTAAGATCTAGGAACATAAAGAAAGTAAAAAACATGGTCCCTACTTTCGAGGAGTTCACAGTCTGATGTGGAAGTGAACAAAGAACTATGTTTATACAAGAGAGATATAGGGTAAATGGAAGAGAACCCAAGAAGGAAGGCACTATCAGTGGAGAAGACTGGGAAAGGTTTCTTGCAGAAGGTAGGATTTGGCTTGATTCTTGAAGGAAGCTGTGGAGGCCAGTAAGCAGGGGTGAGGAAGAAGATAATTTCAGACATGTGTAGCCTTTCTTTATTTCTCTGGCCTTAAGTGATCTCTCCCTTCTTTATATCACTGGTTTACATACTGTCATGCTGAGAGGCATTGCTCTATAATGGAAATAGCACTAGATTTAGGGACCAAGAAAGCTTATAATCAATAACTAGATCTTGACATATAGTTATCTAGTATCCACTAGATGGCACAATGGGTAGAGAACTAGATTTGGAGTTACGAAGATCTGAAGACACTTTCTAGCTTGGCAAGTCCCTTTGTCTTTCAGTCTCAGTTTTCTCATCTGTTAAATGGGAATAATAAGAACACCTACCTTACAGGGTTATTGTGAGGACCAAATGAAATAAAATATCCAAAATACTTTGCAAACATTAAAGTGCTTTAGAAATGATAGGTATTATTATTTACAGATCCTGACTGTAATTTAACATGCTAATTATTGATTTCTCCAAGTTTTGAGTCATCAGCAAATCTGACCTTTTCATTAGTGAGTCAGGTGATGATGTTGAACATATGCTTATCATGGCCCAGGGTTTTCCACTAAAGGCCAATGGTTTTTGGGGTGTGGTCATTCAGTTGGTTCTGAATTTATCTAACAACACCATGATCTTGTCCAATTTTCACCAGCTCATCCACAACAATGACAGGACTGATGCTTTACTGAAGTCCAAAAGTATTCTATTTATGCCATTCACTAATGCACTAATCCAATGACTATTTATTTGGCATAATCTGTTCTTCAGAAAAAATGAGACATATATTTGCACCACAAGCAGGTAAAAGTTGAGGGCACAAAGACGGGTTCTGAAATAGGGTGGACAATATGGAAAGAGCCTGGAGAAGTTCAAATTTGAACAAGAGAAGTTGGAAATAGAAGTCATTGGATATTCTATGATCTATCTGGCAGGGCCAGATGATTTTCTTTTCCACAGATGTCCTCAGACTAGAAAGATTGGCTCCCTTTTCATTCACATGGCCTTTAGCTTTTATTCATGCATATCCTTACCCTTCTGTAATCTGATTTGCTCCCATGAGATCAATTTTTACCTTCATGATGACTCAAAATCCCTGTCTCCATCCCCAACTGCCATCATTTTCCATTATAACTTACTCCACCAAGTATCCTGATTTCTGTTGATTCCAACACTCTTCCAGCTAGTCACTCAGAAAATATTTTTGTGTGAACTACCCCTCTCCCCCAACTCTACTTTTTCTCTTCCCTTTAGTCAGATCAAAACTGTTCTTTCCACTTCCAATCAATCCTAACAATTTTGCTTCTACAATATCTTTATAATCCATCATTTTTTCCACATTTCCATTGCCAATGCCCTAGCTCATGACCCCAAAACCTCTTGTTCAGACTATTAAAATATTCTCGTGATTTCCCCTTCCTATGCATTCTGCACACAACCACCAGCTATATTCCTAATGCATAATGAGGAATTATTACCATTTTGATAATGATAATCATGATAAAATATATTTACAATAGTTCTTCAGGTTTAAAAAGTACTCCCCTCATGGGACCCGAGCAAGAAAAAATCTTGAAGCCACATAGTCCAACTTCCTCATTTCTTACATGAGGAAATGGCAGTCCAGAGAGATTAAGTGATCTTATTCAAGATCATTCAAATAATAAGTATTAGAGTGAGAATATGAACTCAGATCCTCAGACATAAAATCCAGAGTCCTTTTCATTTAAGCTATCCTACCCTTCTTTTTTGAGACAACCCTGTGACATAGTTAATAAAAATTGCATCACTATTTCCTGGTGAGAAAACTGAGGCAAAGAGCAACTGTGACCCTTCCAGGCACAAAACCTCCAATCAATCAATCAAATATTCACTAAGAACCTATACTGCGCTAGGCACTATGCTGAGTGCTCCATTTACAAAGACAGAAGTGAAACAGGAGCTTGTAACAAGAAGGAGCTTATAACAAGGTCTGTTCGGCTGCACCTGAGAGTGAAAATGAGTCATGACTCGGAAAGGTAAGTTAGAGCCAGGTTACGAAGAGTTTTAAGTGTCAGAAGACTTGGCTTTTGATCCTAGAGGTAATTGGGAGCCATGAGTTTACTGAATAAGGGAATGGTTCCCTACTGGTTAAAGAATGAAGTCTGGGCTATTTAGCATGGCATTCAAGGTTATCTGCTATCCAGCTATAATGTGCCTTATCATCCATGACTCTCTTAGAAGAACTCCATATTCCAAATTCACATATTGACATTTCCTAAATGCCCTGTGATTTCATCCTTCTCACTGCAGTGTTCTCCCCACCTAGAAGAACCACAGCTATTTATCAAGCACTTATTGTGCTCTGAGGGCTGTACTAGGTGTTGGGGCAGATACAAAGTTTACATTATTTCCTGTGCTCAAGTATCTTACATTCTAGTATAGAATTCCCTAGTATAGGGAATAAGACACCAACATTGATCTTTGGAATACATAATGTTACATGGTAATCCCACTGGGTTACAAATTAGACATACAAAACAAAGATCTGTGGGAAGAGTTCTGGGAGAAGGTACATTTTGAAATAAGCAGTAAAGGATGGTTAAAAATTCAGAGGCAAATAAAGGGAGAGAAGAAATTCCAAACAAAAGGAAGATGTTGCTTGAGCAAAGGCATGGAGACTGGAACATTCAGTGCATGTTCAGTGAGCCCAAAGTAGTCTAATTTAGTTGACCTTACTCCTCTCACTTTTGCCTATATAATTCCAACTCATTTTTCAAGACCCAGGTCAAATGCCATCGCCCATGTTAATCCTTCCCTGACAACCCAGCCCAACCTGGCTCTTTTAGATATCCTCTATACGGCATTGATATGTCTCTTGTGGCACTTGCCTCTTCCCTAGAACTTCAGAGAAAGTTAGATCTATAGACAAAGCTATCTAGCTTGGTAACAAACATCACAGGTAAGTTACAACCTCTCAGTGCCCCCAGGTAACTCTCTAAGATGATAAATCACAAGAAGAGTTGGTAATCTGCAAAATGAAGGGAGTCACCACACAGGGAGCTAGGAGCGCTGGGCCTGGAGTTAGGAAGATCTGAGTTCAAATCCAACCTCTGACACTTATTAGCTGTGTGATTCTGGGCAAGTCACTTGATCTCTCTTTGTGTCAGTTTCTTCATCTGTAAAATGAGGATAATAACAGCACCTACCTCTCAGGGTTGTTGTGAGGACCAAATGAGATAATAAATATAAAATGCTTAGCACATAGTAAAGCATTATATAAATGTTAGTCATCATTATTATTATTGCTCTGGACAGGGCCAAGCCCCACCCTCCCAAAATTTCCAAAAAACATACATAATGATCAGACTATACTAACATATTTTAGTTCTTCTGTGAGTCAGAATACACTAAGCTTTCACAGTGCCTCAGGGTCTTTATATGTGGGGGTGGAAATGCCAGTTAGTAGAGATTTCCAGTTGGTAGAATGCTCAATAAACCAGCATTTACTGTATCACTGTACTTCTGTTGTGTGTTAAAATACTAATAAGAGTGCTTTGATGATTATGATTATGTAAAATAGAAGATTTTGAAAGTATGTGAGGTTATCCTCACAACGTGTATATTGTTGCTTTAGAGTTGACATTCAGTACCTGAAATATGTTTCCCTGGAAATCTTTCTTTTTTAGGTTCTTTTCTGCTGCTAAAATGCCCCCCAAAGTTTTGAAAAAGGCAGACGCAGATGTCCATGTTCTTCTATGCTTCAGAAAACAGATTCCTATTTAATCCCCAAATGAAACTAAGAAGGAAAGAGAAAAGAAAACCAGGGATAATGGTGATTTTTGTGATATTGAGATTACAATATTTGCACATATGTATATATTTATTCATACATGTACATACAATTTAGAGCTTGGAAGGGGCTTCAGGGGTCATCTAGTCCAACCCCCCCCTTTTTTTTACAGATAAGGAAACTGAGGTCCAGAGATGTGAAATGATTTACCCAAGGTCACATAGTAAGTTGTAGAGCTAGGATTCAAACATGGTATGAATTTTTAAAAAAATTTAAATTTCACAGGAAAATAAGTGATTATTGTTCCTCTACCAGTGACATCATGGATCCAGTTCAAAAGACAAATTATAACATAGGTTAAGAAAGATGATGTCCTGCTAACTGCAATATTTTGCTTAAAGAAGACTTACCATGTTTGCTATATCATACATGTTTTATTTTTCTTCAACTAATTAGATTGCCATAAGACATACTTGTTACTATCTTCAATATTCAAACCACCCTGAACACATTTTACTTCTTTCATTAGTCTGAATACACTAAGATCTTGGGATCTCTAGTATTTTTATTATTTATTTTAATATTAATTAATATTTATTATATATTATTAATATATTTATATTTGGGGGGCAGCTATGTGGCATAGTGGATAGAATGCTGGGCCTGGAATCAAGAAGACCTGATTTCAAATCTGACCTGAAACATTCACTAGAAATGTTATGCTGGGCAAGTCACTTAACCTCTGGTTTGCTTCAATTTCCTTATTTGTCAAATGGGGACAATAATAGCACCTATTTTTCAGGGTTTTTGTGAGGACCAAATGAGATAATGATTGTAAAGTTCTTAACACAGTGCCTGGCACTCAGTAAGTGCTATATAAAAGCTAGTTCCTTCTCTTCCTCCTCCTCCTCCTCCTATTATATGTTGAAGTTTATTAGGGCTAAATGTAAAATCCTACATTTGGGTTCAAAAAATCAATTGCACAACTGAGTGAGAGGTATTGTCAGACAACAGTTTATGGTAAAATGTTCTGGGGCTTTAGATGGACTAGAAGCTTGATGTGAATCAATAGTGTGTCATGGAAACCAAAAAAGTTAATGTGGGCTTAAGCTATATTAAAACAGACACATTGCCCAGAACAAAGGAGGTGATAGTCATTATTTTAAGTTCCTTAAGGGCAAGGACTGTCTTTTGCCTCTTTTTATATCCCCAGTGCATGGCAGTGTCTCATTTGATAAATGTTTGTTGATTGAGTGATAGTCCCATAGCACTATGCTCTAGTTGGACCACATCTATATGATGTTCTGTTTTAGATGCCACTTTTTCTCTTCTCTTCTTTTCTTTTTTTTCATTTTTTTTGTTGATGTCATTGTCTTTAAGTCACAGTCGTTTTTGGAAAAACGTTTGCTTCCAGGTTGAGCTTTTCATTTTAACAAAAAACAAATAAGTAAAAACACCCAATACAGTGACCACAACAAACAACGTGTGATAGACCTTGCAGACATGGTAGTAGTCCCTTGCCTCTGCCATGAGGAGGAGTTGTTTCACTATTTGTCCTCTTAAATGATCATTGATTTATTAATTACTCAGTGTTTGTTTTTCTTTTGGTTATCTTTCCGTCTTAGTGTGTATGTATATATATGTATATATACATACATATACTATGTATATATATGTATATATACATACATATACTATGTATATACTTAGTATTCACATTTTAATCATGACAATGTATATTGTTCCTTGGCTTTTGCTTAACTCATTTTGTATTGTTGTTGTTCAGTCATTTCAGTCACGTCTGACTCTTCATGACCCCATTTGGGATTTTCTTGTCAAAGATACTGAAGTGGTTTTCCATTTCCTTCTCTAGTTCATTTTACAGATGAGGAAACTGAGGCAAACAAGGTGAAGTGACTTGTCCAGGATCACACAGCCAGTAAGTGTCTGAGGCCAGATTTGAACTTAGGAAGATGAGTTTTTCTGACTTCAGTCTTGGCGCTCTATGCTTTATGGCACCACCTAGCTGACCCAAATCTTCCCATAACTCTGAATTTCTCACATTCCTCATTTCTTACTACATAATGATTATATTCCATTATAATCACATATTGTAGTTTTTCAGCTTTCATAGGTGCTGTATTTAAGGAAGTATGTTGCCAGACTGGGACTTACACAGAAAAGGGCAACCAGGATGATGAGAGGACTACCACATGAGAAGTGATGGAATAAACTAGAGATATTTAGCCTAAAGAAAAGAAGCCTTAGGGGAGAGACATGATAGCTGTCTTTAAGTATATGAAGGTCAATCACATGGAAGAGAGAGAGTTGATCCATTTTTTCTGGGCTTCAGAGGGCAGAACTAGGAACACCAAGTGGAGGTTTCAAAGAGACCAACTTTAGTTTGATTTAAGGAAAACTTTCCTAATATTATGAACTGTCTGAAAGTAAATTGACTGCTTGGGAGATAGTGGGCTTTCCATCATTGGAGGGTTTCAAGTAGAGGCTGATTCACCCCCAATCAGGAATATAAGAGAGGGAATTCCTATTCAGGTATTGACTAGACTATGACTTCTGAGTTATCTTCCAACTCTGTGATTCTGGGATGGGGTAGTCTTATCCCACATTCTACACGGTAAGGTCCTCACAGAACCCTGGACATTGTTGATGCTTAGTAGGTAATAGCTAAATGAATTAATTGGGAATGTTTCACCTGCAGAAGAGAAGACTTGAGGAAGGGTGGGACATGATAGCTACTTTTGAATAGTATATGAAAAATTATCATGGAAAGCTAGGTAGTGCAGTGGATAGAGCACTAGGCTTGGAGTTGGAAGACCTGAGTTCAAATCAGATACTTACTAGCTGTGTGACCTGGGCAAGTCACTTAACCTTGTTTGCCTCAGTTTCCTCATCTGTCAAATGAAGTGGAGAAGGAAATGGCAAACCATTCCAGTATCTCTGCCAAGAAAACTCCAAATGGGGTCATGGAGAGTCAGGCACAACTGAAACAGCTGAACAACAAATCATCTAGAAGAGGGATTAGTTTTGTTCTGCTTGGCCCCAGAAGGCAAAACTGGGAGAAGTAGGTGGGAATTTCAGCAGCAGATTTCTACACCCTCTAAGGAAAAGCTTTGTAGCAATTAGAACTGAACACAAATGAAATGGGCTGCCCTAGGAAGTAGTTGATCCTTTTCTCTAGAGGCCTTCAGGAGAAGGCTAGTTGGTCACTTATGGATGTTGCAGAAAGTATTCTTGGGCAAGTATGGATTGGACTGGACACTCTCTGTGGCTTCCTCTAATTGAGATTCTGTTATGGATGAATGTGATGTGATGTTCAGGGTAGAAGACATTGTAGCTGTAAAGGACGGTTTGGATGGGGAGCACTTTTTGCTAAAAGTACTTTAAATTGATGATAATTATCTCTACCTACTGGGACTAGTCCTTCTCTAGAGGTCCCAACTTTCTCTTCACATCTCTTGCATAACTATGTAATGAAGGAGGAGAAAAGCCCAAAGGGCCCTGGGTACACATGGACCTCTCTGCTGGGAGATAATGAGATTAGATCAATTCTACCTGTTGAATGCAGCAATGAAACAGAAGGGATGTTGTTCACCCTTTGTTTTTGAAGAGGTCCAATAACATCATAGGATGACATTATGGCTTGCACATGAATTGGATTTAAGTGAGGCAGAGTTGCACAAAGTCTTCTATCTTCCAGAGTTATTGAAGTCCAGTGGCAAGACAAAAGTCAGGACAACTGGCAATGGCCTGGAATGCAGTGGATGATCTGGGCCTCTTCAATGGCTGACTGAGCTCCAACTGTTCCATAGAGCAGCTGTTTGACTGCCTTCATGGGATAAGCAGAGAATGGTGTACATTTACCTTTGTTCTAGTGATTTCTTTTGGTAGCCATATTCCAATCACTCCCTGCTGGATTCTCTCAATTAAGTGACCTGTAATTTGGGGAAAGGAAAAAAAGTCTCCAGCTTAGAATCAGAATCCTGAAAAGTACCTGCCATTGGCTGATCCTGCTACTGCTTTCTCTTTCTCTCCAATTCCTTATGTCTCTCCAACTCTCTCTTCCTCTCCAGTTCTCTTCCCCCACATCTCTCTCCAAAGGGATTTTATCTTTGCCACAAAAGTGGAAAATTCTGTCCTTCCATTCTGATTTCACAATAGCTTCCTCCAAGCTGGAAAGAAAATAAAACTCCCAGGTTTTTTAGTGGCTTAGTTCCACATCCTTACTGCACTCCCAGCCCCACCCCCAAGGCAACCTGTCCAAGACTTGCCAACAAGACTGTTAAAAATTTATGAATAAATAGATTTTTATTTCAAAGTATAATGTAGAGGGAAGGAGTAGCTCAGAATTTGCTTCCTCAGGGAGGCAGATTTAGAGACCTGGGACACATCTGAGGCTAATAGGAGACTGAGTTTGAAATAGTTGTGGTAGTGTGTGTTGAAGGAAACTCATTTAGAACTTGGCCCTTTGGTCTGAATTCACTCTACAAGGAGCTTCTAGAGTTAGAATCCCTAAAGGCCTTTGATATCCAGATAGCTTAATTTTTTTAGATAAGCATTTTATTGATAACTTTTTTCTTTACAGTTTATGTCCATACCATGTATGTCCCCTTCTCTCCAAAGAAAAGAGTGAGGAGCATTTCTTTATTTTCTCCAGGACCAAGAATGGCCATTACAATTACATAGTGATTGACTTTGTTCTTTCCACATCCGTTGCTATGGTTAATATGGATATCATTTTCCTGGCTCTGCTTATTTGGCTCAGCATCTGTTCATAACAGTCTCCCCATATTTCTTTGAATTCATCATATTCCTCATATCTTGCAGTGGAATAATATTCTATTATATCCTTTTGCCACAATTTGTTCAGTGACTCCACAATTGATGGGCCTCTACTCTGTTTGCAGTTTTTTTTTTGCTACCAGAAGAAAAAGATAGCCTATTGCAAAAACCCATAAGGACACCTGCCACACAACCTTATTGAGTTGCAAGTTTCTGCCTGTGTCCCTTCCTCCCATAGACTTTTCCTACACTAACTTGCCCTGACTATCTTTGCCAGGGCATCTCAGGGGAAAGATGTGAGTGGGGTGGGAGAAGACAGAAGATACCACTTTTAAGGCCTTCATGTTGTCACGGGAGTTGATGTTGCCCCTCCAGGCACACGTCTGGTTGAAATCTCCTATTCCTGCCTCACCACACGCTTTGCCAATCTGAGAGTCCAATGAGGAAGAACAATGATAAAGGGAAGGAGAAAGAGAAAGAGAAAAGGAGCCACAGAGTTTAGTCATGACTTCTTAAATTCCTCCCTCCCTTCTTAAAGAGCTCAAAGACATTTAACCTCCATGATTTCCTCCATCTCTTAGTAGCTCTAGGAGGAAGGAAGGGATTCATTACTCCATTCAAATCAATATACTTTTATTAGGTGCCTGGTGGATGTATGCAGGGCTTGCAGATTAAGACATAAATATAGGTATTCATAATGCAGAGCACTCTAAAGTACTATAATACAGGATAAGTCCATTAGAGATGTGGTAGGCCTGATCAGGCCTATGTTATACCAACAATACATATGTCAGAGTCATGAAATTTGAAGTTTAGAAGGATCCTCAGCAACCATCTAGTCCAACTGATGCAGAAAAGGAATCTTCATGATAACATGTTCAGTCGTGTCCAGCTCTTAGTGACCTTGTGGACTGTAACACACATATATTGTCCATGGGTTTTCTTGGCAAAGATGCTATTATGACTTGCCATTTCCTTCTCCAGTGGATAAGGCAAACAGAAGTTAAGTGACTTGCCCAGAGACACACAGCTAGTTAGTGTCTGTGTCTGGATTTGAACTCAAGTCTTTCTGACTCCAGGTCCAGTGCTTTGTCTACTAAGCCACGTAGCTGCCTCCATTATAACTTATCAATGGTCATTCACCACTGCTTGAAGACTTTCAAGGAAAGAACTCTTGTAGCAGCCCATTCCATTTCTAACCTACTCTAATTATTAGGAATATTTTCTGACATCAAAGCTAAAATTGTCTCTTCGCTATGTCTATCCACTGCTCCTGGATCTGCCTTCAGGGAAGAAAGAATAAATTTTAGCTCCCTTCCATATGACAGCCCTCTAAATACTTGAAAAGAAATACCATGTGCCCCCTGAATTTTCTTTTCTCCAGGCTAAACTTGCCTAGTTCATTCAACTGATTCTCATATGTCATGGAGAGTAGATTACCAGTTCTATGGAAAGTACCCCAGTTCAGCAGATCAGGGGTTTCCCTGCTATAGGATTTTAAAACACAATACTTTGGGAGGTACTTGGTGACAGATCATCACCTTCTTGGTATCTATTCCCTTTATGCGCTCTCACCTTTTTCCCCATCCTACAATCAGAGAGGCAGAGGGGTGTCATAGCAGAATTCAGCACTTGAACCCCATAGTCCCTTTGACAGTTTTATAGTGCTGCCTCAGCTTAGAGCTACCTCTGCAGCCTGCTTGTGATCACTCTCACCCTATAGTCAATCAGGATCTGAGGCATATGGGATTGACAAAGGGCTCCTATGTAGTCCAAGAGTCACTCTGGCTAGCCAGGAAAAGGAGGAACAGAGAGTGAATTTCTAGGGTCCACACAATTATGGTATTCCCAGACTTATCCTGAAATTTCTATGTCCAAAGACTCATCAGTCAAATTTCTTGGGTATCTTCCCACTTATTCCGACATTAAGGGAGTGAGAGAAGAGCATTCAGAAGGGATGATTTGACAAAATTTTATGGTTTAGAGCTGGAAGGAATCTTTGAGATCAGTATCCCAAATGCCCTCATTTTACAAGTCAGAAAACTGAGGTCCCAAGATGGAAAGTGGAAAGCCCAAGGTCAAACAGCCAGGACACAGTCAGAGGTAGGTGAGGATACCAAAAAGTTAAGGCATGGTAAATCTTCTGAGCTTATTATCCATGTTCACAAAATCAAGGAATGTCTAAGTCAGAAAAGATTTCAGAATCATGTATTTTACCCCACACCTAAGCAGCAATCTCCTCCATCCTTGACAAGTGGTCATCCCTCCTTTGCTTAAATGCGTACAATGAGGGGGAATAGGTAGCTTCTCCACCAATCTCAGAGGGGCTGAAGTGGTTAAAATACAAAATGGCCAAGCCAAAATCACACTCACTATTCAATTCAATGCAATTCAGTTCAATTCGATTTCTGGTTCAGTTCAATTCAATTGAAATACCTGCTATATATAAGGCACAGCAGTATGCTGTGGGGAATGTGAAGATATATGAAGTATGATGACTTAACAGAAAATAATCATAATCTTTTAGGGGCAGCTAGGTGGTAGAGTGGATAGAACACCTGGAGTCAGAAAGTCCTGAGTTAAAATCCAGCCTCTGACACTTACTAGCTGTGTGACCCTGGGTAAATCACTTAACCTTTGTCTGCCTCAGTTTCCTCATCTATAAAATATGAGTAATAGTAGCACCTATGATGAGGATCAAATGTGATAATAATTACAAAGTGCTTAGCATAGGGCCTGGCACATATTAAGCACTGTATAAATATTAGCTATTATTTTAAGGGTGATAAGAGATACATACAAATACTTGTGATAAAATATAATCCTAAATTTAAATCTTAGGTTTGCTATTTACTAGTTGTGTGATCTTGGACAAATCACTTATGGTCTGTGGACCTTGATTTCCTCACTTATATAATTAGGGAGTTGGACCTCTAAACTATGAATCCTATGGTGATAAAAAAACAACAACAACAACCTAAGTACCATAGGAGAGATACAAACAAAACGGTCTGGGGTTACAAATGAGAGAAAGCTATGTGTGGTTGGGGTGTTCAGAGAAGGCTTTAAGGAGAGGGTGACTTTTGAGTTGGGCCTTGAAGGATTTCAATTGTCAGAGTTTGAAGTATGGAACATTTCAAATAGATTTAGAATTGAAAGGGACACTAAATAAATATCAACCTCCTCATGTTATAGGTGAGGAAACTGAAACCTAGAGGTCTTCAGAACATGGGATCACAGATTTAGAGCCAGAAGGGACCTGAGGGACCCTCTTGTCCATCTCTCCCATCCAGGGCAATCTCCAGTCATCTTGATCTATATCTTGCCATTGGACCCAGATGGCTGTGGAGGAGAAAGTAAGGCTAGTGACTTTGCACAGCCCTCCCTCACTTAAATCCAATTCATGGATTTCATGGTCCTCCTCAAGAACAAAGGACAAACAACAACAATAACAACAACAATTCTGAGACCCAGAGAGATGAAGAGACTTGCCCAAAGTATCACAGGTATCATGGCAGGGTTAGGTTTCAAACGTGGACCCTCTCACTCCAAATCCTGATTTCTTTTTCAATGTATTATTCTTTGTGAAACATAATAAGCAATGTATGGGAAAACTCAGGATGCTTTCGGGCAATGAGGGATAGCATAGTTTGGCTTGAGCACAGAATGTGTGAGTATCAATAGAGGAATGGTAATATTGGCCAGAATTAGATGTTGGGGCCTTGAATACTGAAATTGGGAGTTTAGGCTTTATTTTGTGGGAAATTGGAGCCACTTGAAGTTTTTGAGTGGAAAAGTGATAAAACTGTGTTCTCAGACAATATGCTCTTTTCCTTTGCCCAAGAGGTCTCATTCAATTTCAACCTTGAGGTTTTAGGATACCCTTTCCTCCTTTATCTTATTGCTATCATGCAGCATCCCTGCCCCCTGACCTCCACCCTGAGTCTGGCTGCCCTCTGGGGGAGTAGACTCAGGTGGAGCTTCTCACATTTCTGATTCTGCTGGGGACAGGCAAAGTACTGTGAACTAAGACATCAAAACATAGAACTATTGAATTTTAGAATTGAAGAGACTAGTCCATTCCCACTATCATTATACAGATGGCGAAACTGAGATGCAGAGAAAGCAATTGATTTTTCCAAATTTTAAAAACTAAATGGCAGATCTAGGACCTTAGCCAAGGTCTCCTAAATTTAAGCCCAGGAATCTTTCCATTGGAAACATACAACAACAAAACTGAAAGGGACCTTATAGATCATTTAGTTGGGTTTCTCTCCCTTACCATTTTACAAATGAGAAAACTGACTTGACCAAGGTCATTTGACAAAGATATTTGATTGGTCAAACTAAACTTGATTTGAACTCAGTTCTTCAGGCTGAAAATCCAGTATTCTTTCCATTACACTCTCTCTCTTCTCCTTTGAAGAAAATGAGAATCTCTGATCTGCCAGGGTTTTTGAGAACTGCTGTTCCCCCCACCCCAGAGGCTTCTCCAATTTTGCTCCATTAAAAAGAGCCTTGTTGATAGAATGAATGGCAGCTCCAGAGGCCAGAGTGGGAGGTGGGGGCCTGAGGAGAACGTACTCAGTGCTGCATCCTGCATCCCTGAGGGCGGAGGTGAGCAGGTGACATGCCCAGCACAATTAGGAGCGGCTTAAGACTGAAACAGTGTGAGGGCGAAGGCTTGATGCGTTTTTGCCTTATTGTCTGGGATTAGTGGTAATATATCTGCTAGTGTGATGGACACATCTGCTTTGGTTTATTTTGAGCCCTGTCAAATTTGCAGGTCTGGATTAAAGCAAAATCATGCTGAGTGAACATGGCTAATTTAGTTGTGGCTTTTTTCTTCTTCTTCCCCTTCTTCAAATTTTAATGTGAATGCAGCAAGAAGCAGCTTCCTTCAAACATGTCAACTTGAGGAAAGGGAGGGCATGAGAGAGGGAGGGAACATCATTTTTTACAGGCTGAGTGGGAGAGGAAATAAAGAGAGACAACAGGAACCCAAAATGGGGCAAAGAAGAGAGAGGTGATTGGGAAGTGAGAAGGCCAGGATGCACAGCATAATAATAATAATAATAATAGTAATAATAATCACCAACTTTGAAGCCTGAAGACCTGGGTTTGAGTACTAGCTTTTCTTGACTTTGGGGGATTCAGTCTACTTGTTTGAGCCTCAGTTTCCTGTTTTGCAAGTGAAAATAATAATACTTTTACTAACTACCTCACAGAATTATAGCAGGATCAGATGACATGATAGGTGTATAGTATTTTATTATAAAACCACTAGTTAAATTTTAATCATTGCCAATGTCAGTCCTAAAATGTCCTTAGGGATAACTGGATCTGGCTAAAGCCTAACAAAGACTGAAGGGTTGGGGTAGAGAATAGGATGAGTGGGCACCTGTGTATGCTTAAAGGGGGCATTGGAAATATGAATGAAGTAGAGCTGGCCTTGGGGCGCACACTGACTCATTCCTTTGATTAGCTTCTCAGGTGGCAAATAGGTTTGTGCTGTATCATAAAATGTCTAAACAACTTTGAATTCCTAACTATAAGAGGAAGTGAGAATTATTATCTTGCGTTGGAGAAATGGTATAAAAATTCATATCAAAGACATGTTTGATTGGAAAGAGAGATAGACCAGGCATGTAGCCAAATAAGAGGCAGCAAATGCATACCCCAAGGGCTGAATTGGTTCCCCAAGATATTAAAGGAACAAGACAAAAGTATGTTGGGTGGATTCTCTATGGAAAGTTTATGGGAAAACATGGACAAAAATCATACAAGACAAGATGTAGAACAGTTGTGATCTGCATCCACAAATCTAATACTTGTTGATTGATTGACAGATTGGTTGAATGGTTGGTGAGATGATATGGAGTCATGATAATTGGATGATTAGGGACTTTAAATATCCAGGCACATGCTAGAGTTTCCTCTCTGCCAAATTTGAAACAACCAATAATCTATTGACTCTCCTTAATGGTAAATCTTCAAAAGGAACAAAGAAAGAACTGTATTTTGGATCTAATTCTCACTAACAAGGAAAGACTGGCTGTTTGGATAAAAAAAGATGGAAACCTTCAGGAAAGTGCCTACTCTGTCATAGAATTTATGACCAAGAAGGAGATTTTTGACAAGCAGATTTCAGAGGGTTCAAAGAAAGGAAATAATGATCTCTTGGACTACATTTCTATGTGGTAAGTCAATACAGGGATGGTGAATCCTCAAGAATGAGATTCTGAAGGCACAAAGATAAACAATTCCATTGAGGTAAACAATGATAAGTTGTCCAAAAAGATCAATGTGGAAGTACAGGGAACTTACCAATGAACTCAGATTTTAAAGAGTTATGCATAGTAGAGACAGAGGCAAAGTCAGATAATAGAAGAGGAATTCAATAATATGCCATTGTTCTGTAAGAATGGTGTCAGGAATGCTAAAACTTAGAATGATGAAAGACTGGTAAGAAAAGCTAAGAGTAACAAAACAATTTTTAAGCTTCACTGGGGAAAAAGAAGGATCAAAGAAATGATAGAAACACTGCTTGGAGATGGATTAGATCATGATAACTGGTGAAAAAGAGAAGGTAGAGCTTTCAACCTCTTATTTTTCTTCTTTTTTCCAAGGAGAATTATCTTTGGACTGGAAAGGACAGAACAAATACAGCTAATAGAGAGTTGATACCCTAGATAAGCAAGGAACCAGTGAGGGAATCATCCAACTGCCTTTCATGAGATCAAATCAATAGGACCAGTTGAAAGACGTCCTTTGATACTGGAAGAATAGACAAATTTGATTGCATAACTACTGGAGGTGATCCTTGAAAGATAATAGAGAATGGAAAAGGTACCTCAAGACTGGAGGAGAACTGCCCCAGGTTTCAAGAAAGGAAAGAAAACAGAACCTGAGAATAGTAGGCTGAGAATAATAGTGAGCTTCACTTTGATTCCTGACAAAATTCTAAAATGTTTTATTAAAAAGATGATTAATGAACATCTAGAAAAGAAAACATTGATAACCTTTTCAGCATGAAGTAGTCACACTAAACTAGTCTTATTTCCTTTTTTGACAGGATTGCTAGATTAAGAGACAATGGAAATTTTGTAGATATAATTTATCTAGATTTTAGTAAAGCATTTTACAAAAGGATTTTATACTCTTACTGTGACAAAGATGGAGAGATGTGGGCTAGATGATAGTAAAATTAGAGCAGCATATAACTAGTGGTATGACCAGAACCAAAAAATCATAGTGAATGGGTTGACATCAACCTGGAAGGATTCAATCAATCAACAAACACTTATTATCTACTATGTGCCAGTCACTGTGCTAACTGGGAGCTTCCAGTGAAATACTTCAAGGATTGCTGCTTGGCCTTGGGATGTTTAACCTTATCAGTGACTTTAGTAAAAGCACAGGCAGAATTCTTGTCAAATTTGTAGATGACAAAAACCTGGGAGAGTTAGCTCATACAATCGATGATAGTCAGCATTCAAAAATATCTTGACAGGTTAGAACAGTTGAGCTGAATCTAATAAGGTGAAGTTTAATAAGGATAATACTGAAGTCTTACACTTAGGTTCAAACATTCAATTTCACAATAACAAATGGTGGTGGGGTAGCTAAAGAGCAATTAATCTGATAGAGATTTTGTTTTGTTTTGTTTTGTTTTAGTGGATTGCAATCTCAATACAAGATAGCAATGTGAAACAAAGTCAAATAAATTAATGCCATCTCAGACTGTTTTTAACAGTGTCCTGTATTGGGTGGAAGTTTCAAAGAAGCAAGTTTAGAAAATTTTTTCTTGGTATAAGAAAAATTTTCCTTGTAATTAGATCTACCAAAAAGTGGAATGGGATTCTTCTAAGGATAATCAGCTCCCTCTCATCTAAGGCACTGAAAAAAGTCTAGAAGACCACTTGTTGAGTTTATGCTCTTTAGTTCTTCTTCTTGGGTTATTCATCTCTCCCATACCAGTACTCAAGTCCAATTCTTAACGTCTAGGTCAAAGCTGCTGTTTTGGCAGCCAGATGAACCCACACTTAGTGGTTCTATTTTAGTGTGGCTTCCACCCAACAGCTCTTTATTATGTTGCTTTTGTCTAAGTTCTTTCTGTTTGCTTAGATAAATCCTCCTAATAGGTTGTTTTTCACTTTTCTTTAAAAAACCCTTATTGATGCTTTTTAAAAAATCACTATCAATTTCCAATAACACTGCTAAGAGGCATAATAGAACCTTTCTTTGTAACAAAAAAGCACGTTTAAGCAAAACAAAAAAACATGATGATCATGTCTAACATCATACACCTAATTTTTCAAGAATTAGGGAGTATGTTTTATCACCAAGCCAATAGAGTCCAGATTAGTTATTACATTGATCTGATTCTGATGTCTTTTAGTGTTGTTTTCCATTAGGCTATTGTGGTCATTGGGTGAATCATCTTCTTTGTCCTGTGATCTTCAATCTGCATCAATTTAAAAAAGTTCTTCCAACTTTCTCTCAACTCCTATAGTTTTGCAGTTTCTTACATTGCAATATTCCACTGCATGCCATAGTAATTAGGTCTGCCCTGAAGCCAGCAAGACCCAACTTCTCGTCCTGCCTCATACATACATACTTTGTGTATGACCATGGGAAAGTCACTTCCCTTCACAAGAGGAAGCTGCAGAAAAGGTATTAATTTGCATTGAAAGAATTTCTTCACCTGGAAGTTCCCAAAACTGATGAAATCACAGTTGCACTCCCTGTAATGCCTTCATATATGTCAAATTGCTTGGTTATTCCCCAATTTATGGGTGACAAGTACGTTTCCATTTTTTTTTTTGCTACTACACAAAGCTTTGCTATAAATATCTTGGTTTATATCAATATCAACTAACGAGCTCTTATTAAGTGTTTACCATGTGCCTAGAACTGCATACAAAGGTGCTCTCCCTTTGTCTATGACTTTCTTGGGGTATACACTGTAGTGAAATATTGGGTCAAAGCATAGGAATAGTTTAGTCACTTTTCTAGAGTAGCTTCAAATTGTTTCCCAGCACTAATTCACAACTCTACCAACAGTGTAATACTAGTGTACCTGTCTTCCCACAGTCCCTCCAACATTGCTTATTTCCATTTCTTGTCATTTTCCTAATTGTCTGGTTGTGATATAAAATCTCAGAGTTATTCTGATGAGATTTTTCTTATTATTAATTATTTGAAATATTTCTTTTCCTCATTGCTGCTGATAATTGAGTTGAGGTAGCAAGGTAGCAGAGCAGATAGACTGTTGGACTTGGAGTCAGGAAGATTTGAGTTTGGATCTTAGTTCATACACTTATGAGTTATTTGACTTTGCTCAAATCACTTAACTTTTGCCTGCTTCTGTATTTGCACATAGAGATAACAATAGCACCTAACTTTAGGATTGTTGTCAGGGTAAAATAAAGTGTTTTCCAAACCTTAAAGCACCATATAAATGTTAGCTATTATTATTATGGCTACTATTTTGCATTTCTTCCTTTGAAAATTTTGTTTATATGATTTCACTAGATTTAACTATTGTGGAATGACATTTTCTCTTGTATATTTCCATCAATTTACTATATATATCTTGTCTATCAGACCTTTATCAGAAATATTTGATGTGAAGATATTTTCCCAATTGAGAGTTTCTCTTCTTAGTCTAGCTACATTGACTTTGTTCTTGAAAAAAATTTAATTTTATATAATCAAAATGATCACTTTTGTCTTTTGTGATGTCCTTTATACAAATAATAACTAACATGTATATTGTACCTACTATGTACCAGGTACTTTACAAATATTATCTCATTGATGCTCACAACAGCTCTGAGAGGTAAATGCTATTATCTCCATTTTACAGATGAGAAAACTGAAGCAGAGGGTAAGTGACTTGCCCAGGGTCACATGACTAGTATCTGAGGTTAGATTTGAGGTCAAGTCTTCTTAACTAAAGCCCAGAGCCCTGCCCACTCTACCACCTAGCTGCAACACATTCTCTGGTTATATTTCTCTCCAATCATTGATATAAAAGGTACTTTCTTGTAGCCTTTTCTAGTTTTTCTTTTTTTCTTCTTTTAATACTGTGACTTTTTACATTATAGCAATTCATCTATTTGGAGAGTATTTGATGTAAGATGTTAGTTTAAAGTGAAATTGGAATTACCTTATAATTTTCACAACAGCTCTTGTATTATATGGAATTATTCTCTGCATTTTGTATTTTTGAGCTCAAAGAACGCTGAGCTTCTGTATTCATTTGCTACTGGATCTTATCTAGCTTGTTTCACCAACCTATCTGTATGTTAAAATAAATAAATTTTTCATGATTACTGCTTTATAATACAGTTGGTTATCTGGTAATACTAGACCCCTTCATTCTCAATTTTTTTTCATTATTCTTCTTGAGAATCTTTGACATTTTGTTCTTACAAATGAATTTTATTATTCTTTTATATAGTTATATAAAGCAACTCATTAGTAGTTTGGCATGACATTGTTTTTAAATTCATTTAGGTAATGTCATTATTTTTTATTATATTGACATTACTGAACTATGAACAGTATATATTTCTCCAATTATTTAAATTTTCCTTTATTTCTGTGCAGAGTGTTTTATTGTTGTATTTATTATCCTATTTGTTCCTTGATTGGTTAAATCTCAGATATTTTATGTATTTTGTTGTTACTTTGAAAGGAATTTCTATTTCTATTTCCTTGGGCTGGGTTTTATTAGTAATATAGAGAAATGTTGATGAATTTGTGAGTTTATTTTATATCCTACTTTTTTTTAAGGTACTTTTTCAATAAATCTTTAAATTGAACATCTGGGATTCTCTAAGTAAACCATAGTATTTTCTATCACCAGAGATCATTTATCATCCCCTTTATTTACGTTTATTTGCTCAATTTCTTTTTCTTCTTATATTGCTCTGGCTAGCATTTCTAGCACTTCAGCAAGTAATAGTGAGGGCTATGGGTATTCTTGCTATATGCTGGATCTTATTGGTAAAGTTTCTAGTGTTACTTTGCTACAAATAATGTTAGCTCTTGGTTTTGAGTAGACACTATTGCTGAGAATAAGGAAAGTCTTTTATTCCTATTCCATTGAGTAGCTTTTAAAAATGCTTTTTATATAAATGAAAGATTTTGTCAAAGGTCTTTTTGCTTATTGAAATAAAAATCTGATTTTGATTCATTATTAATACATTCACAATTTTTTCTAATGTTGAACTGTCCCTACTAAAATTGGGCTATGATCTCATAAATATGTGTATTTCCTTCAGTGATATAAATTATAACAATCCATAATTGCCCATCTTGTGTGACTCTTCCCTGTGTTCTCCCTTCCTTGTTTTCTCTTAACGTCATAAGGATGTTAAGATAGTGCGGGGCTGTGCATTAAGTATCCCTTACTCTTGCCACATGACCAGTCTATCATCTTTTTAGCTTGTACCTTTCTTTGATGACATGTGTTGTTCCACTTCTCTATTCTAAGCCCCTGTATATAATGTATAATTATAATATAGTATAGTAATTATAATATGGTAGAATGGGATGATGAGAACAGTTTGCTCCAACAACCATGAAGGTGCCCGAAGCAGGTGCTCTGGAGTGTTTAGAGTGTGTTCAGACATCAAAAACACCAAAGTCACCAACCAAATCCTGAGCTAGTCTCAATCTTCCTGACTTTTGTCTTGCCACTGGACTTCAATGATTCTGGAAGAGAGAGCGAGGCTGACGACTTTGTGTAACTTTGCGTCATGTAAATCCAACTCATATGCAAGTCAAGACATCACCCCTTGATGTAATTGGTCCTCTTCAAAAATGAAGGACAAACAACAACAACATCTTATAACCTCCTCATCTCTACCATGTGCTTCTACATTTCCTGCTAGATGATACTCATTTTCAATTCTTTAAACACTGTAGTGTTCCACATAGTGTTCTAAGAAATAGTCCTATATTCTTTGCATAATACAACTTACTTATATTGAATAAAATTTTGACATATTGCTATAGCCTCTTTGATAATATTTCATTCAATATTTTGCATTTATATGCATTGATAATTTTCTTCCCCTGCTTTTCTCTCACTAGTTCAGTTATATTTGTATTCCAGCAGGAGTCTGGTATTACCTCGTCTTTGCTTATTTTTGCAGTCTTTTTTATTTGGTATAAGGGTTAATTGTTCTGTAAATGTTTGCTATCCATCTGGTCCCAGGATTTTTTCTTTGAGAGTTCATTTATGGTTTTCTTAATTTTTCTTTCCTAGTTTGGTCTATTTAGATTCTCTATTTCCTGTTCTGTTATTCTGGGTATTTTATATTTTTATATATTTTCATCCTTTCCATTTAGATTTTCAGTTTTGTTGCCATATAATTAGGTATAATAGGCTGACAATTTTCCTTTATTTCCTTTCTATTCATTGTGAATTCTCCCTTCTCATTTTTGATTTTGGTAATTTTGTTTTCCTCTCTTTGTCTCTCAATCAAATTAACTAATGGTTTTTCTATTGTATTGGTCTTTTCAACAAACCAGCTCCTGGTTTTATTTATCATCTCAACAGTCTTATGTGTTTGTAACTTCTTTGATTTCCAGGATTTCTATTTTTGTTCTTGTTTGGAGGTTACAAATTTGTTGATTTCTAATTTTTATAGCTGTATGCTCAATTCATTGATCATCTTTTCTATTTTTTGTTGATGTCTTTAGAGCTATAATTTTCCCCTAAGGATTTAGCTGCATTCTGCAAATATTCTTTAATGCAATTATCTATTATTTCTATTTTTTCCTTTGATTCACTCTGTTTTTAGGAGTAGATTAATTAGTTCCCCATTTGAGTCTGAATCTTTTCATCATATTTCCCTGCTTAAGATTTTCATCACATTATAGATTGTAAAGTATCTGTTTAATATTTCTGCTCTTTCCCATTTGTCTATTCATTCTTTATGCACTACCACACTGGCCAATTTTTGTAAAGGTGTCATGCAATACTGAAATAGACACACATATTTGATTTAAGAATCCAATAATTTTCAAAGAACTATCATACACAGATTTTTCTAATATTCTCTTCTGGTCCTTAATTTCTTTCTTGTTTATATTTCTTTTATATTTATCTACTTTTGAAAGAAGCATGTCAAATTTTCCCAAAATCATTGTTTCCTCTCTACTTCTTATAATTTGGTTAGCTTTTCCATTAAATACTTAGATGCTATGCGATTTTGTGCATATATATTTAGTATTGATAATGTTTCACTATTTGTATTGCCTTTAAATTTAATGTAGTGACACTGCTCATCTCTTTTAACCATGCTTAATTTTTGCTATTGCCTTATCTCAGTTCATGATTGTCAGTTTTGCTTTTTTGAATTCAGCTGAAGCATACTAAATTCCATTCCAACTCCTTACTTTCATTCTTTACAAACTTTGCTGTTTTAAACATATTACCTGTAAAAAATTTGGGCTTTCCTTTCTGATCTGTTCTGCCACTTTCCTTTTTTTGGTGGGTTAGTTCAATCCATTGACATTTCCAGTTATCGTTGTTCATTTTTTCCCCTCACATCAGATATCATTATAACACACCTTCTTTTTATATTCCCTACCTCTTCTGAATGAAAAAGAAATAGGAAAAAAAGAAAAAAAATCACTAGATTGAATTTTAAATTAGGTTTAATAGTAGTTTAAGATACTTAGAATGGTCATTTTTATTTTCTCCCCCTTTTCTATTATCTTGCAACTAAATTTCTTGGTGTGACCAAGAGGCTCTAGTTCTAGACATATGCTACATCTCTCTTATAGTATCACCTAAGGCCACATTAGCTTTCTTAGCTGCCATATTGACTCCTAATAAGATTAAAGTCCACTATCCCTCCCTGATTGTCTCCAAATGAGCTGCCCTTTTGTTGAGTCTTCCCCAACTTATGCTTGAGAAACTGATTTTTTAGCCTATTATTTAATCTTTACTACTTAATCCTACTAAATTTCATCTTACTTCAGACAAGAATATAACTTTTCAGAAGTTAAAAAGAACTAATTTGGTCCTAAATCAAGAAAAGCATAATGTATGCTACTAGGGAGGCTAGACTGTTTAATAACAAGTCAAACTCACTGTCCTATAATTTGCAGATTTTAGTCTCTTTCCTCTTTTTAAAATTAGAACATTGATTCTTCTCCATTTCAGTGTCACTCATCTCATTTTACACCTTCATCCTGAGATCACAGACAGTGGCTCTACAACCACACTTGCTAGTTCTTTAAGTACCATGGTCATTTGGGTCTGGTGACTTGTATTTATTTAGAGTAGCTAGATGTTTACTCATTGATTTCCTACTTACTTTGGGTTTTACTCCCCATTTGCTATTTTTGTTATTTCCTTTCCAGTCCAAAGATTAATCTCCTTGGAAGGAAAGTAAGAGCCAAGCAGCTCTGCCTTCTCTCCCTCATCCATTATCATCAACTCATTGTCCCCCAAAAATACTTCTAGACTTTCTTTGATCTCTTTTTTTTCTCCAGTATAATTTAAGAAGCCTCTCCTTTTTATTGTCCTTAGCATCTCTTACCAGGCACATCCCATTCTGTGCTTTAGTGTTTCTGACACTATTCTTGCATGATTGTGCCACTTTTGTATTTATACCTCCATTACTTGACACTGTTTCTATCATCTGTGTATTTTTTAAAAGTCTAGGTTGATCAATAAGTTCCCTGAGTACCCATATCTGTATCTTTAGACATCTCCTCCTTTCCTTCATCAGAATTTTTTCTCCATGCACCTTTAGAATTTCATTCTTGAGAGCTTTCCATTCTTCTGGGGCTGACTTTATTTATTGAATTTTAAACCATGGGATCCTACCTATCATTGATCCTGACCTTCTGAGATCTGCTCTCCTCCAATTTGGGATACATAATCAGATTATTCATAACTTTTCTGCTCTTCTATAACAAATTTGAAGGTGGAATGATTACTAATTCCCAAGATGCTCATCAAGTTTTATTTTAGTAACTCAGACCTGGTTGTAGAGTGGGAAAGAACACTACTGGCTCTGGAGTCAGAGTCCCTTAATTCCTCTGACTGTGTGACCTTAGGCAAGTCATTGCTCCCTAAGCTTCAGTTTCCTCATCTATAAAATGAAGGTATTGGAATAGATGACTTCTTAGGTGCCTTCCACTTTAAATCTATGCTTTTATAGTCATATGTCTTCATAGGGAATTATATGTCCAGGTCTGGTCACTGTATGTTAGGAATGACATTAGCAAGTTAGAGATAATAGAGAAAAAAACCGGGATTATTAGAGGACCATGATGGATGAAGACCAGTTGAAAGAACAGGCAAAGTTTAGCTCAGAGAAAAGGTAACAGGGAATGTTGGGGAGGATGGGACATCAAAGCCATTTTTGATATTTGAAGGGCTGCCATGTGGAAAAGGGATTAGAGTTATTTTGCTCTGCCCCAGTGGCCAGAACAAGAAGCAATGGTTGGACATTTCAGAGAAGTAGCTTTAGGTTTGATGTCATGAAAAACTTCCCAACCCACTCTTGGAGGCTGAATGACCCCTCATTAGGTATATAGGAGGGAGGGCTCCTGTTTGGATGCTCTCTGAGGATCCTTTCAGTCCTTAGATTCCGTAATTCTTTTTTTTTTTTTTTTTTTTTTTTTTTTAGTGAGGCAATTGGGGTTAAGTGATTTGCTCAGGATCACACAGCTACTAAGTGTCAAGTGTCTGGTCTGAGACCAGATTTGAATTCAGGTCCTCCTGACTCCAGGGCTGGCACTCTATCCACTGTGCCACCTAGCTGCCCCAGATTCTGTGATTCTTGAATCAACTCATAGCAGATTTCTAGCCCCAGAGCTAATCCTTCCTCCATAAAGTTCATAGATTTAGAACTAAAAGGTACTCTAGAAATTTGCACTTAAAAAACCTAGTTTCTACTATATTTTCCCTTTTACCCATCCCCAAAAATATATTTTAAAATACATAATAACTCTTCCACTAAAGTATTTTTTAAAAATTATTTTCATGTAATTTTAAAATTTATTTATTTATTTTATTTTTTAATTTATGGAATAAAACAAGCATTTCCATAACATAGAATAATAAAAAGATGATTGCACATGAAATTGCAAATCTATTATGTATAATTTGCTATTCCTTTTAAATATATGATAAAATTTTCATGTAAATTTCTTTTTCTTCTTTTTTTCTTCCTTCTCCCCTCAGATGTTTTGTTTTTACATCACAAACATTTACAGATTACCTTACCTTTAGAGAGGTCTAAGACAAAGTAAAATAATTATACAAAACGAACATAGTGACTTTATCTGAATGTGCATGCAACATTCCACACTCATAGCACCACTCCTACCTCTTTATTTTTAAAATGTTTTTAAAAATTGAAATCTATTTTCTTTTCCTTCCACCCCACTAAAAAATGAGAAAAGAAACACAATTTTTTTTACAACAAATATACATAGTCAAGCTAAACAAATTCCCTAGATGGCTCTGTACAAAACCATAAATGTCTCTTTCTGCAACCTAAATTCCTCACCTCTATGTCATGAAGAACACGTTTGATAATCAATCCTCTGAAATCATGATTGGTCATTGTATTGATCATAGTTCTTACAGCTTTCAAAATTGTTTGTCTTTGTATCATTGTTACTTTAGGCCTTCTTAACCTGGTCCTGCTCACTTCATTCTTCATCAGTTATCAAAATATTGATGTTATAGTATAAATTTTTCTTCTGGTTCTGCTTATTTCACCCTGCATCAGTTCATATGATTCTTTCCATGTCTTTTTGAAAGCATTTACTTCCTCATTCCTTTCAGTACAGTAGTATTCCATCACATTCATATACCACAATTTATTCAGCCTCCCCACAATTGAGGGGCATCTCTTTATTTTCCAGCTATTTTGGCCACCACAAAAAGATTTTCTACAAATATTTTTGTATATATAGAACTTTTTCCTATTTATTTGACCTTTGCTGGGGGCGGGGGGAGGAAGGGGAATTGTCCTAGTAGGGGCATAGCTAGGTCAAAGGCAATGTACTGTTTAGCAACTTTTTATGTATAATTCTGAATTAGTCTCTAGAATGGTTGTATCCATTCAAAAGTCTACCAACATTACATCAATATTCCTATTTTCCTACAATTCCTCCAACATTTATTTATTTATTCTTGTCATCCTTGCTAGTCTGATGGTAGAATCCCAGAATTTCTTTAACTTGCATTTCTTTAAGAGCTATGATCAATATAATGACGATCCATGATTCCAGAGGACTGATAATGAGACAGAGGGGTGATGAAGTTAGAGCACAGAAAAAAAAATATGTTTCTGTCTGCAACCATTGAGAGAATTCACATTTTTTTAGTTAGTACTGGTTTGGAATATTTTCTCATTTAGTTACAGACAGATTGAGTGTCCTCCTTTGAGGACTGTCTATTCTCATATCCTTAAACTATTGATCAGTTAGGGAATGGCTCTTATTCTTATAAATCTGGTTGAGTTTCTAAATATATCTTAGAAATGAGACCTCCACTAACATCTTACTCTGATGAATGGAAGTAATGGTGGGTTTTCAGAGGTTAAACTGGTAGAGCACAAACTCTGCCAAGTGCCTCCAAGCTGGAAAGACTTCAAGCTTGTGTCTAAGAATAGACCCTACCCTGTTGTCTGAGAATGAAGTCCAGCTCGGCCTAGAGATATTCAACATAAGTTTAATTGCAAGATGACGAGTTTTTCAGCATTGGCAACTCTCAAAAATTGTTTATGACATTATCAATGGATTATGATCTGTATGGGGGGGGCGGTTACCTAAAGTGATGAACTTTTAGCTCTTTCAACTATTGAAGCATATTTTGTGGACAGAACTTTAAAAAATAGCCCTTACAACCTCTTAGGAAGGCAACATATCATAGAGCATAGCATAGTGGATTTAGAGTCAGGAAAATCTGAGTTTGAATTTTTCCTCAGACACTAACTCCATAACCCTGGCCAAGTCACTTTACCTCTCTCAGACTCAGTTTCCTCATTTGTTCAATGGGGATAATGCAAGAGTGTTGGGTTTTTTTGCAAGTCTCAAAGGAGATAATATAATGGAAAGTACTTTATAACTCTTAGAGTACTTTATAATTGTGAGTTATTCTCAATCTTTACTTCTCTTTGACCTCCTTGCAGCATTTGACATTGCTGACTACCCCCTCCTTCTGGATCCTCTCTTCTTTCATTTTCCTGGGTTTCCCTCCTCTTCCCTGTCTCCTTTATTCTCTCTTTATCCTCCTAATCTGGAGTATTGGCATTTCCTAAGGTTCTGTCTTTGGTCCCTTTTCTTTCTCTGTACCTTCTCTCCCTTGATGACAGAATTCCTCCCATAGTTACAATTATCACCTCAATGTAGATTACTTCAAAACTTCATCTCCAGCCCTGACCTCTCTTCTAAGTTACAGTCTCACCTCTCTAAATCTATCCCTACTAGATATCTTTACCTGGTGGCCACTATGAGACTGCAGACTTAATGATAATATAGTACTATGGAAACAGCCCTGGCTCTGGAATCACAGTATGTGGGTTAAAATTCTACCCATTCCTCCCTTCCCCACCTCCCAAGGCCTGCTACATTGTGACCTTGGGTAAGCTATTTAACTTCCTTGGACTTCAGTGTCCTCATCTGTAAAATAGGGCATTTGGTCTAGATGGTCTCTGAACTCCCTTCTAGCTCTACATCTATAATTTTATTCCAAGGCTGAGTTTATCTTTCCTTTCTACACCGTAACTTTATTACTTCTGTTGATGGCACCACTATCCCCCTTTCACTACGGCTCAAAACTTTAGGGTCATTCTCTGATTCACTCAGAGATGGAAAGGTACTCAAAGTCACATGGTCCAACCTGTGCCTGAACAGAACAACTTCCCAAATGTCCTAGTACAGAGGTCATTCAGCTTCCACTTGAAGACCTTCAGGGATGGGCAATCTACTACTTCCTGAAGCAGCCCACTCTGCTTTGAGAAAGTTCGATTTGTTGGGTTGTTTTCATTCTATCAAGTCAGTAACTGCCCTTCCACAACCTCCATCTATTCATCCTAGTTCTTGTCTTCTGGGGATAAGTAGAACAAGTCTAATCTGTACATTTCCCACAAGCTGAACTTTTCTAGCTAGATTCTATCATGGCCCCAGTAAATCTCCATCACCAAGAAACTCATCATCCTGAGAGAGTGTATCAGCCTTGGAATTCACACCTCAGTACCTTCTGCCTCTCTGACTGGAAGACTGGAGGGTAGAGTAAAAATCCCTCCCAAAGCTTCCATTGAAAGAAATATCTCAAGCCAACCATCTCTTCATTTCCCACCAACTACATTCTTTTGGACTGGATTCCATCATGTCCCTGTGCTGGATATCTTCCCTTCATCTCCTCCTCCTTTTTCAGCTTCATTTTGATGTTGTCTTCTCCCGTTAGATTGTGAGTTCCTTGAGGGCTAGGACTTTCTTTTTTTGTATATGTATCTTCAGCACTTCACACAGTGTCTGGCACATAGTAGGCGCTTAATAAATGTTTATTGAATTACTGACTAAATGAATACACTTTACGTACTTGAAAATTGGTATAATAATCCTGCTAGGTCTTCTCTTTTCAAGTTAAACATCTTCAGTTCCTTTAAGTAACTTTAATATGGCATGATCTCTAGTCTTGTCACCATCCTAGTGGTCCTCCCCTTGACTCATTCCAATTAATTCTTCAGTGTTCCAGTTCCCTCTAAAAGGTGGTGTCTAGAATGAAAACAATAGCTAGCATTTATTTAGTACCTACTACATGCCAGGCACTGTGCTAAGATCTTTACAAACATTATTCCATTTGATGCTCACAACAACCTTGGGAGGTAGGTGACATTATTATCCCTACTTTACATATGAAGAAAATGGATGCAAACAGATGTTCAATGATTTGCCCAGGGTCACACAATTACTGATTAAGGGTGGATTTGTACTTGGGTCCTCCTGATTCCAGGTCCAGTGTACTACTTAGCTGCCTCTGAACTAAATACCATATTTCTTTTATTGGGATCTAGCCAAGAAAGAGTACGGCTGGACCATCACTTCCCTATTTGAGAACATCACCCCTGTCTTAAGGCAGTGCAGACCCAAGTTAGTTTTTTTTAAAACTGCCAAAAAATAACATTTGTATACACATAGCTACCTTCTCTTCTTTTGTTTTAACTGCAGTGAACATTACACCATTTCTAATTCTGCATGGCTTCTTCTTCAATTTTATTCCATTAGTTTTGACAACCATTTTCTAAGCATTTATCATGTGTCAGGCACTACACTAGGCACTGAAATTATGAGGACAAAAGAAGCAAATAAAAAATAGCCCTTGCCCTCAACCAGTCAGGTAAAATATTGGTAAAAAAAAGGGGGGGATCCAAAATGGAGGAGTAAAGAAAACACTCAGCTGAGGCCCCCCTCCCCAATATTCCTCTCCAAACAACTTTAAAATAATGCCTCAAATTGAATTCTGGAATGTCAGAGCCAACCAAAGGTCAGAGTGAGACATTCTTTCAGCCCAAGACAACTTAAGAGTTTGGAAAGAGATCTGTGGTGGAGATACAGGGGTGGAGGCTAACTTGGAGCCCACTGGATAAAATACCAGTGGTGGGATTAGGTGGTGGCAACAGAAACAGTAACAGTTTTGGGAGCTCCTAAGCCAGAGATGGTAAGGGGACCTGGCAACTGGTCAGAACAAAAAGTCAAGAATATCAAGGGAATCAATTATAAAAAATGTCAAGGAAGGCAGCCTAGAAGTTGCAGATTTCAAACATACTGCGAATCAATAGCCATCAAAGCAATCTGGTACTGGCTAAGAAATATAGTGGTGGATTAGTGCAATAGCTTAAGTACACAATACACAGGAGTAAATGATCATAATAATCTAATGTTTGACAAATCCAAAGCTCCAAGCTTTTGGGGTTAGAACTTACCATTTGACAAAAATTGTGGGGAAAACTGGAAAACTGTTTGGCAGAAACTAGGCATAGACCAGTAATTCACACAATATACCAAGATAAGGCCAAAATGGATAAATGATTTAGACATAAAGGGTGGTATCATAAGTAAATTAGGGAAGCATGGAAAAATGACAGATTTATGGTTAAGGGAAGAGTTTATGACCAATCAAGAGATAAGAGAGGATTATCAGAAGTAAGATAAATACCTTTTATTACATGAAATTAAAATGCTTTTATACAAACAAAACTATTGCAGCCAAAATTAGAAGGAAAACATTTTTACCCCAAGTTCCTTTGAAAAAGGCCTCATTTCTCAACTATTTAGGGAATGAGCCAAATTTATAAAAGTAAGCACCATTCTCCACTTGAAAAATGATCAAAGGATATGAACAGGCAGTTTTTAGAAGGAGTAATCAAAGCTATCAATAGTCACATGAAAAAATGCCCTAAATCACTACTGATTAGAGAAATGCAAATTAAAACAACTCTGAGATACCATCTCATATCTATCAGATTGGCTAATATCACACACACACACACACACACAAGTTACAAATGCTGGAGGGGATGTGAAAAAATTGGGACACTAATTCACTGTTGGTAGAGTTGTTAACTAGTTCAACCACTCTGGAGAATAATGGAACCACTACCAAAGAGCTATAAAACTGTGCATACTCCTTGACTTAGCAATACCTTTACTAGGTTGGTATCTCAAAGAGATCAAAGAAAAGTAAAAGGACACATGAGTACAAAAATATTTATAGCAGCTCTTTTTGTGGTAACAAAACACTGGAAATCAAGGGGATGCCTAATAATTCAGGAATGGCTGAACAAGTTGTGATATATGATTGTGATGGAATGCTATTGTGCTATAAAAAATGATGAACAGGATGATTTCAGAAAAACCTGGAAAGACTTACATGAACTGGTGCAAAGTGAAATGAGTAGGACCAGGAGAACATTGTACGCAGTAACAGCAATATTATAAAGAGGATTAACTGTGAAAGACTTAGCTACTCTGATCAAGACAACAAAGAAAGACACTCCAAAAGACCTGTGATGAAAGATGTTATCTACCTCCGGAGACAGTACTGATGAACTGAGTGCAGAATGAAGCATACTTTTTATTTTACTTTCTTTATTTTTATTGTTTTATTTTGTTTGTGTTTTCTTTCACAACATGGCTAATATGGAAGCATGTCTTGCATGACTTCACATGTATAATTGTTATCAAGTTTTTTGTCTTCTCAAAGAGCGGGGAGAGAAGGGAGGGTGAAAGGGAATTTGGAACTCTAAACTTTAAAAAATGAGTGTAATTACTCGTAATTGGGAAATACTTAACAAAATAAATATTTTTTTTAAAAAGGAAAGGGAAAAGTACAGAATAAGGAAACACACTAAGGGCATCTTTACTATACCCTAAGCTATCCAGCTTCCCTGATTGTGAACACCACTCTAAAGAGTTACATAAGACCTTAGACATCATACTGCAGGTGAAGAAACTGAATCTCAGAAAAGTTAGGTGACTTGCTCAGGGTCACAGAAGTTATAAATAGCAGAGCCAGGATTCAAATCCAGCTCTTTTGATTTCATATTCAGTTTTCTTTTCACTACACCATACTTATTTAGTCTAACCAGCTCAATTAAATTCTGTCTTCTCTCTTCCAACTCAGTCATAAGACTCTACATGTAGTCTTTATACCAATAAATGTGCTTTCTCTTTTATCTAGATGAAAGGTCCTTATTTAATTCATATTTTGGGCTTAGGCTACTTCCTGGATCATGATCAAGTGAGATAATGTATTTAAGTGCTTCGTAAACCTTAAAATGCTATATAAATGTCAGGTTTTATTAATATTGAATTAAATAATAGTTAACATTTATATAGCTCTTTGAGGTTTACAAAGCGCTTTACATATATTATTTTATTTGATTCTCATAATGACCCTATGATATATATGCTATTATCATCCCTATTTTACAAATGAGAACATTGAGGCTCAGAAAAGTAAAATGACTTGGCCAGGTTCACACAATCACTACGTATGTGAAGCAGGATTCAAGGCCAGGTCTCCCTGAGTCCAAATCCAGCAATTTATCCACCATGCCACCTAGCTTTACTTAACAGCATTAGGGGCATAGATAGAAAACACTACAGAGGCCATCTAGTCCAACCCCATCATTTTACAGATGAGGAAACTGAGACCCAGGAAATGACTTGCTCAGGGTCATACAGACAGAAAATAGCTGAGTGAGCATTTGAACCAAGGCCTTCTTACTCCAGATCTAGCTTGCTTTCTGCAGGACCAAACCTTTCTACCGCTGGGCCATCTCCAGTTGTCTTGATCTATATCTGGTCACTGGACCCAGATGGCTCTGGAGGAGAGAAGCTGGTGACCTTGCACTCATTTGCAAGTCATGGCACCATCTTCCTGATGTTATGATCCTCTTCAAGAATGAAGGACAAACAACAAAAACCTTCCTACCAGCCTTGGCCAACAGAATTCTGATTGTGAGTAGTATCCATTTTGATTTTCTCTGTGCCCTGGAAAGGGGAGTCTGGAGGGCATTTTTTTGTGGATTACTAAATACTTTTATTCTGCACATAGAAGCCACTAATGGTTTGGCCTGGGGGCTCATCGGAGCTGCATCACAAGTACATGGCTCCACACATCAACACTGGGGTTGGGAGTGAGAACAGATGATTCTATCCCACTCACAAGATGATAAGGGTCTTCCGACAGAACACCAGATGATCAGGTAGTCTCTGGTAAGCAGTGAGAACATTACAGAAAGGTGGAGGGGACAAGGAAGGTAAGCAGCCGAGGCCCCTTCCCCAAAACAAAACTGGTCTAGTACTTAGTGCTGCCCATTCTTAGGACAGGAGCAGATGTCTACAGAGATGACTGGTGCCTGCGAGCTCTGAGATCTCCTGGCTACTGAGCTTACTTGGCCCGAGGGTTTCTGAAGTTCCTTCCACAAAACTTAGCCTTGCTGTCCAGCTCTTTCTCAGTTCTGAGAAGCTGGTTATGTTTGGCCAGATGCTCAGATCGGCAGAGGGCCTTGATCTGCCTAGTGCAGAGACCCACCACCAGGTCTGCAATGAAGGTATCCTCTGTCTCCCCAGAACGATGGGAAACCATTACTCCCCACCCATTGGAGTGAGCCAGCTTGCACACCTGGAGAGAGTCAGTCACAGAGCCAGTTCACTTTGAGTAGGAAGCGATGCAGGCTTTCTCGTTCACAGCCTTCTCAATGTGCTTGAGATTGGTCACTGTGAGATTATCCCCTGCTACCTGCAGTAGCAGTGAAATCCTTCCAAGCTTCCCAATCATCCTGGTCAAAGGGATCTTCAGTAGACACCACTGGATAGTCTTTGATAAAGCTCTTGCAGAGGTGCCCAAGCTCAGGAGAGATGTGTCTGCTGGAATCATCAGCAGATAAAGTCCAAGTCAAATACGCCAGATTGGAAGAATTCCGAGGCAGCAAGATCCATGCCACTTATGACTTTATCAGTATAACCAGCTTTGCCAATAGCATTCTTTTGCAGCCCCAGAGCTTCTTTATTCTCCAGGACGTCAGGAGCAAAGCCACCCTCATCCTCTACCTTGGTGGCGTCCTGTCCATATGTCTGCTTAATCAAGCTCTTTGGATTGTAGTAGACCTCAGCTCCAATGTGCATGGCTGACCTTGCAGGCAATGGTGAAGTCATCCTGATAGTTCCAGTCTTCCGTGTGATCGATGGTGGTAATGAGCTGGCAATGCTGGAGTTCATGATCCTCCCTGTTGGAGAAGCAAGCTTTAAGGAGGCCTTGCACATTGGAGCTGAGGTCTCTCTTGACTGGATCTTGTAAATAGACATGTTGAGTTTCTGGATGGGGCTTCTTCCACTGGGCTCAGAGAAACTGGAAGGCACTTGTTGATGGAACACTCAGAGATGGGACTCATAGAGTTCCCCAGGAAAAAGTGCTTTGGAGTAGTAAGTTGACCACCAACTTGGGAAGAATTTGCTATTGTTGTTATTGTTGTTGTTTTTCTGTTCCCATTGCTCATTAATGTCATTGTTCCATTAATGGAAGCTTCTGGAGGAATGAGAACGATTTTCACTTCAAGGTCCTCTGACATTCCTAGGGGATGAAGGAGAGTCTTTGTATAAGGGCTACTGTTGAGAAAGAAAGGAAGAAAGAAAGAAAGAAAGAAAGAAAGAAAGAAAGAAAGAAAGAAAG
>NW_020951934.1:2072353-2280062 GCF_900497805.2 Vombatus ursinus
GAAAGAAAGAAAGAAAGAAAGAAAGAAAGAAAGAAAGAAAGAAAGAAGGAAACAAAGAAAGAAAGAAAGAAAGAAAGAAGGAAAGAAAGGAAGAAAGGAAGGAAGGAAGGAAGAAAGGAAGGAAGGAAGAAAGAAAGAAAGAAAGAAAGTAGGGAGGAAGGAAGGAAAGAAGGGAGAGAAAAAGGGAGAAAGAAAGAAAAAGAAAGAAAGATGGAAAAGAAAGAAAGAAAGGGAGAGAGGAAGAGAGGGAGGGGGGAAGGGAAGGAGAAAAAGAAGCGAGGGAGAAAAAAGGAAGAAAGAACTCAAGAGAAAGAAAAAAGAAAGGAAGACAAAGAAAGAAAGAAAGAAAGAAAATAAATCAGTTATTTTTTTTTTAAATTTTAAGCCCACAATCTCAAAAAACAATCAAATACTGGAACAAAAAACAAACCAAAAAAAAAAAAGCTTGCCTGGGCCTGCTGCCCTGTGCTAGCCACCTCCAGGCAACCCCCAGCGGGCACTTTCCTTGCCCGCCTGGGGAATCTCCAATCTCCTAGAAGAAAAGGATAAAACAACACAAATTCTCCAGGAGCCTCATTATTTAAACAGTTCCAGGAGCTGCTGTGGACTGCGGTGACTTTGGGAGACACACAATCTTATCTCCAGGGTGAATAGGACCATTTGTTGTTTACTGTCCAGGAGAGCAGGGGCTTCACAAAAAGAACAGGAGAACTCTGACGAGAAGGGAGCCAAGAGCGAGCAGCTGATCTAAAAATCCTCGTCGCAAACAATGGCATCTCCGTGGATGAGCTGCAGCCCCTTCTGAAAACAAAAGCACTGGCTGAGGCAACTGGGCTTTTGTGGCTTTGGCAGAAGCAACCTCTATAAAAGCTGGCCTGGCCCCGACCCTTCACCCAGCATGCAAACGAGAACCCAAGCTTGGCAGGAGGTTGGAAAAAGTTTGGTGGGCTATTTATAAAAGTCCAACTGAACTTACTGGGAACTCCCACAAGACCTCTCCCACTGGGGGTTAGCCTGGGCTGGGCTCCAGGCCCCTTTTTGAGCTGACTGCTCAGCTCTCTCGCTCCCCATCCCACCCATGGCCCACGGTGGCTTGTGGTCTCTCTTTTCCTTGTCTTGGCCAACCCCAGAAGAGGTCGCTGGGTCCTGAGGGATTCTGAAGTTTCTTTCATGTTTTTTGAAGTTGGTCTATAAATAAAAACTTGCCTGAAACTTTGAAGTGGGGGGACCCTAAGCCCTGCCCTTATTTGAACTGGCTTGGCTGTCCTCATCCTGGTGGCTTGGTAGGGACAGGAAAACACAGAAAGGATATAAACCCCAAAGGGAATTTGGACACTAGCCCTCCCCTTCCCCCTAAAGAGGAGCCACAAGTTTTTCCTCCATCCTTTCCAATCCCTAAATCATTTTACATTTTCCCCTTTTCCCTCAGCCTCAGTCTCTAGAGCAGAGGGTCTTGCTTTTTAGAAAATATTTTAATGACTGTATTTTCATATATCTGGTTTCCTTTGTAATCTTATATATTTTATTTTGTATGTTTAATAACGTTATTCTGAGAAGGGCTCATAGGCTTTACCAGACTGCCATGGGGTCCATTACACACCCACACAGGCACACACACACATAGTTAAGAACCTCTAATATAGACAGTTTCAAGTGGATTCTAGTAAAAACATGACTTTCAGAATTATCTATTGCCTCCTCCCCTGCCCCCACCCCCATTATAAACTCTGATAAAACATTTGATCCTCGGAGTTCCTTAGAACAAGCCTTGGAACTTCTGGTTTTATTGGCCCAGCATATTTGCAGATGTGTTTTCCCTTTCTCTTGGTAAGGTAAGAGGAAGAGTGGCTAGAGGGCAGGTTAACCAAGGGGAACTGAGCCCCACTTAGCAAGAGGATTAGAGCTGGGTTATTGGGAACCTATTCTATACTTTGGGTAACCTTCGCTGTTGGAATTTTGTACTGTTTGCTTTCTGTAACGTCTATCCTTAAGTAGCAGGGTAAGGGCAGGTTCCTTAATCCAGCTATGTCTCAGTAGGGCCAGCCGGTGAAAGACTTTCATCTCTTGCCAGGTCAGGATGTGTGAGAGGCACCAGGTGCCCTAGGCACTAGGGAGAGGCTGGTAGCAGCTACCTACCATGGATGGCTCCTCAGTGGCTGTGGGAAGCACAGGCCTGTTCACATACAGTCACACCTCACGAAGATGGACCTGGGGCTCAGCTCTGCGGGTGCTTTGCAGCCTCAGCTTAAGCTATGTCTAGGAATGCTGAAGAATTTAGTGGGTCGTCTTAGTGAACAGAAGCAGAGAGCACGATTACATCAGTCTATCAAGAGACATTTACTAAGTGTGTATTATGTGTCGGGCATCGTGCGAGGTACTGGAGATATTAGTACAAAGAAGACTCAGAACCAAGAATTAACGATGTTGGTGTGAATTCCCAGGTTTACAGGCTTATAGAGTCAGCGCCAAAAGGACCCTTAGAGGACATGTTGGCCAGGTCCATCTTTTCCAAATGAGGAAACAAGAAGGTAAATGTCTTGTCCAAAGTCACATGAGTAGTCAATGGCTGAGACAGGATAACATAACATAATACCTAGTATTCATGTCTCACCTACTATGTTTCAGGAATTGTGCTAAGCACTTTACAAATATTATCTCCTTTGATCTTCACCATATCCCCAGGAGGCAGGTGCTATTATTATCCCCATTTTGTAGCTGAGGAATCTGAGGTTAGATGATCTGCTCAGGGTCACATAGTAAATGTCTGTGGTTGGATTTGAACTCAATTCTTCCTGACCCCAAGCCCAGCACTCTATCCACTATTCCATCTAGCTCCCTCCAACCTCCAACCCCAAAATAATTCTATATACAAATATAATGGCATAACAAAATAATTCATTTGTAAATACTAATAAGCACAAATTTTATGCTTACCAGGTGACTACTGGAGGCAGCTAGGTGGCTCAGTAGATAGGGTGGTGGGCCTGGCGTCAGGGAGACCTGAGTTCAAATATGGCCTCAGACACTTACTAGCTGCCTGACCTTGGCCAAGTCACTTAACTTGTGTTTGCCTCAATCCACTGGAGAAGGAAATGGCAAGCCTCTTCAGTATCTTTATCAAGAAAACCTTTTGGACAGCATTGCTGTGCTATGATTCACACGATCAGGAAGAGTTGGACACAATGGAACGACTAAACAGCAACATGAGCCTGCTAGGGTTTTAAGTCACAGTCCTTGACCTTTTTAGAACTTATGGTCTCATCTGTCTGGAAGGCCAAGCATGTAGACACAAGTATCACGGCCATTCCTGGGGGTGGGGTAGGGGGAATAGGAGGATTGCAGGGTCAAGATAAGTCCTGCTTTGTGCCCCCTTTCCCCTTTTATTTTTACCAAAGTACCTAAATCATGTTAGAATGAATTGTAAGGGAGAGGCAGCCTCATAAAAGGAAGGAGACAAGCATTTATCACTCACCTACTGTGTGCCAGGCATTATGCTAAGCACTTTACAAATATTATCTCATTTAATTCTCAGGACAACCCTGTGAGGTAGGTGCTATTGTTACCCCCATTTTATAGTTAAAGAAATTGAGGTTAAGTAATTAATAACAACAGATAACATTTACCCTGTGCCAACCATTGTGCTAAATTCTTTACCATCATTATCTCATGTGATCCTCACAACAACCCCAGTTGGTAAAGTGCTGTTATTATCCCCATTTTACAGATGAGGAAACTGAGGCAAACAAGGGCTAAGTGACTTGCTCAGGGTCACCTGGCTAGTGAGCTTCTGAAGCTAGGTTTGAACTAGGTATTCCTTACTCCAGGTCCAGACTTCTATCCAGTGTGTCATCTAGCTGCCCCGAGACAACATATAACCTAGGCCTGTGAAGCTGGGGCTGGAAGCATTGTAGCCAACTAGCCAGCCCTGGAACCTTGTTGAGTTCTGGTAGTAAATATAAGAGCCTGAGGTATTTCAATAATCCAGTAGATGGGAGAGTTCCCCTCCATCTTCCCTCCGCCGCCACTATCACACAAATTCATCAGCCTCCCCGAATCATTGCTCCTGATCTGTACAGCTACATCTCCCTTTATCAAAAGTCCCAGGACCTCTGGCTAATAGTCCAGTCTGCCATACTTTAAATATGGCTGTGGTGGAATGTCGATTGTGGCTTTGGAATTAAAGGGACTGGATTAGAATCTTTGTGGCTCTGCACTCCTAGGAATCTATGGATACATGGCCAACTCACCTCACCCGACTGGGTCTCAGTTTCCTCATCTTTAAGGGGATTGAGCTAGGTGATCATTAAGGTGCCTTCCAGCTCCAGGTCTATGACCCTGTGATACCTTGACAACTCTCAGCCTCAGTTTTCTCATCTGTAAAATGAGAAGGTTAGATAAGATAATCTCTCAGATCTCTTCCAGCTCTAAATCTTTGATCTTTTGTAAGTAACTAATTAAAGGTAACTGGGCCATCTGCAGTAATACTAATGAATATCTGGCCACTGGACCCAGATGGCTCTGGAGGAGAAAATGAGGCTGGTGACCTTGAACAGCCCTCCCTCAATCAAATCAAAGTCAATTGCAAGTCATGTTATCACCTCCCTGATGTCATGGTCCTCTTCAAGAAGGACAAACATAACAACAATTAAAGATAAGAGATCCACTAATGGTGAGTGAAAATGGTATAGTCACTAAGTGCTTCTAGAGCTTAGAGATGGGCTGGGGTAGTCAGTGGAGATTTCATTAAGGAGGTGGGAATGAACTTGGTCATTAAAGAAAGAGAAGGTCAGGGCAAAGCCAAGATGGTGGAGTAAAGGCAGGGACTTGCGTGAGCTCTCCCCCAAACCCCTCCAAATACCTATAAAATGGCTCTAAACAAATCCTAAAGCAAAAGAACCCACAAAAAGACAGGGTGAAACAAATTTCCAGCCCAAGACAGCCTGGATGGTTGATCAGAAAGGTATATTGTGCCAGGCGGGGAGAGGAGCACAGTTTGGCGTGGGCGTGCAGGCCATAGCTACCCTGTAGCAGGCCTTAGAGGACTGAATTTCGGGCAGCTGTGGCAGTTTCCAGACTGCTCAACCCATGAGTGCCAAAGACAACTTGGAAAGTCAGTGGTAAAAGTCTGTGACTTCAGTGATAGAGAAGCTAGGTCTCAGTCGCAAGTCCTGAGCATGCCCCTGGGGCAGCAGCTGCCTCCTGAGCTTCCGGTCCCTACACTGAGGGGGAATCGAGTAGTTGATCAGAGGGGGATTGCAGGCATCTCTTTGCCAGTGCTGAGGCAGGAATGTCTTGCTTTGCCTGTGCTTGGATTTGGGTGACAGTTCTGAGGGGCAATTCTGGGGCAAAGAGGAGTGCTGGCATGGTGGGGATTGTTGAGGCAATGGAAAGGAAACACCTCGCCCCTTATCATACCACCTTGGAAGAACTGAAAATTTACAGGTCCCTAGAAGTATCTCTGAAAACAGCTGTACAAACCCCCGAAGCTTGGGACAGTACATTCTCCACATCGGAAGCTGACTCTTACCTTAACAAACAGTTTAAAACTCAAGTAATTGGTTGGGATTATGAGCAAGCAGCGCAAAAAGAGTCAGACTATATTATCTTACTTTGGTGACAAAGAAGATCAAAACATACAACCAGAAGAAGAAAACAAAGTCAAAGCTCCTACATCCAAAACTTCCAAAAAAAAATATGAATCAGACCCAGGCCTTGGAAGAGCTCAAAAGGGATTTTGAGAAGCAAGTAAGAGAAGTAGAGGAAAAACTGGGAAGAGAAATAAGAGTGATGCAAAAAAATCATGAAAAAAGCTCAGCAACTTGCTAAAGGAGACCCAAAAAAATACTGAAGAAAATAACACCTTAAAAAATAGCCTAACCCAAATGGCAAAAGAGGTCCAAAAAGCCAATGAGGAGAAGAATGCCCTAAAAAGCAAAATTGGCCAGATGGAAAAGGAAGTCCAAAAGATTACTGAAGAAAATACTTCCTTAAAAATTAGAATAGAGCAATTGGAAGCTAGTGACTTTATGAGAAATCAAGACACTGTAAAACAAATCCAAAAGAATGAAAAATTAGAAAACAATGTGAAATATCTCATTGGAAAAACAACTGACCTGGAAAATAGGTCCAGGAGAGAGAATTTAAAAATTATTGGACTATCTGAAAGCCATGATCAAAAAAAGAGCCTAGACATCATCTTTCAAGAAATTATCAAGGAAAACTGCCCTGATGTTTTAGAACCAGAGGGCAAAATAGAAATTGAAAGAATCCACCGATCACCTCCTGAAAGAGATCCCCAAAGGAAAACTCCTAGGAATATTGTAGCCAAATTCTGGAGTTCCCAGGTCAAGGAGAAAATATTACAAGCAGTCAGAAAGAAACAATTCAAGTATTGTGGAAACACAATCGGGATAACACAAGATTTAGCTGCTTCGACATTAAGGGACCGCAGGGCATGGAATATAATATTCTGGAGGGCAAAGGAGATAGGATTACAACCAAGAATCACCTACCCAGCAAAACTGAGTATAATCCATCAGGGGAAAAAATGATCATTCAGTGAAATAGAGAACTTTCAAGCATTCTTGATGAAAAGATCAGAGCTAAATAGAAAATCTGACTTTCAAATACAAGACTCAAGTGGAACATGAAGAAGTAAACAGGAAAGAGAAATCATAAGAGACTTATTAAGGTTGAACTGTTTACATTCCTGCCTTTTGTTACATTCCTACATTTGTAACTCATGAGACCTTTGTCAGTATTAGGGCAGTTGGAGGGAAAAAATTATATGTATGTATAGATAGATAGATGGAGGGCACAGGGTGAGTTGAAGATGAAGGGGTCATATCTGGAGAATAAAATTAAGGGGTGAGAGAGGATTATGCTAGAAGGAGAAAGGGAGAGGTAGAACATGGTAAATTATCTCACAAAAAAAAAACAGAAAAGAAAAAGCTCTTATAGTGGAGGGGAAATGAGGGAAGGTGAGAGGGAATGAGTGAATCTTATTCTCATAGGATTTGACTTAAGGAGGGAATAATATACACACTCAATTGGGTATGGAAATCTGTCTTACCCTACAGGAAAATGGGGGGGGGAAGGGGACAAGAGAGTAGGGGGATGATAGAGAGGAGGGCAGATTGTGAAAGGGGATAATCAGAAACAAATAATTCTGAGGAGGGACAGGGTCAAAAGAAAGAATAGAATAAATGGGGGGCAGGATAGGATTAAGGGAAATAGAGTTAGTTTTTCACAGCATGTATACTATGGAAGTGTTTTACATAACTGCATATGTATAACCTATATTGAGTTGCTTGCCTTTTCAATGAGGGTGGGTGGGGAGGGAGGAAGGGAGAAAATTTGGAAGCCAAAGTTTTAAAAACACATGTTTAACAAAAATGTTTTCACATGCAACTGGGAAATAAGAAATACAGGAAATGGGGTACAGAAATCTATCCTGCCTTGCAGGAAAATAGAAGGGGAAGGGGATAAGAGAAGGGGGGAAGAGATAAAAGGGAAGGCAGACTAGGGGAAGGTGTATTCAGAATGCATGCCATCTTGGGGTGGGGGGAGGGTGAGATGGGGTGAAAATTTGGAATTCAAAATCTTGTGGAAATAAATGTTGAAAACTAAAAATAAATAAATTTATTAATAAAAAAAGGCTATTACAATAGCTTCCTAAAAAAAAAAGAAAAGGAAAGAAAGAGGTCATGGACAAGCAGAAAAGGCCATTAGGCAGGAATTCTTGGGGTGCAGTGAACAGACAATTCTAACTACAGCAGTGTACATGGCACATGTGCATGGTACATGTAGGGAAATAGTGGCAGATATGGCTTAGAGAGGGATGTTGGAGCTGGATTGCGTATGCAATTTAACATTAAAGAGTTTAGAGGCGACTTGCTAGGTATGGTGTAGAAGAGATTCATGAACTTAGGAAGAGGATTGGGCCACTAACCTCTGAGGTACCTGCTAACTCTGAGGTTCTAAAATTCTGTGGTTAGAGAAGAAGTAACAGAATTAGGATTGGATTCCGAAGGAAGAAGGCAAAGGGGGCAGGGTGGTGTGGACTATCTCTCCTGTTCCTATTTTTCTCTTTTGAGGCTATTTTGGAGTCAACTGTTCCCCAGTATCGTGTCTGATGGTGGTGATGGTATGAGAGAACAGAGACAATGTCCTTTCTTCTTTCTTCATAGGGCAAACAGTGCTATAATGAAGCCATTTCCTGATTCTTTTTCAAGTATCAAGAATAACCTCAGGGAGTTAGTTATGACTGGAGCAAGAACTGGAACCTATGAATGACTCAGTTCTCCTTGTCTCTGTCTCTGTTCTCTTTCTCTCTCTGTTCCTCTGTCTCTGTCTCTGTCTCTGTCTCTCTCTCCCTCCCTCTCTCTCTCTCTCCCTCTCCCTCTCTCTCTCTCTCTCCCCCTCTCTCTCTCTTTCTCTCCTTCCTCCTCTGATTTGGGTTCTCCACAGAGTATTAACTTCTTGGGATAATCAAAATTGTTACTGACATTACAATTGATATAGACCACTTAACCATATATAAAATACATCATTTGGGCCTCACAGAATAACCGTGAAGTGAAAGAGGAAAGATATTGTCATTCCCATTTCAGAGATAAAGAAAATGATCCTTAATAAGGTTGCCAAAAGTCACCCGCCCTATAAGTGATAGAGCCAAGGCCTGAACTTGGTCCTCTGACTCAGAGGACAATGCTCTTTTCATTGCAAGAGAGGAAGACCAATGGGGAGCTAGAGACAGAGCTGAATAATATTCATAAAATGAACTAAGATTATACCTATAAATCTAGGCAAGCAATCTGATATGATGGAAAGAGCTCTGGATATAGCATCGGAGGACCTGCCTTTGAATTCTGGTTCAGTGTGATCTTGTGCCTTCAATTAACCTCTCTGGGCCTCACTCTTCTCAACTATAAAATGAGGGGGTTTGAATAGATGACCCACCCCAAGGCTCCTTGCATCTCTAAAAGGTATGATCTTACAAATAGGAAGAGTTTCTAGGCAAAGTAAGTCACGGCTGTTCTTCCCCTCTCTTCACTGCAAAAAATAGAGGTTACTTTACAGGCTGTAAGGAAAATACCCTATTGTCCTTTGGGGTCTTTGTCCTTTAGCATGATAAGGGTTTCAAAGATGCTTAGAGTTAACTGCAGGGTTCTTCTTTCTTGGGCCTCAGGTATATCACACAGATTGGAAGTTTGGGTCTAGAAAAAAATTGGAAAGTTAGCAGAATTTATTTTTGGCACCATCCTAACTCCCCCATTAGTGCTCTTCTCCCTCATCCTCTTTTTGCTGTCTTTCTGCCTTCCCTATCGTGTATCCTCTTCTTAGCTTGCTGTCAATTAATCTGTGGCTAAGGAGTTAGCTGATGCAGCTTGAAGCATTATCCTTTCTAGTGGCATCTGCATTTTCACTGGGGTCATGGAGGACTTAAATACCACCCAACACACACATACACACACACACACACACACACACACACACACACACACACACGCCTAACAGTGAAAGGTAAGCCCTCTTATCATCATTTGAGGTTAGGGGGGTTCAGATGCCCTTCCTGATGTCCTTTGAAATCATACTATGTAGGAGTCATCTCACCCTGCCATTTGCCAAGACCAACCTTCCTGGGTGTAAATACCTTGGTCTTTTAGTTTGTGGCAACATGAGGTATCTTTTGAAGGTGTCTCTAGAGAATTGGGTGCTGAGCCAGGGGAAGTTAGGTCCTCTCATGCCAGTGTCACTCAGACTTGGCTGCAGACTTGGAACATCTCTGGTGAAAATCTCTCCTCCGGCAGTGCCCCTCCACGTTCACTTTCCACAGCATCTATTAATGATAAAAGTCCCTGTGGTTTATAATTACCAGTTTGACAAGTTCAGGAGTTCTCTGTTAATTATTATAATTAGCTTTCACTCAGTGCGGCTTCGGGAGTTTAACAACAATATTAACAACAGGAGGACCGCGATCAGGAATCAACTACAAAGAGTTGACTAGAAAGAATTCCTTCTGACTGTCATGAAAACTTATTAATGAAGGAGAAAACCATGTGCGGCTTCCCTCTGTCTTGCTTAACTCAGCTCTTGGCTCTAAAGTTGCCTTAGGGATTAAAACCAACTGTTGCTGCCTGTGCTTTCAACCCTCTGTTTAAAATCAACCAGGGAGGGAAAGAAAGAAGCCACTAGATGAGTAGCTGTCAGGGTCTGCCCAGCCCCTGGATGCCAGAAATAGAGCAGAGGCTCTGGTCAGGGAGCAAGCGCAAATTGAGGCCACTTAGCAGGGCAAATGACTTTCACTGAGAAGACCAACCCATGCTACCATATCTGAAATAAGTGATGGTGAGAGGGAGGAAAGAATCTTTGGAAAAGAGCAAACCCTGGACTAAATGGTGAAGTGGGTAAAGTTTGTGTAAGGAGTAGATCAAGGAAATCCCCTGATCCACTCATGGGAGAGGGCCCCAGCACTGCAGCCAGAAGACGTGGGTTTGAATCCAGTCTCTGAAATTTACTACCTTTGTGATCTTGCAACCGCTTAACTGACCATTGCCTCTGTAGAGAAGGTAGAATTTGATTTCTAAGAGTCTGAGAGAAGTATTGTTATGGATAAATGAACCTTTGAGACCAAGAAAATACAACCGTGGGGGTTTACACTTTAGAATAATTTTTATGACTTTTTACTTCTTTAAAAAGATTTTAATATTCAATATATCCTTTTGCTGAAATCACTTATTTTAAACATTTTGGATTAAGTTAACAAGATTTTGACGTATCTTCTGTAATTCTTCATACTGAAACCACACTTTCATCACATTAGATATTAAGCATAATTATGAAGAATAGTCTGTTTTTCTAAGTTTGGAATTTATATATAGTCCATAGGTCTTCAAGAGGTTATAAATCTGGTGAGTTCCCAGGCCATTGAAACGTGTTCATAAAAGTTGTGTTGCAATATTTCATCTTCATGTAGGGCTTCTTTAATTTCCAATACTGTACCTCAGTATAGCAATGTATTTATCAGGGTTCATCATTTCCTCAATGAGATAAGAAAATTCCCCCAATATTTTTGGATGCGTTTTTTACAGTCTGATAAAGAAGGGTACTCAGATCTTATGGGTTAACTTGGACTTATGACAATAGTTTTGGTATAGCCTTGAATGAAAAAGTGAATTTCACAAATAAGAATTATCTTTTCCTCACCTTAGTACTCCAGTTTTTATATTGTCTTGCCTCAAATTTTTTTTTCTTCACAACACAAGGTAACAGCTATTAAAGAAAAAAGTCCATGTCTTTCCAGTATTAGGAAGCCTATACTAGACTGTAGAGGAAGCAGTAACAATCCCTCTAGCTGCGGTATCTATCTGAAGGTCTTAGCTTATTTTATGAAGATTAATTAGGCTGTTATCAGATTGTGTCCCATCTTGGGGAGGTGGGGGGGAGGGAGGAGGAGAAAAATGTAAAACTCGAAAGCTTATGGAAGTGATTGTTGATAAATAAAAATAAATCAATAAAAATTTTAAAAAAGATTAATTAGGCTGTTTTATAGCAATAGGCAACTGGTGGCACAGTGGTTTGAGTTCTGAGCCTTGAGCCAGAAAGACTTCAGTTCAAATCCAGTCTCAGACCCTTGCTAGCTGAGTGACCCTAGGCAAGTCATTTAACCTTTGTCTGCCTCAGTATCCTCCCAGGGCTGTTGTGAGGATCAAAGGAGATAACATTTGTGAAGTACCTGGCACATAGTGGGTACTCAATAAACACTTGAAAAAATAGTCTGTCAACACTTGTTGCTTTTGACTGTACTTTCCTTTACACTTTGGTGCCGGTGATCCTGTTCATTGTGGGCTTGAATGATCTTTGAAATGCTTGACATCCCCACATCTATAGCTGCTGCAATATCTCTAACAGCCATTACAATGTGCTTTTTAAGAGCTATGACTTTTGTGTGTTTCCTAGGAATGACATCAGTTTTTCTAAAAAAAATTTACAGAATTAAAAGCCTAACAACAGAAAGCCATGAAGGGCATAAGTATAGGATGAAATTCAGAATTATTCAAATGGAAGAGAACTAACAAAATGTGTGTGTGTGTGTGTGTGTGTGTGTGTGTGTGGTGTGTGTGTATGTGTGAAACTAGCTCAATCCATTTTCATCTGGTCAAGGTCAGATGTTCTGAATCGTCCCCCTTGGGAGTAGAAGCACACACACTTGACTATTGTTATTGCAAGATGAAACTATATCAGAATGATTGCTTGTACTAAGAGATGTACATAGCACTGCCTCTATAATTCTCTAAAAATTATTTGTATGTGCTATCATACCAATAATCATATGTTACAAAACTTATACAGATATAAAATATAAAAATAGGAATTCAAAAGGATGAAATAATGTTTTATCTTAGGGAGCCACCAGTTTACTGAGAAAGGAGAAGGCTTTAGGGGAAACAGTTTGGCACCCATGTGAAGGATGGATTGAAAGAGGAAGAAACTTGAGCAGAGAGACCAATTAAGAGGTTCTTGTAATAGTCCAGGCAAGAGGTGATGAGGAACTGACCTGGGGTAATGCCTATGTGATTAGAGGAAAAGGGAGGGATGTAAAAGATGCTATGGAGGGAGAGCTGGCAGGATTCGGCCACTAATTTGACAAGGAAGTGGGGGGAATTTTGAGATGGGATGAGGTAGTTTGTTGGAAATGAGTCCATGATTGGCTCTTGTGGGGAGGGTGGAATATGACCCATATTACTATCCTCATACACCCCTTGGGATCCAGCCATAGCCCTGTTGTAGTCATTGTATAGCTCCAACTTTGGAGACCACTGTTCCCAAGGAACTGCGCTCATCCAAAAACATGACTAGTGGTGGGAATTTTAGGCAGCATGGTAGACTAGTGGGGAAGATGTTGGGGGATTGCAGTGGAAAGGAAGGGCCCATTTTGTGTCCCTCACACCATATGATATGCCTTCTTTGGTGTGAGGAGGAAAAAGTAGGTAATTCAATGAGAGACAGAGTCAAAACTTTAAGGAGATGGGTTTAAGGTAAGCAGCTCCCTATGTCTTTACAGGGCTTCTTAGCACTGAAAGCTTTTTTTTTCTTTTTCTTTTTTAAGGGATCCTGATTTCACAACTGTGGCATGTATTCCCCTATAAGGAGCAGTCTCCTAGCTCATTCATAGGCAGCTTACTTGAAGATAGGAATCTTCAAAGACCTTTTGTAATCACTTCTAAGAAGCACCTCAAATATACTTCACAGGGCCTCCAAATTGGTTTCTTCCTTTACCTAAACGTAGGATAGACATGAAATCCCAGTAATTCTTTTCATTGGGATTTTATCTGATAAAGTTACCAGCACTTAAAGCAAGGAGTTGTCATTTCATGGAGTGGGGCCATTTTCATAGAGTGGCAATGGGATCAGGTAGATGATTATACATCAGACCATTCATCCAGGTGGATTAAGAGATGACATGTATTTCAAGTCAGAGGAAAATGTGGTGTCAGAGAAAACATAACCAATTGCAACTGAAACTGGCATCAACTTCTGATTAATATGGCTCAGCTGGGCTGCTGGCATTCAGTAGGGGAGGAGACAGGCCATAGATGTGACTACACTGATGGACTCCTCTGCCCTGGGCAGACAACTCAGACATGAAAGAAATCTTAGAAGGAAGGAGTTTTGCGTTCTTGACATCATCATTGCCTTCATCTCTTGATCACAGCTGACATTTATCTAGAGCATTCAGATTTTTAAAGCTCTTTACATATGTTATCTCATGGGATTTTCACAACAACCCCATCATGATGGAGGTGGTACAAGTTATTGTTTTCAGCATTTTACTGATGAGGAAACTAAAGTTCGGAGATTTTGTAAAGTGACTTGCTGAAGATCACCCAACTAGTAGGCAGTTAAAGTTGGGCCTTAACCTGATACCTCTGTCTCCTGCTTTGCAAATGAGGTGTTAAGTTCGTTAGCCTACAATACTGTGCAACCTGTCTTGCTGTCTGACCTCACTCCCAGCCCAGTCTCCAGCCATCCTCTCTGTGTTCCCTTCTAGAAGGAGCAAAATAAATGACATCTTCTTTTGCTAAGTCCTTCAAAGGTGAGCTCTAACTTTGGGGTTTCACTGTCCTGATTAGTGGGAGCGCACTAGATTAGGGGTGGGGAACCTGTGGACTAGAAAGCCACATGTGGCCTCGAGGTCTCAGGTTCCACACCCCTGAACTAGGTCAAACTGGCCAAAGACCAGGCTTCTTCATCCTAACCACCTTCCACCACGCTCCAATATTCTCATTTCTCGCCAGGTTGTTGTGAAGACTACAATGAGATGATACGTTTTCTTTTTAAACAGATACAAATTTTAATAATATACCAAGCATCAATCAATCATGGGAACACATTCACTGCTCTAACTGAGTAGTTACAGTAAGGGAACAGAGTTCTAATAGGCCCACTGATCCTTCCCTTCCATTAGATATCATTACCTCAACTTCTGCAACAGGAGTGTTCCAAGTAAGATGAACTCCCCAATCATAGTCCTGCCTGGGCCTTCTTAAATTCCCAACCAGAGCCATAATTAGTAATTCTGATCCTTAGGGCAAGCTCAGTCTGCCTTAGTTGTACTTAGACTTACTGATGCATGGGAGTTGAAGGAGGGGAGGTTTGAAGGAGAGAATTTTTTTCCCAGTAGGGGTAGAGTCATTTTGGCCCATCCACAGGTAGAAAAAGAGGAGGGAAGATAGTAGGTTGGGAAGAGGACAGGGCCCTTATAAGAGAAGTTGAATCTGGGAGAGGTGGGGCAGTCTTGGTATTACAAATGGGATCTATCTTAGGAAAGAAACAGCCCCTCAAGTTGGCACCTGGGACAAAGGTCACTCTAACTCAGGTATTATTCTGCACCCATTCCCTCTCTTGGCAGGTACCCTACTCCTCTGGGTGCTCCTCTTTTCTTTGACAACTTCTAGGAATCGGCCCAGTTGCAGTTCAGATAGAAATACACACATATATTTAGCTCCTTTTTTTTTTTTAACATTTTCCACACCTTTTGCTCAGAAATGGCACAGCTGGGGAGGTCTTAAGACTTAGTGATTAACTTTCCCCGAAAGCCAGAGCACCTGGGAATACACAGCAAGACACAATAGGCTGAGCAAATATTAGACAAATATCAATTTTCTGCATTGCCCACTTTGCTGGAGATGAATGGATTGACTTTTCAAACACCACAAGAGTGAGCCAGCAAGGCTGGATTCAAGATCAACATCACTTGACTTTCTTTCCTTTTTCTTGCCTCCCTTTCTAATTTCCAGTGCAAACGTATACAAAATATTTATCTAAAATACAGAGGAGATTGGAGAGAGAGGCAAGCTGTGCAAATAATTAGCAAGCTGAGGCTATTTCTCACCTGAAACAGGGGACTCTGGGCTTTTTCATTTCGGTGTGGCTTCTGGGGGAAGGACAGTATTCCAGACACTGCTGGTCCCCACCCCTTTGTCCTGGCCCCTATGAACAGCTGGGGATGAGCTTCTCTCATACCCCCAAGCATATTGTCATACAGAACCTTCTCACTTTATACCTTTCAAAATTAGGAAGTAATTGGTTAGCTGAGCAGCTCACAGAAATAGAGGCTATACAATCTGTCAAATAGGAGCAGAATTTGCAGGAGGGTTTTAGGTTAGATATAAGGGAGAACTTTTTGGCAGTGAAGAGTGTTTGAAGCTGAGATTGGTGGGTAGAAGTGAGTTGTGAAATTTTCTTCTCTTTTCCCTTCAGAGTCACCAGTGACTTCCCAGTCACCAAATCCAGTGTCCTTGGTCTTGTCATTTTCCTTGTTCTCTTTGTGGTTTTGGATTCTGATACCTTTCTCGTAAATATTATTTTCCTCTTTGGATTTTCTGAAACTGCCCTTTAGTGTTTCTTCTCCCTTCTTTCTAACTGGTTCTTCTCTGATTATTCTTCCTCTTGTCCTCTAAGTATAGGCGTCCCTCAAGGCTCTGTCCCTCACCCTCTTCTCTCTCTCTATTTCTTTTCTTTGATGGTCAAAGATTTAAAGCAAGAAGGGACCTTAGAAATCAATCCCTTCATTTTTATAAATGAGGAAACTGAGGCTAAGGGAGTTAAAATGATTTTTCCAAGTTCATAGAGGTAAAAAGTGTCAGAACTGGAGTTTGAACCCAGGTCCTCTGACTCCAAAAATCAATCACTCTTTGCACCATACCATATGGCCTCATTCCCTCTTAGACCTTCAATGATCACTTCTATGCAGGTGACTTCCAGAGCTGTCTAGCCTCACCTTCTCCCATGAATTTCAGCTCCTTACTTTCAACTCCATATTGGATAGTGCCATCGGACTCTCCACTGATACTTCAACTCAACATTCCCCACCTTGTCCCTGGCCACGTAGGTTTCATGACTACAATAGGTGTTAACGAGAGCAATAGTACAGTAGAGGCAATAGTAGGAACTGTCAAATTGAAGGAAAAGTTCAGAAAAAGCTGAACGTCTGGGTTTTGGCCACACCCAGTTGTGCTTTAACACTTGCATAAGTCAGTAGAGTAGGAAGCATTGCAACTTGGAATTTTCCTGTGCTGAACCGCTCATTCCTAAACCTCAGCCTTTGCTTCCTGCTGGTTTTCCACGGACAAGACGATGCTCCTGGTTTTGACCTGGCCCTTTTCTCAGCCATGGCTACTTTTCTATTGGTCTTTTCGATGACATATTCAGCAATCCTTGATGTTGAACTTGGCTTTGGCATCAAACATTAATATTGCCTGAACCTTTGAGTTATCAGACCTCAGTCCCCAGCCACCCATTTCTTCTTGCCTCTGCTAGGATTCTGTGCCCAGCCTTGTGCCACACAACTTGATCCAGAATGTCTCAGATGAATCTTCACCCTTGTTGTACATCTCCTTGGAAAGCTTGCAGACAGCACCATGGAGCCAGAAGAGCCAAAGCTCCATTGGGAGATCCCAGGGAAGGACATTCCCCTCTCTCTAACACCCCGAATTCGGACACAGAACTACCATTTTCCCAGTCACTCAAATTCAATGCCTCCAAGTCATTCTTGGCTCTTCTCTCTCCTTCACCAACATCCCCCCCTTTGACAAGTCATGTCAATTGTTCTTTCTGGGGGTCCTGGACCTATGATTTTACTGGCATAGGAACTCCCTGTGAGTAAACTCCTTTTACCAATTCAGGTAGGCACTTACTCTACAATTTGTAGTCTGTGAGTTACAGTGACAAGTTCAGTGACTCATTCAGGGTCTCACAGCTAGAACCAGGTAAAATAAGATCTTGAACCCAGGTCTTCCTAAAGCTTAGGTCTCAGTGAATCACTGCTGCACATGGCATCTCCCCTGTCTGACTTATTTCCACAATACCTCCTGCATCCATTTACCCTATTTTCCACTCACATTACCACTAGTTCAGGTCCTTATCACCTCTCCCAGAGACTGTTCTAAGTAAGAGCTTTCTGATTAGTCTCCTAACCTCTTGCCTCTCTCCCTCTGACTCATTGTTAAGAGGCTGCTAAATATTATAATTATTAAATGATAATTGATGATTAACTTCAAGCTATATATAGGGAATAGGTAAAAATGCATATGCTCCTACTCCCCAGCACAAGTCAGAACAATGGAAAGGTCTTAGAAAAAAGTAGCAACAGATAGATACACATTTATGTTGTCATAGTACAGCACTTTTTCAATTTCTTTCTTTTCAAAAGAGTGGCACTTCCAAATACAGTCCACAACTCTCATATATGGCATGGACCTCAGGAGACAGATGGTGAAATTTTGTTTCCAACATCAAGGGGAGTTGAAAACAACACTAAAATAAAAGGATTTAATTTTTTTTCTTTTTCTTTGTGAACTTAACAATTATCAATAAATAGGAACACTTTAGTACAGAAATGATTGTATACAAAACTATGAATTTATGTTAGTACATGTTGTATAAAAAGTGAAATGTAGGGGCAGCTAGGTGGCAGAGTGGATAGGGCACTGGTCCTGGAGTCAGGAAGACCTGAGTTCAAATCTGGCCTCAGACATTTACTAGCTGTGTGACCCTGGGCAAGTCATTTAACCCTGATTGCCTAAAAAACACCTAACAGCCCACAAAAAACCAAGTGTATATGAAGGCAATACCCTTCATTTCTCTCTTTCTCCTCTCCTTTCACTTTCCCTCTTTAGCTGTCCATCTTACCATGCCATCTCTGTCTCTGCTACCTTTCCTCAATGCTTACCAGACCAAATCTTCCTCAGAGCAACATGTAAGACTTTCCATAATCTGTTCCCAATCTTTCCCTTCAGCCCCATCGCATAGGGTTTTCCTCTTCACAAGCCCGGCACACCTCCTGATCACCATCCCTCTGTAGGCATTCATCTTCCTCAACTGTGTGCCTTTGCTCAAACTGTTGCCTCTGCTTTGATTGTGACCCCCCTAGATCTCTACCTATCAATACTCTACTTATCCCTTCAAGGCCCAGCTCACATATCACCTCCTTCATGATGCCAGCTCTAAACACTCCAGCCAGACATGATCCTCCCCTCCCTTACACTTTGGAATTCCTCTAGTATTCCTTTTGTACTAATCATGGAAATTCTTAGAGGCAGCTAGGTAGTACAGTGAATAGAGTCCTGGGTTTAAATCTGGCCTCAGATACTGCATTGCTGTGTAACCCTCGACAAGTATTTAACCTCTGTCTGCCTCGGTTTCCTCATCTGTAAAATGAGGGATAATAATGACACCTACCTCCCATGGTTGTTCTGAGAATAAAATGAGATATTGGTAAAGTGATTAGTATAGTGCCTGGCACGTAATAGTCACAATATAAATGCCAGCTATTATTATAACATTATTGCCTTGTATTATGGATATTTGTGTGCCTGTATCCCTAACTAGACTCAACTCCTTAAGGGCAGATATGATGCTTTTTCCCATGTTTTTGTCATCCTTAACACTTTGCATTGACTGGGCACTTAGTGCTAGACTTTATTCCTGAAATCAAAGCCTGGCTCTAACACAAAGTAGCTATGTGACCCTGAGCAAATCCCTTTACCTCTCTGAGCCTCAGTTTCCTGACTTGTAAAAGTGAGGAAATAATTTTTCTGCTTTCTGTATCAGGGGTCATTGTGAGGAAAAGATTTTCATAAAAAAAGATGAAGTGCTACATAGGTGAGAGTGCTATTGGATAAATGACAAACATACACTTGTGTTTGGCTTAATTCTTTCCTTAAATATTTCATGTATGTAGGTGAAGCTGAATAAAGAAACAGAATTTCTGTTTCCCTGAAGTGGAGATACTAAGGCTTGAAAGAGCGGGCAGGGCCTGCTTTTGCCCACTCTCTCTCAGACAATGAAGTAAATAATCATGCTCCTAATTGAACCAGATTGGGTGGGTCCTGGGATCCCCACCGTGGCTCATTTTTTGGGACATTCCATCAGCAATTTCAGTGGCTCCTCCTCCTCCTCCTCCTCCTCCTCCTCCTCCTGCTTACATGCCTGATCCAGTGAGAAGATGGGCAATAGTGAATGGACCTCAGGTTTTACCAAGGTTAAAATTTTGTGGAGAACCCGTCCCTCCAATACTCTTTACAAAGCACTCTATCTACTCAAGAGCTAAGTCATGGGTCCAACCATTGCCAGAGAACGAACCAGGAGAAGGATTTCTTATTGGCCTTCACTTCATAGGGCTGGGAACACTAGAATCTGACAATGCCATTTTTCCTAAAGGAAGGAGAGGAGTTTTTAATCTTTGTCCTGGAAAGGGGAATGACAAGGAACCCACAGGCAGCCAGAACTGGAAGAAGTACCATGGCTTCTCATCATTAGAAAAATGAAAGTATACAGACTGAAATGTGGTTTTCCTTCATAACTGTATCCTGTCAACTAAATATTTCATTTGGACCCAACGCTTGAGCCAAATGAGAATATTGAGCAAAACGGTACTATTAGAATGCACTTAATTATTGATTCAGCCAGGCAAAAAATAAAGAAGTCAGGCAGTGCTCTAATTCCCCTTATCAAGCATCTCGAGTGCTAATATGCACTTGAACAGCTGCTATTATCCAGAAAAGTCCATGGCCTGCAGCTGGGAAATGTACAAGGTCACACCGGCCAGAGGGAGCCAGATTGAAGGAGGCAAACGAAATGAGCCTCTCCTCTCCTCTCCTCTCTTGACCCCCCCTCCTCCAGCTCTGCCATCCTTTGGATTGTTGAGGCACGGGTGTGGGGCTCCTGTTATCACATGATACCAAAAAACCAGCTACCCTTGCTGTTCCAATACAACCACTCTTCCCCACCTTAACTGTGGAGAATACGATAGAGAATTCTGTGAACCTGTGGTTTTCAGGGCTGATGGGTAGAAGCGGTTCCTGACTCTGAGCCCAGCTCTTCCGACTCCCACAATTTCCCAGCTAGGGTGCTTTAGACTATTGAAAAAAACATCATTAGTGTTTCTCAGTATCCTGGATTCTTTCACTTGTCTGTGTCATTGTTTTAATTGTATAAGAGTATCTGGGTAGTATGGGTATTCAAAAAGGACTAGCACCTATGGTGTGAGCAGCACTCAACTCTCACCTGTAGCTCCAAGAAGCTGTAGTATGAGGGGCAGCTAGGTGGCGCAGTGGATAGATTACCAACCCTGTAGTCAGGAGGACCTGAGTTCAAATCCGGCCTCAGACCAAACACTTGACACACTTATTAGTTGTGTGACCCTGGGCAAGTCACTTAACCCCAATTGCCTAAAAAAAAAGAAAAAAGAAGAAGTTGTAGCATGGATAGCAGCCATCCCCCATAAACCATCTCTACAGATAGGCTAAACCAAGTGGAGGGTCAACAAACCAGGTTGAGGGTAACTGACAGGCCACAAACCTGTTGGTGAGTTAGGGGAGTGACTACTCCACCTATCATGTGAAGATTTCCCTGGTGGAATGAGCAGATGAGAACAATTTGTTCCAGTGGTCATGAAGGCAGCTGAAGCAGGGGTTGTGGAGTATTTGAGGGCTTGGTCAGACATCAAAGATACTAAGGTTGTCCACTGCATCCTAGGCTATCACCAGTCATCCTGACTTATGTCTTGCCACTGGACTTTGATGACTCTGGAGGAGAGAGTGAGGCTGGTGACTTTGCACAGCTCTGCCTCACTTAAATCCAATTTACCCATGAGTCAAGACATAATCCTATGATGTCATTGGTCCTCTTCGAAAACAGGATGAAAAACAACAACAATATGAGTGCCTGTGGGAAGGTGGAGCTGATCAGGAGGCCTCTGATCAATGGTTTCCCCCACAGCCCAGTTTATGGAATTACAGAATGTAAGGGGGTAAAAGGAAGAAGTAATGGAAACAATGAGGTATTAAGTCCTTTAGCAAAGTGTAAAGAAGTGTTTATATTTTATTAAGTCTTTAGGCGGTATAAAGATGTTCTCTGAAAAAAAAAAACATCTTGCTGGAATTAGAAGGAAACTAGCCATTGGCTATCCAAAGACCTAGCCATACCCCTGGCAGCCCTTTAAAAAGCAAGATACACTCTCTAGAGGAGCGGTTGAAACATGACATATCTCTAAAGAATGTGGACCCTGTTAGCCAAAAAGGAAACTAGTTCTAGCTGTCAAAAGTTGAGCTGCAGAGAGCATCAGGCCCTGGGAGCTCTGTCCTACAGAGGAGCTACACACAGGGAGCAGCATGAGAACACTATGAGAAGAAGGACATTAGAGCCTTGAAGTGCCAGAAGTGTGAGTTAACTAAGCCAAAAATGTGCTCTATGAGTTTGATTCTTGGCTAGTATCCTGTACATATGTGCCCACTCTTCCCACTGATTCTGTGTAGTACCTTTGTGGGACAGTGTGCTCTAGGTTAATTGTGGCATGATGTTCAAACTATGCCATTTCCATTGACGCCTTTGCTTTGAGCTAACTTTGTCAAGAGGCTGACTGTTGAAGGTAAATGTACTTGTAAGAGCTCATGAACAATATTAGTTTTAGGACCTCTTTCCCCCTCATCCCCTACACCCCCACCAGCTACCTTCAATGGTAGTCATCCCCTGGGGACTCAACCTGTGAGTGAGAGTTGAGGGGTGGCTCAGAGGCAATACTACAATAGGAAAAATGGAGAATAGTAGTCCATATTTAATACTTGAAAACTTAATTCAATTCAACAAGGATTTATCAAGTGCCTACCATATGAAAGGAACTGTACTAGGACCTAGGGATACAATAAAGTAGGTGGTACAAATGTTATCCTCATTTTCCTGATAAGAAAACTAAAGCTCAGGAAGGTTAAGTGAATTACACTCAACTAATGAGTAGCAAAGGGGGGAGTCTCAATAAGTGAGACTTAGGATCTATTCAATAAAATGAGACTTGAGTAACACTAAACTTTTTGTAGGATAGTAATCTCTGTATATTTCATTTGTCTACTAGACTGCAAATTCCATGACAGGGACTATTTCTTGACTAAACTTTGTACTTGCTTCAGGAACAATTCTCTGCACACATTTGAATACTAGAAGGACCTATAATTTCTTCAGCTTAGTTGTCTTCACAAACTGCAAGATCACAATGTAAGTTTTGGTAGACAAGTCCTAGGGAGTGGTCTGTGGAGCATAGATGTTAATTAATTTCCCCAGAGTCATACAGCTGGTAAACCAAAGAGGTGGGATCTGAATCTAGCTCTTGCTGATTAACCCTCTCTCCATTATACTGCCTTGCTTCTTGTCTGCACAGAGTAAGCCCTTCATACTATCTATTTGTTAAATTGTAATCAAACAAAGGTTTTGAACCTAAATCCAGGATTTTGTCCATTATACTCTGCTAGATGTGATGGTGACTACCATCACAGAGAAGGGAGGAGGGAAGATGAAGATGTGAGGATGTGTTGTTAATGCACACACATGTATAATTGGTATGATGTTTAAAAAGTTTGAGAGACAGTTTTTGGGTAATTTATCATTTTATTGATAAAGTTAGCATGTTATTAATAAAAGAGCTCAGTGGTACTCTCTAATGCCCAAAACCCTTCATTGTGGTGTGCTCACAGTTTACATGCCCTTGGAAGAGTGAGTGTTTCTGAGGGTGGCAATTGACTCTGCTCAGCTAACAATGAGAGAATGAATATTACGACGAGAAGTGAGCTATATTACAATGAGAGTCTTGAGGTACATGACACTAAGCCCCCAAATCTTGGTCAAAAAGGCTTATCAATGTCCATATCACCTGTCTGACAAAAGGGAGAATCCACATTTTCCCAGACCTGTCTGAGTAAAGACAATGCACAGGAATCCACTCATTCACCTAAACTTAGAATTTCTCTACTGTCTTTGATTAGATCTTAGCCATCCTGGCTGGGTAAGTCTTTGAGAAAGATTTCCCCACTGTTTGATTTCTGGAGGAGAAAGTAGAAAAGGGGGAAAAAGCTTGATCCTGATTCAATAATTAGTTGTTAATACAAGAGAGAAATAATCATTTTTCTCATTGGGCTTTACACTGACTATATAGCTGGGCATAGCAGGTGTGAATTGACAAATGGCTGAGATGCCATGGTTAGTCTGGGTGTGTCATGAACTGAAATCATTGAAAAAACTCTTCTCTGTTCTGTATCTATTCTCTCTGCTATTGTTTCTAGCCCCCAGTGATGGTACTTCTCCAATTGCAGGAGATTCTCTGCACTCCAGTTCCATTTAACCACTAATAGATTAGATTTTACAAAGGAATATTTACTTTAAAGGTATAATAACAAATCTATAAACATACTCCTCAACACTTCTCTATTCTATACTGCTTACAATATTAGTCTGCCCTGTATTCATCTACACCATTATGTGTTCATTGATTCAAAAGATATTGAGTCCCTACTGCATACAATATGTTGTTCTGCCTCTCCTCAACTTAAAAAAAATGTCTTGGACTTCATCCCCCAGCTAGTGTGCATGTTTCTTCAGGGCAGTGCTACGTCTTTATTTCTATTCTGTCCCTTTACAGATTCTGGGAAAGAACTGGCAGTAGCAAAATTATATATCTATATTGATGTTGATATTACCCCGTCCACTAGAATGTAAGCTTCATGAGGTCAGGGACAGATCAAGTTTTATGAAAAAAAATTTTTCTAATTGGACACAGTGGATGGTTATTCAGGACTACTGACAGCATAACACTGGAAAAGTCTCATACAGCAGGATCAGGCAGCGACAGAGTCCTCATGTTGAAAAGATGGGGTGTTGCTTAGACTACCTCTGAGAATCCTTTCCAGATCTTAGCATCCAATAAGGACACCTTATCTCTCCCTCACTTCTAGATAAGATCTGATCTAAACCAAGCCAAATAGGTTGTACCCTTCATAGCACTTACTCCACACAACACATAGATTCCTGCTGTTGATTTTGAGCCTTGTTGTCCCCTCATCTGAATTGCTTATTCACCCCAGATCACCACCTCCAACTAAACAAATTTTTTCTGTCCTTCAAGCATAAGGCTCGGCTGTTCCTCAAAACCTTTCTAATTATTTTAGTGATCTCCCCACCATCAGATCTTCCTCCCTTCCTGTCCCTTACCAACTAGCTTTTAATTATACACTATCATTTAATTGTTCATTGTTCTCCGAGTCTTTCATCTGTTAGTTCTCTCTTGTGAACTGGATCGTAATCTTCTTGAGGTAAAATATCACATCCTGTGCTTCTTTGAATCCCTTGAAGTGCCTAGCACAAGTGATTTCTTGTTGACAGACTGAAAAGCAAGTGACTATTGCATTCTTAAAGTCAAAACCCTCCTCTGGCATCCAGTGATGTTTCTAGTCAGAAAGTTCTTCCTTATATCCATCCTGCTGAACTTTAAGACACATTCTTCTGCTATATTCAGAGAAGCCAGACAAGGTCTTCCAACCCTGTCTGTAATGGTTCTTCTTAAATTTGAAGGTGGTTTATTAGAATCTCTTCTCAGACTCCCCTTTCTCTAGACTAGACAATCCCTCTTCCTTTAGTAATTTCACCAAGGCTCTGGTTTCTCTTTAATCATTTTCATTGTGTTTCTCTGGATCCTCCACATCTTTCAGTTAGAATAATAATAATAACTGATATTCAGGTAGCACTTAGAAATTGGCAAAAACTATTTGCATATGAAACAGTAACTACCCTGGCCCCACTACCTGAAGGCTGGGTATGTTACATTTCACCTCTCTCCCAAGGTTCTTTGGTTCCCTTAAGAGGATTTAGGGAGTCTAGGGCTCTCTGGTATTGCCTCTAGCTCCCCACTGATGGTGTTCCCCAATTATAGGAGGTTCTCTGCACCCTACTTCCATTTACCCACTAATAGTCAGATTAGATTTTCCAAAGGAATATTTACTTCAAAGTTACAATAACAAATCTACAAAGATACTCCCTAACTAATAGGGCACAATCTCTCCCACCCTGTACCACTCATGCTTTGGGGACAGGAAAGGGATTAGGTTTCCAGCTCAGTTTAATGCTGACACAGCGGCCCCAAGTTCCAAGTCCAAGCCTCGCAATCTACCCCACCCCCACCCCACCCCGCCACAGCCTTGAGTTACAGGCACCCTGGCTTCTCAGGACTTTTCCTCCTAGGTTAGCCAACTGCAACATCCAGACTGGAATCCTGGCTCTAAGGTTACCATAGTTCGATGATTATAGGTCCAGATGGGCTTCTCACCCCAAAACTGAGGACAAGCAAAATGAAACAAACAGAAACCCCAGGCCCTTTTTTGGGGGGTTATGGGGCCTAAGAGGGAAGAGAGTAATAGAAAATAGCCCTTCCTCCATCACTGGTTCAATTCATGGCACCCACAGTGTGAGTGAATCTTCACTTTCTCTGGACTCCAAGTAGGTGCATAGAAAAGAGAGTGAGACCATCCCAGTCTGGCAGTTTTAAAGATGTAGTTTCTTCTAAGGAGGCTGCTCCTGCTCATGTGGTAGGGGAACACAAGGATGTCTTTTACTATGATCAGGGTGCCTCCGTGTTAAGTGATCTGGGCATGCTCCCACACCCTGTTACATATACATTACCTAATTTCAATCAATCAGCTAGTTATGAGGTGCCCACCATGTGTCAGTCACTGTAGTAGGCACTGGAAATGCAAGGACAAAGGTGATACAATATCTGCATTCACAGCTTATTTTCTATTGAGAGGAATGGCATAATACCCTGAACACACATAAAAATAAATACAAAATTACAAAGTAATTTTGTAAGGGAAGGGCACTAGCAGCTGGGAGAAAAGAGGGACAGATGAAAAGCCACGTGTAGAAAGTGACACTTTAGCTAAGCTTTAGAGGAAGCTAGGCTTTCTAGACAGAGATAGGAGTTGAATGTTTTGTGTGAAAAACAATAAATAGGCCAATGTGGCTAGACCAGGAGCGGGGAACTTAGGACCTTAGTCCAAATTTGGATTCAGTCAAAAGGCCACACTTAAGGACCTAGAAGGCCACATGTGGCCTTAAGGCCACACGTTCCCTACTCTGGGGCTAGACTGTAGAGTACATGAGGAGAGGTGATGTGTAGTATGTCTGGAAACGTAGACTGGTGCCAGATTGTAAAGAACTTTAAACACCAAATGAAGGAATTTATATTTGATCCAATGAAACCACTGAGTAGGGGAGTCAAATGGTCAGACCTGTGTTTTAGGAGTATCACTCATGATTAGAATATCACAGTTGAGCCCTAACCGGGAGGTAGGTAAAATGGCTATCATTATCCTCATTTGGGGCAGCTAGGGGGAACACAGTGTATAGAGTTCCAGGCCTGGAGTTAGGAAGACTCATCTTCCTGAGTTCAAATCTGGCCTCAGACATTTACTAGCTGTGTGACCCTGGGCAAGTCACTTAATTCCATTTGCCTCAGTTTCCTCATCTGTAAAATGAGCTAGAAAAGGAAATGACAAGCCACCCCAGTATCTTTGCCAAGAAAACCCCAAATGGGGTCACAGAGAGTCAGACATGACTGAGACATGACTCAACAACAGTACATCCCTATTTTACAGATGGGGAGACTGAAGCTCAGAAAGGTTAGGTCACATGGAGAGTAAGCTTAAGAGCAGAGATTTGAACCTAGGTTTTCACTACTTCAAATCCAACACTCCATCTACTCTACTTTTTTGCTTCTCGTACTACAGAATGTAGACTAGCACAGGCTAACCCAAAGGAGCCTGGCAAACACAGCTAGTACAGAGCTTTAGAAGACTATTTATTGAAGGAAGTACAAGACCTGGGAAATCCTGGAAACGTGTCTTTTTGCCCGAGGGCCCCATTCTGCCCACTCGGAAGGTCTGGGGCACAGGAGGCAGCATACTTTTGGAAGTCTTCTTTCAGTCACCGGCAAGATCTGTGGCCTCTGCCCTTATCTGAACACTGACCTTATTACTCTCCAAGAGCTCCGTGGTCTTGTTTGGGTTTATTTGTTTGCTGGCATGAAAGGACTCTCCCCCACAGAGGCCAGAGGGATAAGCCAAACACACCTGTGTCGGCAGCATCAGAAAGAAAACAGCTTTGGAAAGATGGAGGAAGGAAAATAGGAAATCAACGGTTATGTGAAGACTAGATAGAACCATTAGGCCCAGGAACTTGGCTCCCAAAGGTGCCCCAGAGCAAGTATTTCTAACTCTGAGTCTGGATTTGTACACTTGTACAGCTCCCCAAAATTCGTCATGAGTGACCACTCCCAACAATCCCCTGGATAACCAAGAATGATGCCTAAGGGTTATGGAAGTATGGGTCCCCAGAACCAGTATTTGAGAAATTGTCCCTATTGGTCAACGGCAAAACTAGCCCTTTTCCCAATGAAAAAAAAGATCATCTCCTTTAGCCTTTATACATACAGATGTCCATAGCTCAGAGAGGAATGCAGGCAAGATCAGAGGACAGTGACCATGGGGTTGAAAGCCAGGCATTCCTCATCAGGGACTTCTGGGGGCTTCTACACAAGGAGGAAAGTCAAGACATGAACTCAGTTCTCAGAGAGGACGCTGACCCACTATATCCCACTTCAGGTTTTCCTTAGCAATTTCCCCATCGTCCAAAAACCAATGAGGTTTGACCTTGTGAGATGGGATGCGCTCCTAGCCCAGAGCGGTCTGACTACCGTCTTGGATAGGACTATTCATAACCCAGGCACAGACAGACCCTTTAGCGACACTGCTGCTGGTGGGTTATTACTTACAATGTAGTTAGTGTCGCTTAACAGAAATGGATGAAACTCAGGGATGGAAAGGGGAGCTGTGAATCTGGCTGAGATAAAAATAAGTTACAGTGGTGAACCCAGTTTCTAGCTTATGGGGGGAGGGGTTTCCTACTTAAGCCAAGCCCTTGTCATTTGGTGCAATTGCTTTTGAGGCAAAATTTCCAAGATTAAAGAGCCAAAGGGGATGGAATTGGATGGAGGAATGAATCACTCATATGGCGGGGATAAAGAAAAAAAAAGAAAGAGATATAAAGATGCTAAAAAAGTAAGAGGGAGAGAGAGAGAGTGAGAAGGAGCATCTGGGGTCATGAGGAGGGGAGAGATTGGCTGGGCAGACACATGTGAGTGTGTGCATGCTTAGAACATTTTTAAGGACCAATTTCCAAAGAGAAGGCCCAGCTCTTCAACCTTAAGAGTCTTCTTAGCAGCCTTCAAAGCTCAGACAATCCCTCCCTACAGGACCATCAAAGGGAGCCCTGGCTGCCTCTGATGAGATATTTTAAAATTGTGAAGTTCTAAGTCCAGTGATTATTTCTTTTTGCCTTACATTAGCGGGCTTCTCAGGATTGCCTAGGGGGATCAGATCTGAGTCCCAGAGATCTATGAATAATGATGACAATAATAATTATTATTATTATATCTCAGATTTCTATTCTAGTTTAAAGTTTATAAATCACTTCCCTCACAGAAAGTCTATGAGGAAGATAGTGCAAGCATTATCACTCCCATTTTACAGATAATAAAAATTGGGCTCAGAGAACCTTCAAGGAAGATGAGGATTCTGGACATTGGAGATAAGGGGGGAACTATGAAAGCATGGTAGATAGCTTCTGTGAGTAAAAGCAGATAGAACATTAGGCAATAAGCTCATCAACAAACGTTTATTAGGCGCCTACTATGTGCCAGGCACTGTGCTGATAAGCTGTGTTCAGGAAACAGTAATAGTACATTTTGCCTGCAATATTGAGTATAATTAAGTGGTAGCAATGTGAAAAAAGATAAAAGAAGGAGGGTAGAATAATGTTGGAGGCCCTTAAATGTTAAGATTAGGCAATAGAGAATCACTGAAGGCTTTCGAGCAGAGGTTGACATGGTCAGACATGAGCCTTAGGAATGCTATTTTCACACTATGTCAATGGATAGATCAGAGAAGGGAGAGAGTATAGGCAGAGATTTGGGTTAAGAGACTTAGAATAATCCAGGTTAAAGGTGATAAGGGCCTGAACTATGGTGGTAGTCATATGAATGGAGTCAAGTGGATGAATGTGAGTGGTATCGTCTAGACAGAATCAACAGGACTAACAACTAGTTTGATAAGTGGTGGGGGGACAGTGAGGCATAGGCAAACAAGGATGACTGAGGTTATGAAAGTGGAAGGATGAGAAGATGGTGGTGACCTCATAAAAACTTTTGGAAGAGATACGGTTTTAGGAGTTGAGGTGACAGTGATGAATTCTATGAGTATGTTGAGTTTGAGAAGCCAAATGGACATCTAGTAGAGATGTCCAGAAGACAACTGGTCATGTAGAACTGGATTTCAGGGGAGAGATTGGGTTAGAGCCTTTGCCATCAATTATCTTTGAATCGTCTTCTCCAAACAGTTGTCCTGTACTTTTTCTGATGTTTCTCTTGGCCTAAGTATAGCTTTAAAAGTCCTTTTTATCAAGTTACCTGCCCTTACTTGCATGTTCTATACATGTCTTTTAAAAATCCAAGTTGATCAATGATGTTTTCATGACCCATTCCATCTCTCTTGGAACTTTAGGTCATGAAAGGCTTCTGTTTCTTTATCTTAACTATTAAAAATCCACTTTCCTCAAATCTAAGGTTTTTATGAAACTATCCAAGGCTTTCCTCTTCTTATCTATCACAAACTATAAAATAGTTGTCTCTTCCAAGTTCATCATCATTTCTACTCTAGCAACAAGTTGTTCTGATTGTTAAAAAAAAAATCAGGTCAAAAATAACAGTTTCCCTCATTGCTTCCTCCACCATTTAAATAATAAAGAAGTTATTAATGACTTTGTTTTTGATGAAGAAGATTTCTGGTGAGTTGAAGTACTCCACCACTACCATAACAAGACTTTGTGCCAGATTAATGATCTGGCTATCAAATTTATTTTCTCCCTCTAGAAGGGTGCCCTATATATACATATATATGTGTGTGTGTGTGTATATATATATGTATATACATATACATATATATGTATATGTATATACACATGACATATTTCATTTCACTTCTGTTTCTCTCTCCAATAATCCTCATTTGAACTGGAAAACTTCCTTACATGAAGATTCCTCTCTTCATCAACCACTAAACTCATCATTGAGGGCCACAGTTTGGTGTGCTATTGCCTCCTTAAATACTCTGGGATGCTAGTTAGCAAACTTCTCCAGTTTTCATCACCTATGCCTTTATTTTACCTTGGTCACACATAAAGATGTTCATATACCCAACATGTCCTACAAGTATTGTACCTTTCACAATCTCCATCTCTCTCTACCTCACTCACCATGCATTTTAATCAATTCATTCCTCCTTGCTCTCATATTTCATCAGTGCTGCTCTTGTATCTTTTTTCTCCCTTTGAAATTTTGACTCTATAGTTAATGAATTCAGTGATTCACTCTTCTCCACCCTTGAATTTTATGTCCTTTTGTTCTAACACCACCAATGTCTTGTCAAACTCCAACCCTGGGTTACCTTCATCTTCTTTGATCCTGTTATCTTGCCAAATCCCACTACAGGACATCACATAACTGTGCAAACTGGGTCCAAATTTTGATTGTATAAATTAACACCCAAATAAACATAATAAAATTAAATTAAAAAGGAAGCAGGTAGGGGTGGAGGCAAGATGGTGAAGTAGAGGCGGCAACCCAGTTGAACTCTCCCAACATTCCCCTTCAAACAACTTTAAAATCAAATCAAATTCTGAGGCAGCAGAGGCAACAAAAGGTCAAGGTTAGATATTTTTCCAGCCCAAGACAACTTAAGAGGTCAGCAGGAGAGATTTGTGACATTGGCATGGGGGCCAGCCTGGAGTACCTGGGGCAGCAGTACTAGTGCAGACCTTTTAGGTGGCTGTGACAGTGACAGCAGCAGCAGTAGCTCCCACAGTAAAGGGGTTATACAAGTGGTCAGAAAGAGATTACAGGGGATCCTGAATTTCCACTGGCTGCAGGATCCTGTTGTGTTGCCCATACACAGTTCTGGGTCTCAGTTACAGGTTGGAGAGAGCACTTATTGTCAGTCACAAGGGAGCAGGGACCTAATCACAGTTCCAGAGCTGAGAAGAACACTAGCACTTGTGGCTGCAAGGGAGCAGGAGACCTGGTCAAAGTTCCAGGGCCTTGAAGAGTGCTAATGTTAGGGCTTGTAGTTGCAGGAGAGCAGAAGCTCTCATGGGTAAAGACCAGAGCACAGACCAGGAGAGCAGTGATCACATCTCTCCTTGGATCACACCACCTTGAAAGTACCCAAAACATGCAGACCCCTAGAACTAGCTCTGAAAACAGCAGTGCAAAAAATCCTGAAGCTTGGGAAAGTGCCTCCCCACCCTTAGTGAGCAGAGCCCCACTTTAACATTAAGTTCAAAGTCAAGAAATAGACTGGAAAAATAAACAACCCCCTCAAAAAAAGAATTTGACCATAAAAAGGTACTATGGTGGCAGGGAAGAACAAGAAACAAATTTAAAAGAAGACAACATGAAAACACATATAAACAAAGCCTCAAAAAAAATGCTAGTTGAACACAGGCCCAAAAAGAATTCCTGAAGTGTTGACGAGATAAAGAGTGGTAGAGAAAAATTGGGAAAAGAAATGAGAGTGATACATTAAAAGTATGAAAAGATAATTAACAGCTTGGTAAAAAAGCACAAAAATTCACTGAAGAAAAGAACTCCTTGAAGAGCAGAATGGACTAAATGTAAAAAGAGGTACAAAAGCTCATTGAAGAAAATTATTCCTTAAATATTAGAATTAGGCAAGTGGAAGTTAATAACTCCATGAGACCTCAAGAAATAATAAAACAAAGTCAAAAGAACAAAGAAAAAAACAGAACAAAATGTGAAATACCTCATCAGAAAAATAATTGACCTGGAAAATAGATTGAGGAGAGACAATTTAAGAGTTATTAGATACCTGAAAGCTATGATAAAAAAGGAGCCTGGACATCATATTTCAAGAAATTATCAAGGAAAATTGCTCTGATATCTTCAGAAGGTTAACTTAAAATTGAAAGAATTCACTGACCAACTCCTAAAAGAGATCCCCAAATGAAAGCTCCTAGGAATATTACAGCCAAATTCCAGAACTTCCAGGCCAAGAAGAATATATTGCAAACAGCCAGAAAGAAACAATTCAAACATCATGGAGCCACAGTCAGTATCACATGAGATTTAGTAGTTGCCACATTAAAGGGATGGCAACTTGGAAAATGACATTTAAGAAGGCAAAGATGCAAGGATTACAACCAAGAATCACCTACCCAGCAAAACTGAGCATAATCCTTTAGGAGTTTAAAGAAATAGAGGACTTTCAAGCATTCCTGATGAAAAGACCAGAGCTGAATAGAAAATTTGACATACAAACACAAAACTCAAGAGAATCATGAAAAGGTAAACATGAAAGAGAAATCATAACAGTCTCAATAAGGTTAAACTGTTTACATTCTTATATGGAAAGATGATGTATATCACTCCTAAGATTTTTATCACTATTATAGAAGTTAGAAAGATTCTACATAGATAGAGGATATGGGTATGAATTGATTATGTTGGGGTGATCTCAAAAAAATAAAAAGGTGAGAAAGAAAGATGCACTGGAAGAAGGGGGAAGGGAGAGGAAGAATAGGGAAATTGTGTCACATAAAAGAAGTACACTTTAATTCTTTGAACCAATTTAGATGAGAGTGAGGTTCAAATGTTGCCCAGCCCCTTACATTTCCCAAATCTTCCACCTTAAAAGCTCTACTTTGTGTGCTTCTTTTATGTGACATAATTTCCCTGAGGGACAAGGTTAAAAGAGAGAGAGAGAAGGATAAACAGATAGAAATAAGATGGAGGGAAATACACAGTTAGCAATCATAACTGAATGTGAATGGAATGAACTCACTCATAAAATGGAAGCAGATAGCAGAAAAGATTAGAAACCAGAATAAAAGAATATGTTGTTTACAAGAAACACACTTGAAACACAAAAGACATATACAGGGTTAAAATAAGGAAATGGAGCAGAATCTATTATGCCTCAACTGAAGTAAGAAAAAAGGCAGGGATAGCAAACATGATCTCAGACAAAACAAAAGCAAAAATAGACCTAATTAAAATAATCATGGAAACTACATTTTACTAAAAGGTAACTTACACAATGAAGTAACATCAAAAAATTTTATAGCAAGTTTCTCTAATGAAGGTCTCATTTCTCAAATATATAAGGAACTGAGTCAAATTTGTAAAAAATTAAATCATTCTCCAATTGATAAATGTTCAAGTGATAAGAACATGCAGCTTTCTGAAGAAGAGATGTACTTAAAATGAAGAAAAAAGTGTACATTTTTAGACATGGCTAATGTGGGAATTTGTTTTGCTGGACAACATGGTTATATATTGAGAGCTTTACTCTGTGTGTGTGTGTGTGTGTGTGTGTGTGTTTTGAATTTGCTCATGGGAATTAGTGGGAGGGACAGATTAATTAAAATTTTTTTTTTCTAAAACACACACACATAAACTAGATCCACTATAAATTGATATTATCTAATCTCACTTGGCCCTTAGGTCCTCTCCAGAGAGGCTGCCTAATATACTAATAGAACATGGAACTTTGAGTCAGGAAGTTCTTGGTTCAAAACCTGTCTCCAACACTTAATAGCTTGGCAAATCACTTAATTTCCCAGTGTCTCGATTTCCTCATCTATAAAATGAGCGGTTGTATTTGATGGCCTCTGAGAGTTCTTCCAGCTATAGATCTGTGATCTTATGAGTCCTATGTTCCCTTAGCTATGTCACATTCCCCTTTTTGGTACTAAAACAGACTGTGATGATACAGATGTATAAATTGTACAATATATGGAACACAAACATGTCCTGTCCCTTCTAGCACTAAATCTAGGATCCTACGCTCACTCTTTTTCATTAGTCCTTGATTGATTTTATTACACTCCCCACAGTGGCTATTCCAAACCTCTTTTTTCAAGACTTATTTACCATCCCTCTCTTTTCCCTCTTAGAACAAGAAATTTCCTCCAACTTCACCAAGAAAATAGAAAGAATCAATCATGAGCTTCTCCTTCTCTACTTTATATCTCAAAACTCATCCACATTATTCCTCATTCTCTATCCTTTTGCTCCAGGATCTGACAGAGTGGTGGATCTTCATTTAGAATGACATTTCTAGTCATACTCTTGATGCTGGCCAGCTCCCTGAGCAAAGAAGACTACTCTTTTGGTTGTCCGCCCTCTCTCATCTTCAGCCTCACCTTTTATACTGACTCATTCCATGCTGCCTGTAAATGTGCCCAGATTTGCCTCATCTCTAAAACTTCACTCTAATCTTACACCCTCCTCAAGCTATTGTCCTGTATCTTTTCCTTTTCACAGTCAAACTTCTAGAAAAAAAGCCATCTACATTTGTGTCCTCTACTTCCTTGTCTCTCTGTCACTTTTAATCACTTTTATTCTTCCCATATCACCACTTGACTGAAACTGCTCTTTCCAAGGTAACTAATGATCTATTGATTGCTAAATCTGATTGCCTTTTCTTGGTGCTCATCCCTCTTGACTCTCTGCTGCTTCTGGCATTGTTCATCTTTCAGAGATTTTTTTTTCTAAGTTGATTTTTATGATGTTCAACTCCTCTGGTTCTCTTCCTATACATGTGGCTTCACCTATCATTATTCTTTGCTGAATCACCATCCCCTAATTATAAGTGGCCCCACTGTCCCTCAAGGCTTCTCCCCTCTCTTCTTCCCTCCCCTATCCTCTTCTTTTCTCCTCTCCTCTTCTTCAACTTTCTCTCCTGATGATCTCATTGGAGCTCACAGGTACTATTAGTATGAATATACAGACTACTTCCAAATCTATTTACCCAGTCCTAATCTTTCTTCAGATTTCAAGGCTTGTTTCACCAACTGAATGCTGGATATCTCCATGTGGATCATGGGATCACAGGCACAATCTGGAAGGGACCTTAGAGGCCATTTAGTCCTAACTTCTCATTTTATAGATAAGGAAAATTGAGGATAGAGGTTAAGTGATTTATCTGTCACATAGCTAGTTAATATCAGAGGCAACATTTGAATACAACTTTTCTTGATTCTTGGTCCTGTATTCTATTACACCGTGCTTCCTTTGGATACCTTCAACAGAACTCACTTTCTTGTCTCCCAAATCTGCCCCTTTTCGAAGATCTGTTGAGGGCATCTCATACTTCCATTCATTTAAGTTTACAATCTTGGAGACAATCTTAACTTTTCATTCTCCCATGTCCTCCATATCCAATCAGTTGTCAAAACTTGTCATTTCTACCTCCACACATCTTGACTATGTTGCCTTCTCAGCATTCATGTGGTCACTAGGACCATATTCAGGATTTCATCTTTTATCCTGGTCTCAAACAACACCTTCCATTTAGCTTTCTGTTTCCAGTCTCTCCTTCTTCCCTCTCCAATCTAGGTATTACACAGTTATCCAAATAATCTGCCTAAAGTATGGGTCTGACCATGTGTTTCCCCTGATCAAAAAGCCTCCATGACTCCTATTGCTTCTAGGAGTGCAAGCTTTTCCACTTGGAATTTAAAGTATTTCACAGTTTGGCTCCAATCTACCTTACCTTCACCTTGTACTTGTGTAGTTAATTTTTTGAACCCAAGTGCAAGTAATGACTTCTTTCCACGTATTCCACATTTATCGACTTATAGGTCTACTTGATGTTCCCTGAATAGGACATTTCACCTCCCATTCCTTCGCTTTGCCCAGGTTGTCCTACATTCCTCAAATGTATTTCTCTCTCATCTATGCCTCTTAGAATTCTGGGCTTTCTTCAAGGCTTAACTCAGGTATCACTTCACATGAGAAGTCTTTTCTGAACCACCCTTGTTGTCAAAGATCTTTTACTCCAAATGCTATTTTGTATGTATTTAAGTGTTTTATTTAATTCCCCTCCAAGTTAGGGGACTCTTCCCCTAATTACTTTGTATTTAACTACTCTGGATACATTTAGCATTTATTTTGTATATGTTTGTACATTTTGTTTCCTCCAATTAAATGTGAGCTCCTCCATTATCTGTCCTTGTATCCCCAATGCCTGGCACACTATAGGAGCTTAATAAGTGCTTATTGATTGATTGATATTGTTTCCCACCCCCAACCCCAGACATAGGCTCCCTGAGAGCAGGGCCTGGGTTGTTATTTTGTCTTTGTTTCTCCAGTGCCTAGCTCACAGTGCCCTGTATGCAGTGAGCAATTAATAAAATGTTGGGTTACTTGAATGTTGTATATTATATGTTTCTTTGCAATTAATCATGCTCCTCCATAACTATATTCCAGGCATGAGTCATATTTCATCTATCTCAGTCATATCTCAGAGATTAAATTTATCTCTTTGCATTAAGATCTCTAGTTCACCTAGTTGATGGCTGATACTTGGTATAGTTGTGTATAGATGTATGGAGCCATCAATTTTATTACTGCCTCTCTTCTTGGTTATTTTCTCCTGGAATTGTTGGTTTTCTCCATAGATATTATTCTCTCTACATCATGCCTGCTGTGCTCTATGATATCTACCTTGGCAGATATGTGTTGGAAATTTCCTCCCTTACATTTAAAGCTGTCTTCATCAGATCCACAAGTCTCTATGAATATATATTTAAAGAGTCTCAGAATCACAGACTCTCAGTTGGAAAGAACCTCAGAGACCATCTAGTCCAACTTAGTCATCTAGGCTTTTTTTGGTGATCTTCAATGAGAAGAAACTTAACAAGGCAGTCTATAATACTTTTGAATACCTATAACAGGAGTTTTTCTTTGTATCAAGTCTTAAATTTGCCTCTTTTTTTTTCATTTTTCTACTCATTGCTCCCAGTTCTTCCCTCAGATGCAAAGCAGATTGTCTAATCCCATTTTAATGTGAGAGCCTTTCAAATACTTGAAGATATCTGTCATGACCCCTTACCTCAACCCCAAGTCTTCTCTTCTCCCCCACAAAAATCCCTATTACTTTCACTGGTCCCCATATGGCATGGATTTGTGGACCTTCATCACTCCAGTTACCCTCTTTTGGATACTCTATGGCTATACATATCCTTCCTAAAATGTGATATCCAAAAATGATCACAATGCTCTAGATGTGATTTGACCAGGGAAGCACTTCCTTGTCGTGAACTGTACTCCTCTCTTAATATAGCCTAAGATTGCCTTGTTGGATGCTTTGCCTCATTGTTGACTCACATAGAGCTAGAAATCTTCTAAAAGCCATTGGACTTTCTCTTTTTGTCCAGAAGAATTCTTTCTAGCCAAGCAACTCCCATTTTTTTAACTTGGTGAAGCTGATTTTGTTGTTGTTGTTGTTGTTGTTGTTGTTGTTGAACTGGAATGCTAGACCTTATAATTATCCATAATAAATTTCATCTTACTAGGTCTGGTCTAATTTTTTTCCATCCCATCAAATTCTTTCTGAATCCAGACTCTCATCCAATGTTTTTGCTACCCATCTTAGATTTCTCTTATTTAAAGATTTGATAAGTAGGCCATATAAGCTTTTATCTGAGACATTTAAAAATGTAAAACAGCATAGAATCAAGCATAAATCTATGGAGACACTCTATGGGGGACCTCTTTTTGAGTTGACATTGAACCATTAATAACTATTCTATCATCTGGACGTTCTACTAACTCTATTGTCTAGTTCACATTTTCCCCCAACTTCTTCATAAGAAGAGCATGAGAAATCTTGTCAAATACTTTGCTAAAATCTAGGTAAACTCTAACTACAGCATTCATTTTGTCTACTAGAAAAATAACCTTTCCAAAAAAGGAAGTTAGATTAGTTTGGCATGACTTGTGCTTGATGCTCCATCTTGGTTTTTTGTGATTATTGCTTGCTTTTCTAGATGATCAATAATTTCAATAGCGTGTAGTAGAATTTTCCAAGAAATCCATGTACAGCTCATTGGCTTACATTTGTAGATGCTAATTCCCTTCTTTGAAAATCAGGATAACTTTGCTTCCCTCTAATCATAGAATACCATTCTAGTTCTCCACAGTCTTTCAAGTATCATTGACAGTGACTTGACCAGCACATTATGAATACTTTTAGTGCCCTAGAATGTAGTGGATCTGGGCCAAGTAACCTGATCTCATTAGGTCATTTGTATGTCATTCTATCTCTTTCAAGTTCCTTCTAAGACATTTTTACTGGCTCTCATTAGATGTCTTCCATCCCTGTCTAATAGCACATCATAATCATAGTTCAGAAATTCAGATTTCCTTTTTCAGACATCATTTTCCTTTAACCAGCTGTTTATTTCCCAATCTGTCCATCTCTTGTGAAGTTTCTCCCTTTAGTCATCAGCAGTAATTAAAATACCCCTCATATCCCTAACATTTTGTGTTAACATGTTTATAATTCTGCAGTAGTTTTGGCATTACTAGGAGGCTTTGCAGAAGAATTGTACTGACCATTTGATACAAAGACCTTTTTTTTTATTTAAAATCATATGGGAAGAGTGTGGCTTAGCTACAATATAGGGACAATAAGGGAAGAACAGTGGAATTCACACCACAAAGCAGGACAGCAGCTGATCTCCAAAACCAGGGCACCATTCACCATCACCCCAAAATCAGCAAAGCAGTTATATATCAGAGCAAGGGAGGAAGGCAGCTGTCAAATCTTTAAACTTGATGGTCTTTAGGCCATGACAGGAGAAAGAATTCTGCAATAGTGCTGCAATGTGGTGTCCCTTGGACTTGGTGTATCATTACATCAAGTTCTCACCACTTTTCTTGGGTCTGATGATGGGTACTCTTGGTCTTTCAGCATTCCATGCACCAGAACAGCTCAGGGAAGTGGTTAAGGGCTAGGGGTTTTATAGGGAGGGGTGGGGCCACACATGATAGGCTAGGAAGTTGGAAGTTTCTTTCATGAAAAGTCCTAGGCATTAAAGACTGCAGAAGAAGGAAGGGGTGTCAGGAAGCAGAAGGAGACATGTCCAGAAGCAGAAAGCACATATTATAAAAAAGCCTAGATCCAGAAAATCAAAGTGGCTACCTCTTTTTTTTTAATCATAGCTGAAATCTGATTTCATTTGGCTCACATAAAAATCCTGTGAGGTGTATTAGATCTTATTATCTAAAAATAGATAATAAAATCCCGTGGCCACACAGCTCTCAGGTATCAAAAATAGGATTAGAACCCAAGTCTAGACAGGGGTGTCCTATAGTCAGCTTGTACAAGCTCTGAGAGCTGATTGTTAATTTTCAGCCTGAGTATTTATACCTTGGAAATTGGTAAATGCTACAAATCGAAGTTTGATTAATTCGTCTGTTGATTGTCTAGACTTAAGGAAGTGATGGAGAAAATGTTAATGATGCAGATTAAACATGAAAGCTTGCTGGTGAATCTTTTTTTTTTTTTTTCAAAAAGCTTGTTGTTAAACATTTACTGTCATACCACTGGGTCTATCTGACCCCAAATCAGGCACTCTATCCATTACATTCTGTTTGAAGACATTTAACCTCTCTTATCTGTAAAATGAGGTTAATGTTTGTACTACCTACCTCAAAGTATTGTTGTGGGCTTAAATGAAATAATGGAAGTCAAAGTGCTTTTAAAAGTGCAAATACCTCTTCTCTAGGTTTTTGGGTGACATTGCTCTCCCTGGGCTCTCCTCTTATATGTTTGACCACTTACTCCTCCATCTTCTTTCCTGGTTCTCCATTCCTGCCATGCCCACTAAGCATGAGTATTACCCAAAGCTCTGTCCTGTACCTTTCCCTTTTTGCTCTATGATGTCATCTGTTTTCACAGATTCAATCCTCTCCAATGCAGATGATTCTCAGATCTAGAGATCCAACCTTGGTCTTTCTGCTGAGTTACCACCACCCATCACCAACTGCTTCTTGGACATCAGAATTGGATGTCTCCAAGATAGCTCAAACACAATGTTTCCAAAACTGAGCTCCTTATCTTTCTCCCCAAACCCTCATCCCTTCCAAACTTCCTAATGCTGTTGAAGGTATCATTACCCTCTCAGTCATGCTTGACTTCTCATTTTTATTCGCCCCACATATTTCATCCATTGCCAAATCTTGTCATTTCAACCTTCACAACTATATCGCTATCTCTCAACTCACAAGGCCACCAGTCTAGTTCAGGTCCTCATTACTTCTCACTTGAACTATTTGTGATAGACTTTTTTTTTTCTTTTGAGACTGGGTGTCAGTCTCAAAAGTATGACAGAGCCACAAGGGACCTAATCTTAAGACTAATCAGCTTGGAAATTTTAACCTGATTTTTCTGATCTGAGCTGATTCACCCTTCTTTAGGCAGCCTGGGGGCCACCATACTGGTACATGTCTTAATGTGGACATCTGATCAACTTTAAGCCCTCCTGTAGCTCAGAACTTCAGGAGTTTCAGCCTCCATCTGTAGCAAAGATTACAAGCAGGCACCATCCTGCCCTGGAGCAATAATAATCTAATTGATTTGTGTTCTTTAAGTCTCTCCCTACTCCAATGTATGCTTTACTTAGCTGATGCCCATGATTTTCCTAAAGCATGTGACTATATTACCCCTCCTTTTGCTTAATGACCTATGGTTGCTTCCTCTTACCTCTAGGTTCAAATGGAAATTGCTCTATTTGATATTTAAAGCTTTTAATAACCCACACTCTTTCTACCTTTCCAGTCTTCTTGCACCTTACTCCCCTCTATGTGCTGCTCTACAATCTAACAGGACTGGCTCATTTGCTGTTCCTTGAACTGGAGGCTCCATCTCTTGTCTCCTTGTTTTTGAACTAGCTGTACCCCAGGCATGGAATGTTCTGCCTCCTCACTTCTGTCTCCAAATTTTCCTGGTTTACTTCAAGGCTCAATTTAAATCCTGCCTTCTTCATAAGGTCTTTTCTGGTCCCCCAACTACTAATGCCTTTCCTTTTGAGACTGCCTCCATCTAGGTTGCATATATCTTCCACATACCTAGTTTTTTATGGTTGTCTGCTCCTTGAGGGCAGGGACTAATTTTTTTTTTCACTTTTTTTCCTTTGTATCCCCAGAGATTAGCAAAATGCCCCACAAATAGTAAGTGCTTAATATCTGTTTTTGACTGATGAACTAAATCAATATGTAAATAAATTCTACTTTTAGATGGTGCCCTTAATACTTTCAGGGCTATATTCTATACCACCCAGTTCAGCACTCAAATTGATTCTGTATGGCAGTAGACCCTGGTCTAGTAGATTTGTTCATCTTATCTCCCCAATAAGATGGCCAGTTCCACAATCAAGACATCATGGTTTATTTTTTGTTTGTATAGCAACGATTAGTGCTGGGTGCAGAACAGGTGTGCAAAAAATATTTTTTGAATTAATTTGTGTTAGTCCAAAACCTACATTTTTCCATTTGAGGGGAGAGTTGACCAGTACAGTACAAAGGAAAGAACATTGTCTCCACAGAGCCAATGGACTTGGGTTCAAAACTCTCCACTGATGCTTATTACAAATGGGGCCTTGTGTAAATCACTCAATAGTTCTTGACCTTAGTTTTCTTATCTGTAAAATGAGGGTGGTGGCTTCTGAGGTCCCCTCTCATTCTCCATTGTTCATCTTATGATCTTTCTTCTGTCTTTTTTGGCTATGTGGCAGCCAGGTCTCTTTCTGGAGTATCAGCTAGTGATGTGTTCAAGGAACATATAAAACATCCTCAAGATTGGGGTGGGAGGATAGTAGCATTAGTGGGGGATAGGGAATTGTGGAGATTAAGTTCCTGGCTACTAGCCCCATTCAAAGACCAAGTCATGGGAAATATAAGAACCCAGATACTAGATCCAGCTTTTTCCATGGTCCCACAAGCAAGTGTCAAAGGTGGGATTAGAACCCAGGTCTACCTGATCCTAAGTCTGGCACACTTTGCATCACCTTCTGTTCTAAGACACTTACTGTCTCTGAATCTTTTCTATCCCATGTTTCTGTGGTTAGTCCAACATAACATGGAAGAAAGAACACAAGGATAGAGTCAAAAAGTCAAAGACTATTAAAACTGGAAGGAATCCTGGACGTTATCCACATCACCTCCTTCTTTTTTCTAAATGGGGAAAATGAGGCCCTGAGGAATTGGAGTGACTACCCTGAAGGAACACAGCTAATAAGTGGTGGAGCACATACTAGAAGTTGTATCTCTTGGGAGTTGGATGACTCTGATTCTGATATGGATTCTGTCTGTTAACCAGTCCTGTCATCTATTTCCCCATCAGGAAAATGGGCATAATTTTCCCTGTCCCTGCCTATTTTGGGGCAGCTAGGTGGCACAGTGGATAAAGTATCAGGCCTAGAGTCAGGAAGACTCATGTTCCACTAACTGTGTGATCACTTAAAACTGTTTGCCTCAGTTTCCTCATCTGTAAAATGAGCTGGAGAAGGACATGGCTAAGCGCTCCAGAATCTCTGCCAAGAAAACCCCAAATGATGATCATGAAGAGTCAGACATGACTGAAATGAGTGACCAACAACTGCCTATCTCCCATGGTTATTGGGGTGAAAGTATGCTAATGTATGAGAAAGCATCTATAAAATATATAGTATGGCCCATGTTGATTCAGGCTCACCCGTGACCAGTTGTTTAGGTGAGTGTCCAAGATAAATAAGAATTTATTTGAGTTAGACAGAATTCAGATTTCCTTCCAAGGACTCACCATACTAATGGAGGAAAGTAGCTGCATGTATAATCCAAAACATTGGATAATCCAGAATTCATTTCTATTGGACTTGAAAAATCCTTATTTTATGATTCTGCAGGTCTATATTTGGCTTAGCCTAATATTTAAATGAGCCTTCCCTCCCTGGACATATACAGACTGGTGGCTGGGAAAGATGCCCAGGAAGCCATCTGATAGATAATCCACAGAGGGGAAAGACTACATGCAAAAAATGGAAAATAAACTCCATTTTATTCATTATGTAACTTTTGGATAGGGGAAAGGTGAACAGTAGGCAAGATATGGTTCTGGGCCAATAAAGTCTTTGGTTATTGTTTGTCAGAATTAAGGAAGGTTTTCTGTTATAGCAGGTGGGATTTAGGGTAGACTAAGAAGTTTCTGTGAGTACCTTGAGATGCTGAAAAGCAGCAAGAAAAAAAGAAGTGAAGTGTTCTTATCTAGAGCACTTTAAGAAAAGATGTAATCTTGGGATAATTTGAGGGAAGAGGCCCTACCCTGTGACAGGGGGATGGATAAAATGGTCTTTGCAAATCACCTTTGGGCCTAAAGATTTTATAATGAATTAAAGAGGGATCATGGAACCTCTGCCTACTTTTGGTATAGAGGAAAAGAAGTGGATGGAGTAGGGGGAAGATGGCTGGGGTAATTAGGATTCTTCGTATAGCATCTCTGAAATGGGGGAACATCAAATCTGCAAAGTTAAGCGTGGATTCAATTAGAAATTTCTCTGAAATTTCAAATTACGACCATTTTTTTTCTAAGCGACAGAATTATATGGCATCGCAGAGAAACTGACAGGTAATTTGGGAAACTAAAGGTTCCTTGGACTCTATAGTTAATGGGGAGTTTAGCACCAATTCCTGTGTAATTTGCACTTCTGAGAAACTGCATTATTATAAAGTCAGACATCTCCAACACTTTCAACTCGGGGATCTGCTAGGCTCTAAGATGACCAGGAATGTAGAAGGACCAGGGTCAGAGGTTGCCCATTTCAATATCTGAGGCTGCGTGGCTCCCCCAAACTGGCATTTGAACTGAACAGTTGAAAATTGGAGGTGACATTCAGAAGTGTCTGAAAATTATAACCCTGACTTCCTCCTTGAAAAGCTTATCTGAATCCTACCTTATCCTTTGATGAGGTTACTGAAAAAAGCACTGTGCTCTGAGCTCTTGAAAGATAACAGTCAGAGCATGTGAGGCCCAGCAGGGTCCCTTGGGGGAAAACAGTGCTGGATATAGCAAGCGGGGGACACTAATTAAAAGGCCCAGGTTGCCTTTTGGGGGTGAGGGAAGCTGCCCCTTCCTCCTTGTTTCCCCTGGCTCCTCCAGAGAAGAGATGCCCCACACCATCCAGATTCTCACTAATGGGGTGGCCTCCCTTCTGCTGTCAGGGGAAGCAGCTGTTTGTTCCTAGATGGGAGCTGTCTGTGATGACTTGACACTTCCCCTGCTCTGTGAATGGGTACTGGGTCTGCCTGGAAGCAAAAGGAGGAATGTGAGGGGCAATAGAGGAGAATCTGGACCAAAGGAGCATCCTTCCCCAATGGATGGGGGTTTCATAGACATCTGAAGCCCCTCTCAGCTCAAATCCTGTGTCTGTGACCGTAGAGAAAAGAGGGTGACCACCTCCTCTTGTGAACCTTCCCCTAACTACTACAACTCATAGTGACCTCTCCCTTCTCAGAATTAGGGAATGCCTTCTCTCCACTATTCAAACTGGTGCTTACCACGTAGTACTTTGTCGAGTCATTGGAACGTCCATCCGTGTTTGTGTTCCTTTCCTAACTGGATTCTAATTAAGGTCCATCAGGTCAGGGATCCCTGGTGGAGGTTTGTTTCACAGGATGAGATCCACTTCATTGGAGGGGCACAAAACCCATGATCACAGAGCCATTGAAATAAGACCTGGGGTTTGAGTCACATCTCTGACATTTACTTGTTATGTGAGCCCTGAATTCAACCTTTCAGGGCCTAAGACTACTCTCTGAGATTGTCGATGGTAGAATCACCACCAGTATACAGCAGTGGTTGGAGATTCCTCACTGGGAGTTCCCTGAGGGGATCAAATCACATATCTGGTGTAAAAAAAAAAAAGTCCTGAGAATAAGAACTAAGTTTTGTTCTCCCATTTCCTCTATAGGGTTTTTGATTAGCACAAGACTGGGCACCTAATTGATGCTTAGGGAATACTTCCTGACTAAATAGAATTAATTAAGTTGGTGCTCTGAGTTTTAGTCTGCATGTCAACACCTTGTTTTTGACTAGATTTTGTGATTTCTTTGGGGGCAGTGAGCTTCTTGTGAGCAAGTTCCCTCTACCAATGTATACCAGCACTCCAATGTGGTTTATGGTCTTGGAGAGATGCCTGGGTCACTGACAGGTAAAGGGACTAGTTCAGGGTCACACAGCCAGCAAAGGCAAGACTTGAACCCAGGTTTCCCCATATAACAAGTGCTTAATAAATGCATTCTTGTTGATTCATTGATTCATTCCCAACTGTGGTATCCTGCCTCATACAGAGGTAGTTAAGTTTAATAAATATTAAATACATAAAATATTCATGGTACTGTGCTAACTACTGTATGGGATAAGAAGAGGATGAATAAGATAGTTCCTGCCATAAAGGGGCTAAGCAGGGGTGGAGAACCTGTCTTTTATTAAGGAGATTTGTTCTGTGAAGTTTAGATTCATTCAAAGGGCAGTGCTTGAGGGCCTAGAGGGCCACATGTGGCCACAGGTTCCCCACCCCTGAAAGGTTAGTAGGAGAGACGAGAGAGGTTCACAAATATCTACAGAATATAGTAGACTAGGTAAGGGCAAACAGAGAGGTAGAAACAAAGTCCTATGGCAGTTCAGAGTAGGGAAAGATCACCACATCCATGGGAGAGCTGGGAAACTTCACTGAGGTGGCATTTGAAATTGGCCTTGAAGGACAAAAAGGATTTCAATAGGAACACACAGGATGGAGTGGGATGGGCTGGGACATTTCTGGCTCAGGGAAAATTATGAATGAAGGCATGGGAGCTGCATGTGGGAAGAGCAGTTTGATGATAGCAAAAACTTTCTGGATGGGAGTATTCTGAAATATGGCCAGAAAAGCAGGGTAATTCAGGATGTGGTGTGCGGGTAAGGCCAAAGGACAGAGATAAGACACAAGCAGTCGGGAATTAGTAAGGTGTGGTCAGGAGCAAGACAGGCTGTGGGCAGCAAGGACTCCCTAGCCAGGCCTTCTCTTCAGAGGAGTAGGGCTATGTCATCCACAATCTCTTTCACAGGGAATAAATCATGTGGTATAGTAGATTGATTATTAGACTTCTAATCAGAAAGCCCTGAGTTCAAATTCCTTCCAAACTTCGATCTCTCTCTCTGTGTGATCCTGGGCAAGTCACAACCCTGATTGCCACCAAAAAAAAAAAAAAAGATTAATATGATACTTTTTTCTCCCCTAGTCAGTTATTATAACTAAGCAAATTGCTTAACTTCTCCAAACCTCAAGTAGGGAAAATAATAGCATTTAACTCATAGAGTTTTTATGAAATTTAACTGAAATAATGTACACAAAGTGTTTTTCAAGCTTTAAATGATATATAAATGTCAGCTATTGTTATTATTACTTGTAAAGGAGCCACTCTCCTGGGGCCTAGAAACCAGGCATAAGTATGAGAGATGCAACCTATAAATGACATTTGAAAGCATTTCATTAAGGCTGAGGACAATTGCAATCCACATGTAAAAGCTGTGAATTTTTTTCCCTTTGTGTGAGAAATGAAAAATAGTGACTATCTGATGGCCAATGTATTTAAAGTTCCTATCAGCTGTAATGAGAAAAATAGCATAAGTCCTCAGGAAGGTCTCACATAGTTTCTTATACTTAGAACTTAAGTTATTGATGTTGAAGAGTTAAAAATTATACAACTGCTTTAGAAGACCTTCGATGTTAGATGAAGTTCTGCTCAGAGACAAGACTGCTTGAGCAATTTCATTTGGATTTGCTTCCTACTTCTGTTACTCACTAGCTATGTACACCTGAGCAAGTCACTTAGCTTGGGCCTCAATGATTTCTAAGGTCTTTTCCAATTCTAAATCCTATGATTTCATAATCCCAGGATTTTTCCAAAGTAAGGTGATTTTGATTCATTTTCTTAATGAAGACTACTGGATGACTTCCAGAGGCATTTCAGTCAGGGCCCCTTCTGTGCTAATTGCCCAGTCAATATGTAGCAATTAGCTCACAGAATCCAAATTTGAACCATTCATGCCTTCAATGGAGTCTCTCAACACATCTGGGACAATGCCCTCCTTGTTTGGAATTCGGTCAGCAGAGCTGATCATTACCCTGCTGAGGCCTGGTCTCTCTGTAGATTTACCTTTGTCCCTGCTTTGTAACACTCTAGGATTGGATGAAAGTAGCAGTGCAGATAGGTGGTCTAGAAAGGGTCACCTATTTAGCTAGAATATGCACAGAAATGATGGGCTGTATGCAGCCTAGTAGAGAAAAGTCTCTCTGGTCAAGGAGATATCTCTCAGCCAAAAGTGAGCGATGCAAAGACATTCCTCCCAAATGGTCCAGAGAGTCTCCTCAGCACAGGCATTAAATAATATTTCTTCTGATCACACACGTAGCACAAATGAAGTCAGGTCCCAGTAGGCCAATCAGCTAACAGCTGGAGGAGACTTATTCTCTCTTTTATGCTTGTCAAGTCCATGAACGTATTAAGGGATCAAGAGAAGACAATACCAGGGCAAGACCATACAAAGTAAAGTAGTTGGGTGCAAAATAGACGCCATGTCCTCCACCAAAGAGGTGTGGTAAGAGTAGGCTTTCTGGTATGGGTATCTAGGCAGAACAAGTCTGTTTGTACCATATCTTGAAAATCACCACCAAGGTGGCTCTGCCCCATAATCAGTCAATAATCATTTAAGTGCCTACTATGTGTCAGTCACTGTACTAAGTGATACCAAAAAAACAAAACAAACAAAAAACAAAAACAAAAAACAGCTCCTACTCTAAAAGAACTAAGTCTAACAATGGAAACAAGATACTTTCTCCTCTTTTGGTTTCTATAATGATTTTCTCTTTTTTTTCTTATATTTCTGTCTATTCCTTTTTGGTCTCTTTTGCTAGCTCTTACTCCTCCTGCCCACTAGATGTAGGCATCACCCAAAAGTCTGTTCTGGGCCCTCTTTTCTTCTTTTTTTTTTCCCATTTCTCTTACTGAGTTCATTAGCCCATATGATTTCAGTTATTATTTCTAGGTAAATGACTCCCAAATCCATATACTTAGCCCTAATCTCTGATAAACTCTAGTCCTACATTTTTGATTGCCTGTTGGATATCTTTACCTGGATATCTCAAAGGAACCTCAAACTTAACATGTCCAAATCAGAATTCACATTTCCCCCAAAAGGCATCCCTCCCAATTTCTATTGATGGCACCACCATTATTCCAGTCATATTTCATGACACTGGGATTTTCCTTGACTTTTCCCTCTTCATCAAACCCCATATCTGATTAGTTGCCAAGTCTCATTGAAACTACCTCCACAACATCTCTCATAGCCATCCCTTTCTCTGTTCTAAATACTGAGGAAATAGAAAATGAAGTCAGTACCTACTTTCAAGAAGCTCACCATCTACCTGGGAAAGACAGTACATGAAGGAAAGCTCGGCAGATGAAAAGGTCTGAACATCATAAAGGTGTAGCTGCAATAATGATGGCAAAGCCCAGGAATACTTAGGATGCATTTGACTGTTTTCTCCCCAGTAGCAACCCACCACCACTGGGAAGAGAGTAATGGATTTTAGGTCACAGTGGAGAGATGATTCTGGTTTCCTCTGACAGAGTTAGGAGAAGTGCTCATTGTCCATTCAGGTGGAGAAAAAGTAAAAGGGGGGAGTTTGGGGTAGTCTTGGTGGGGGAGGGTGAAGTGGAACAGCCCACCTGGATTCCAGTTCCTTTCCAGAAAATAGATCAACAGGATAGCTACATCATTACAAAAAGCAGTGCAGTATTACTCCAAGCACTTACATCTGTTCAGAGTATCATTAACAGAGCATAAGAGCTCCTTCACACATTTGTGAAGCTTCACATATCTGGTCAATCATCTGAGATGTAAATTCATTGTTTGGAAATGATATGAGCAAGCTCTTGAGTCTGAATGTTATTCACACTTGAGTTTTAGTCTGTTTATCTCAGGCTTATTGCTTATTTTCTTGACCATCTGCATTGTTCCTACAACTTGAAAGGTTTTCACCTAATTTCATGTTTTTGAAGAATCACCTAGTGATGTTTTATGAGGTATGTCTATTTTAAAAATATATATATATATATATTATTTTTTCCATCAGCAAAAGTCTGCCTTCTCTCTCTCATTTAAAGCTCTCTCCAACTGAGAATGAAATAAAGACCAAAAAAAATTATAAACATGTGTAGTCAAGCAAAACACATTCCTGCATTGACTAAATTCAAATACATATATATATATGTATATATATATATACACACATATACATATATATACATATATCTTGTATTCAGTAATCTGAGTCCTTTACTTCTCCTATCAGGAGGTGGATAACATGTTTTACCAATAGTCACCTGGAATTGTTGATTATAAGCTGATCAGAATTCCTAATTCTTTCAAAGTTGTTTGTCTTCACCATATTGTCATTATATAAATTGTTCTTCTAGTTCTGCTCACTTCAGTTTACATCAGTTCATACAAATCTTCCTAGGTTTTTCTGAAACCATCATCTTTATCATTTCTTACAGCACAATAGTGTTTCATTATATTTATATACAATACTTAGTTCAGTCATTGCCTTATTGATACGAACCCCCCTCAGGTTTCCAATCTTTGCCGACTCAAAAAACTATACTAAACTCAAAAAACTATAAATAGTTTTGTATATCCTTTGTTAGAATTTGTTCTACTTAGGACTAATCCTTTCCATAATCTATCCTCTTATCTCCGCATGTTTTTCTCCTATTTTCCTGCTGAGTGAAATGTGTGTGTGTGTGTATGTGTGTGTGTGTGTGTGTGTGTGTGTGTGTGTGTGTGTGTGTGTATTCTTTCCTTCTCTAACCAGGAGAGTGAAATACAAGTCTTAGTTGTTTCCCCTAACTACTTCTCTCTGTTTGTATGTATGTATATAGATAGATAGATAGATAGATAGATAGATAGATAGATAGATAGATATAGATATAGATATCTATTTGTACACCTTGAATAGGAGATAATTTTCCCTAACCTTACTTTCCCTTCCACCTTTTAGTGTATTCCTCTTCTGCCACTTTCTATTCTTCACTTAAAGATATAATAGAATAGAAACACTACTCAGTCTTCTATTTAATTAGACTCCCTCTATGTTTCTTGATGTTGATCAGGTTCAGAGGGGATACATGTATCACCTCCCCATATTTGAATGTAAGCAATTTGTCCTTACATATTTTTATGATTGTTCATTTGTATTTGCCTTTTTATGTTTCTATTAACTCCTGTATTTGAACTTCAAAATTTCAATACAGCTCTGATCTTTTTATCAGGAAGGCTTGGAAGTACTTATTTTATTAAAGGTTCTTTCCCCTCCCCTCCACAGGATTATACTCAGTGAAACTGAGTAAGTTATTCTTGGCTATAAGCCTATATCTTTTGTCTTCTGGAAAATCATATTCTAAGCTCTCCTCTCCTTTATAGTGGTGGCTGCTGTATCATGATGTGATACTGACTCTGGCTCCTTGGTACTTGAATTCTTTCTTTCTGGCTTCTTGAAGTATTTTTTCTTTTACCTGGAACCTCTGAATTTTGACTGTGATGTCCCTGGGAGTTTTCATTTTGAGGTTTCTTTCAGGAGGTGACTAATGAATTCTTTCTATTTCCACTTTGCCTTCAGGTTGTAAGAGATATGGGCAGTTTTCTTTTAAGATTTCTTAAGATCTGATTTTTAGGTTCTGGTTTTAGTCATGGCATTCAGGTAGACCGATGATTCATAAACTGTTCTCTTTGACCTGTTTTCCAAGTCAGTTGTTTTTGCTATGAGATATCTTACCTTTTCTTAACTTTATTTTTCAATCTTTTGACTTTGTTTTAATATTTGTCTCAGGGAGCTGCTGACTTCTATATGGTCCATTCTAATTTTCAGGGAATTTGTTGCTTGGGCAAGGTTTTGTACTTCTTGTACCAAGCTGTTGATTTTTTTTCCAGTTCTTTCTTTGATATCTCACATTTCTTCTACAATTATTTTCTTTAGCATTCTCATTTCATTCATAAGAACAATTTTAATTTTTAAACTCTTAGTTGATCAATTCTAGGAATTGTAATTGAATTTATTTCTAAGCTTTTATTTTCTTTTGTTTTGCTTTGAAGTTTTGCTTGTAAAAGTTTTGGAGTCATTCTCTTCTGGGTTTGTGTCTTCAGCATCACTGTCATCATAATAGCTTTTTATGGTGAGATTCTTTCTTTGGTTTACTTGCTCATTCTCCTAGCCTATGTCCTGACTTTGGATCTGATATTAGGATGGGGCTCTGCAGACTTCTGGAGAGTAGAAGCCTGGGCTAATCTTGTTGTTGCCTTCTTAGGGTTTTTAGTGTTATGTTATTTCAGGATCTCAGAGACAGCTCAGGCTGGGGTCCTGCAAACTTTCAGTGCTCCCAGAGTGCTCAGGTCTAGGGTAAAGTCTGATCACTACTCCATTGGTCTGAGCTCTGCAAGTAACTGACCGGAGTCTGTGCAAGGCAAGGGTGGACTGCTGTCTAACTCAACCCCTACCTGCCAGGTAGCAGCTCTGCCGGTTTAGAGTGCCAGAACTGCAGGCCCCCCTTTTGTCGTGGGTTATTTCTCTGCAGGTGTCAGACTGAGTTAGAAGCTGGAACTGAGACTCTGTTCTGCTCCTGGGATCTGAGTCACACTCCTACTGCTGGTATCTCAATTTACATACTGCTTTCTTACTATACTGCCCACCACTGCTCTTCTTCCTGGAATACAACCCCTAGGCACAGGTGCCCTTCTCATTTCATCCTGATTCTGTGACTAGAAAATGGGTAGAAGGTGACAAAACTACCAGTTTCTGCTACCTAGGAACTACCTGTTCCTGCTAAAGTGCTCCATATGGGTCTAGAACCTCCTCTCCCCCTTCATTTACAACCTCTTCTTTCCACTGGGATGCTCTGCCCCTATGGTTACTCTTGGCTAGATCTTATACCAATATTGCTGAGCTGGAAAAATGACTCACTGTGATTTTTTTCTTTCATTTCCCAATCAGAATTAGCTCTAGTGCATTTTCTTTATCAATTTAGAGGAGTTGTGGGTAGGTGGGGGGGTTCACTATACTACATCCTGCTACTCCAACATTTTGGCTCCACCTAGTATACCTAGTTTTTTAGGCTTTGCTGATGCAGGTGGGTTACAACCTCCTGGAGAATAAGAGTTTGCTAAGTAGAGGAAAGTTAACTATGGAGTATGAGCCAAGGACCAGTAGTGTTGATGCTTCTTTTTGGTAAATCCTTTTTGTTGATCCTTAAGTGGGATGGAGCCTCCAAAAAGTTGCTAATAAATCACAGATCCTTATATTTTTAAACATTTTCACTTTCCAGGAGAATTTTGCAGATGGTGAAAACTCCCTTGGCTTCTCAAACACACTAAAAGTTTCTTGAGTGTAGAGATCATGACCTTTACCTTTTTTTTTTGGCATCTCTCCCAGCACCCTGCACACAATAGCTGATTGATTTGACTTGAATGGTTTCAACCACTCCCGTTTCATCTGTCCATCTTTGCCAATGCCTGTCTTCTCTTTGGCTCCATATCCAACTCTCCTTGGCTGGATATTCTGACATTATCACATGTAAAAAAATTGCTGGTGAGTATATGAGGAGGCACCTCTCCCTTGACCTCTAGCTCCAAATCATTAGGTCTGCCCATTTTGCCTTTCATAGCTGAAGCAGGATTGTTGTACCTCTGAGGGTAGGGGTAGATCAGCTCTTGTGTGCAACACTGCGGAAATGCCATTGCTCTGGTAATCTGTGGAAATATAAATATTGCTCTGTATCATATGGGCTAAATTAGCTGCTCCAGGGGCCAGATAATGACACAAATAAGATTGTGTAAAGCAAGATATTATAGTTTATTTCATAAGCTGCAGTGATATTTTTTGCCACTCATGAAAAACAAGATAATGCTCATAAAAATAAGATATTATGGCAAAATCAGTATTAATTACCAGGAGTCAAAGTGCAACACTTTAGGCTGTAAAACTTTTAATATTCCAGAAGAAATCAGTTCTAGGAGCAGGCTAGCCACAATAGCTTAATCACTTGGCAGCTTCCCAGCATCTCTTGGTGGACAGCAGTGCCACGGCAGCAGAATCTATCCCAAACAAACAGCCACACCTCACATTGCTAATTTGGCTGTGATAACGAGGGGGAGAGGGCTGAAGCCAGCTGAAAACTGCCATCCTTGCAATTTACCTTCCTAATAACAGTTGACTGGTTCCCACACAAAGCCCCTCGGTCAGCCTCTTTGGGGCTTTTGAAATGCAATGGGTCATTTGTTTCTCTCCAGCCCCTCCCGTGGCTGGTGACACACAATGGCTACATGTGTTGCTTGTGTGAGTGGGAAACTCCACTCCCCTGTTGCTCCCCCATGATTGGTCCTTACCTTATGGAAGGGTCAGAGTCTGACTGGTTCATTTTCTCTGCTTCAACTCTGAGATCAATTTAATGACAGGCTCTCTCATGTGCCACAAACAGAATCGAAGCCCATGTGTGTGCAGTGATAGAACAGATCTGAAATGACATTACCACCGCCTGTCTGGTGACAGCTCAAATCAGACATCTTAATGTGTGATATTATGGGAATTGCCCACATTAAGATAAAATATCCAGATTTAAGTAACTGTCTTTTATTCTGAATTAACTTAGAGACTGAACTCAAAAGCCAAAGCCAAAGATTTAGGGCTCGGCAATTTATTTCTCAGCCATTTGCTGCTTCCATTGCTGCTTTGTTTTGCTGAAATGCCAATAATTGTTTCCGGTTTCACTAGTCAGTTCCTAAATATCTGCCTTTGCCTGCTGTAGCTTTCTGGATACTAGTCTGGGTGACTGGTGTAAATATTATGCTGCATATGTCATAAGGTCTGGAGACTGGAGATGTGTCATGTCGTCATTATAACCACCACATGCACCTGCTCCTCAGACTACTTCCTCCTTCCTTCTGAGTGGCTTGAGTTACTTTACATCTGTATGACCTAATGTTGCCCTCTACTGCCCAGGATTCAATCATGTAGTACCACTAATACTGGTAAGTGGTTCTTCTTCCCAGGTGCTCTTTGGGAAGCCAAAGGGAAGCATTATTTATTTAGCTTCTAGTTGCTAGGAGTCCCTTGTCTGGCAGGTGCTGGCTGGAGATCTAGGAATGAACAGAGAAGGGGCTAAGGTAGCTTTGTGAACTGATGTTGGGGCAGTAGCTACAACAGTTTTCCTGAGCTCTGCCCATTTGGTTGGCAAGGGACTTCCATCTCCCAGGCTGCCAACCTGGCACAAATTCCTGGGGCTTCCCAATAAAATCAAGGACCACCTCTAACCTTGTTAGATGTTGCATCCTGAGGGACTTGGCCCATTGCTCCCGGCTTTCCTCACAGGAATGGAGACAGACTGAGGAAGGATGTGCCGAATTCTTAGCTGTAAGATTCCTGCACCATTTTGCTCCATAGGATTCACTCTAAACAGGACATTGGAGTTGGAGACAAGAAGACTAGGGTTTAAACTCTGCTTCAGACTTTTCTAAACCTCAATTTTCTCAGCTATAAAACGGGAATGATAATAATGGCATCCACCTCACATGACTGTAGCAAGGATCAAATGAAAGATCATATATGTAGTATACATATGTGTATGTGTATGTGTATATATAGATATAGATATAGATATAGATATAGATATAGATATAGGCTCTAGAGCTACTCTCCCAACCCATACCTAGATTAGCAATTTGGGTCATGCAAACAAAGCTATTGTTCTGTCTTCCCTCAGGGTTTTAGGGGGTAACTCTAAAGGGTTGGGGTTCTCCTTCTAATGCTATAGTTCATTAGCCCCCATCTAGTGTGTTCTCCCTAAATTAATCAACTAGCTATCTCTCTTCAATATCATCTATCCAGTGATTAGTGCCCAAATAATATATTGAACAATTGATATCTTTTCAATATATTGATAACCAATTGACATCAATTAACTTTAATAAGGTGATATTTAATGAACAGATATAATAAGAACCAAAGTACAAAAACACCTTACCTTAGCCAATGGGGAAATCAGGTTCAAACTTAAAGTGATAGGAACGAAGTACTCTTCCCAGCAAGTTCACTTCTAGGTCAGCATTGCCAATGGGTGAGTTCTCCCCTTGCTTACAGGACACTGTGCTGGATCAAATGACTGTTGGATGGGGTTAAGCAGGTCATTATTCTGGGTTGACCTCTCAACTGGCTCTGATGTTACAGATATAAAGGACTGCCCATTATTGGATCTTCAGTATTTCTTCCAGCCAACTGATACTTATAAGGCTTTTCCATCTCCAATACTCATTCACCTTGCAATCAGGAAAAAAAAATAAACTTGATAGAGACAGAAGAAATAAAAGTTCCATGTGTTCAAGGCCTCATGGAGTCAGGAAGACATGAGTTCAAATTGAGCCTCAGACACTTACTAGTTATGTGACTCTGTGTAAGTCACTTAACCTGTGTTTGCCTCAGTTTCTTCAGCTGTAAAATGGGGGTTATAATAGCATCTTCTTCACAAGACTGTTGTAAGGATCCAATGAGGCAATATTTGTAAAGAACTTAGTGCAGTGCCTGGCACATAATATGTGTTAGATAATTCCCTTCCTCTATTCATGACAATGAAATGAAAAACAAGTTCCCCTACTCAGAGACTAAAACATTCCTTCCTTCTCACTCAAAAGCTTCCAGGGAGAAGAGAGTTTTCCTCTCTCTGTGTCTTTTGTATGCACATTCAGTTCTGGAACAGCAGCCAATTAAAAGGCTTTTTTTTGGTGACCATCCAATAAGTCAAGAGGAAATAGCCATCAAATATCTGGGTAGATTCTAAATGAAGGCCGCGGCTGCTCCATTATGCATCATCACGCATTTCCAAAAGCAAGTGCACCAGTCCTCCACCGGGGTGCCAATAGGCAGAGCATACCATCTACTACTCAAAGCATGGGGCTCCCAGGGGTCATTCCCTGTTACATACATAAAGTGTTTTGCAAACCTTGGAGTGCCAACCACATAAATGCTAACATTTATGCTGACAGTTGTTATTATAACATCCAGAAGAGCCAGCCTGGGATCAAATCAGCCTGATGCACTGACAAAGGACTCAATCTATATATTTTTTCCCAAGTTGAGTGAACTCAACAGGTCATTGTAGTCCTGCCATGTGGCCCCTCAGTTCCATTTGATTTAAATTCTACAAGTGTCTAGGACTGGAGCACAATCAAGTAATGAAAACCTTAGATCTGTGGCAGCCCGGTGTACCTTAAAGCTATCTGGTTTTTATTCACTGCTGCTACTATACTCCAATTTGACTGTAAGTTCCTTGAGGTTAGAGACTATGTTTAAACTTTGCATTGCCTCCAACACCCATTACAGTGTTTTGTACATAGGAGAAACTTCATAAATTATTACTGCATCAATCCATCCATCAACAAACATTTGTTAAGCATATTCTATACATCATGTGTTACGCACTGTATATGGTTTTATTATTTTCCCCTTCTCATAAAATCCATATAAGCAAAGGCAACAGAAAAAGACTTGGGGATTGGAAGGAGAGCCATAGTGGTTGGATTTTCCAGACTGTGAGACCTCCATCTTCCCTCAACAATAGAAGCCATCAGCCCCTTGCTCCCATCCCTGCTTCCTGGACTCACCTGTTGTGCTAAGAGGACCTGTTTGCTAGGCAGTGTTCATTCCTCTTAGGCTGCTGTGGCCAAGCACAATCAAGTAGAAGCAGCTCTTCAGGGAAATCCTTCAAAGGCCCCCTTGCCTTGGAATGCTGCACACCATTTCTGAGGGCTCTTAAACAGAATAATTCATTAGTCAGCTAAGAACAATCAATATCACACTCCAACAATTTATACACTGCCTCTGTTTACCCAGCGGAGACTCTCTGATAATATTATTTATGATCCTAAATAACTCCATCGGTGTTCAATAGAGCTGGGAGGTGCCTTTGGGACCCAAGCACAATTAAATCATGAAGACATATGGTTTGTTCAGCTCTGGAAATGTTCAGATGCATTTCATTGCAGTGAATCTGGCTTCAGTAGCTGCCCCAGTCACTTCCATAACTTTCCTGATAGGGTTGATGGGATGGGCCGCCTCTTTGGGAAGGGGCGGAGTCTGGACATGACTATAAAGAGACTTTTATTGGGACTATTTCAGTGATTCTCAGAGCTAAAGGACTTGGGAAACTGTTCAGTAGCTTCCAGATTGGAGTAGCAATTAGGATTCTGTGGAGCTCAGCCTAGAGAAGGAGCCAGGGGCCAGTATGCATGAGTGATGGAGAGCATGGGGGAGAGGCAGACAGGGAAAAAGAGCCAGAAAAAAATGTGAGTTAGAGTAGGAGTAGCACCAAGGGTAGGGAAGATATTAAGGAATGAGGACTATGGTTAAACGTAATGTATTTGGAAGAATTTAGTGTATTTCAGGAACAGATTAGAATGCTTGTTTCTGGATAGGGTATAGCAGCCCCACTGATCATTGTACAGGGCATATCAGTCCCACTGATCATTGCACAACAATGATCACACTTGGCAATCAATCAATCAATCAATCAATCAATAAGCACTTATTAAGCACCTCTTATGTACCAGGCATTGTGATAAGTGCTGAGCTACAAAAACTAAAATAAAGCCATCCCTGCCCTCAAGAACTTTACATTCTAATAGGGTAAGCAACATGTATACATATAGATAGAAATAGAAAGCAGATATCAGATAATCTTAGAGGGGAAGACAATAGCATCTAGTGGATCTGGGAGAGACATCCTTCAGAAGGTGACATAGGTTGAGTCATGAAGGAAACCAGGGATTCCAAGAAGCAAAGGTGAGGAGGGAAAGTATTCCTGGCACGGCAAAGGAACTGAGGAGCTAGAACATTGTTTTCACTTCAGACTTTCCTTAGAGAAGTTTGTGGGAGGAGTGAAAGAAGGGAATGGACTTTAGCAAACTAAGCAAAAAAGTGTGTGGGTGACTTGAAGGAGCTTAGACCAATGGAATAAGTCAGAGGTTATATTTGGTGAGAAGAAATTTTTTTAAAATTTGCAAGATAACTAGGGAGATTAGGGAAAATGTGAAGAATAATTTCCAGGCCCAGGTACTCATCTGGGCAGTTCCAGGTTTTCAGAGAAACAGTTGTTCTTGTTCAGTCGTGTTTGACTCTTTGGGGTTTTCTTAACAAAGATACTAGAGAGGTTTGCCATTTCCTTCTCCAGCTCATTTGACACAGGAGGAACTGAGGCAAAGAGGGTTAACTGACTTGCCCAGGTTCACATAGCTAGTAAGTGTCAGAGGTTGGATTTGAATTCAGGAAGATGAATCTGACTTAAGGCCCCATGCTCTATCTACTACCCAAGGGAAACAGTATCAAGGACAATTAAGGAGTCTATAAAAGGATAAAGTAAGATCAAAGAGGATCAGGGAAAAGATGCTTAAGAGCTTGACTCTGGAAGGAGAGGAGAAAGTAGTTGGCAAGACAAGGTGAGGTATGTAAGAAAAGGCAAATGGGGAAATAAAAGGATTAAGCAAATTGATGAGTGGTAGGTGGGGAGAGATGGGGGAAGCAGACAGGAGAATGACACAGGGCTGAAGGTAAAGTGGATATAACTGTGGCAGTGTGGTTGATTAAAAAAGTAAAGAATTTGAGTTGGGTTGTCTATAAAAAGTTTGAACTAGTTGCTTAGGGTTGACATGTAAACATTCACAAGTAGTCTTAAAGAACAAAACTGAAAATTTCAACCGCTCTGGAGGGTAGGAGAACTTGTGTAATGACTTGCATCAAGTGTGTGAAGTTTTTATTTCTGCCAGAGATGAGTGACACTGTTCCAGGTATAGGCTGATCATGTTCTTGGAGGAAAAGGTAAAGGGATTCAAAAAGTAGCTTTCCACACTCCTGGATGTTACAAAGAAGAGTTCCTAAAGCAAATAGTAGTGAGATTTACGTGGGAGAAAAGGGGGATCTGAAGGTGAGGAGGGGAGATGACCTTTGTGAGGATGATGGAGAATGGAAGAGTGAGGGATAGAAAGGAAAGAGAAAGGGGAAGAAGGGAGAGCTGTACAATTAGAACTTGAAATCAGATGTGAGGATTTCCTTGAAGAGAGAGCAGGGTGCTGAGGTAGAAGAGCTTCTCGTGCTTCCAGGAAGTTGCTTGGCCAGACCCAAAAGTGAACCTCCCCAAATCTGTCAAAATGAATGAGCACTGCTGCGTTTTGGTGACTCATGTGGGCACAACTGACTTGTCCAGAAGGAACTTAAAAATATTGTGAGTGATTATTATGTCTTGAGCAATAAACTGAAGATCATAGGATGTATTTTCCTTGCTGGAATCCACTTAGATAAAGGTAAGGGATGCAGAAGAGAAAAAATCATTTAGGAAGTCAATAGCTAGCTAATACAGTGCTATCTGAGAATGGGATTTGGAATTCTTGATTACAGTTTACAATGTGGGGTTGACAGATTCTTGGCCAGAGATGAAGTACATGTAACAAAGGCTGGTAACAGTGTATTTGCCAGGTGCTCCACAAGTCTTATCAAAAGAGTTTTTAACTAACAAGGATGGATAAGGAAAAAAGACTTATGTATATATCCTTAAGTTACATATTAGAGTAGCCAAAAACAAGAAAGAAAAAAAAATAGCAGTTGAAATACCTAGAGATTCACAAGTGACAAAATCCAAGAAAGGATCCAATAGTAAAATTCATGCCTCAAGTGTCTATACAGAAGGAACCACAATTTAGGCAAAAAAGGAAGAATAAACAGAGGTCCTTTGAAAAAAGGGGACAAATTTGATTTCATAGGTATTACTGAGACTTGGTGGGATTAAACTTAGACTATAGCCCTGCATGAGCATACCTAATTAAAAAAAACAAACAAACCATGATTTGCAAATCTGGAATAGGGATGATATTCTATTAAGAAGTTATACTCAGGTGAGGAAATCTAGGAACCAGTATAGAGAAGCATGATAGAAAGTATTTGGGGAAAGAGTGAAGAAGGAGGGCATCTAGGTGGCACAGTGGATAGAGCACTGGCCCTGAAGTCAGGAAGGCCTGAGTTCAAATCTGGCCTCTGACAAAACACTTGACACTTACTAGCTGTGTGACCTTGGGCAAGTCACTTAACCCCAATTGCCTAAAAACAAAAAAAACAAACAAACAAACAAAAAGAGTAAAGGAAGGACAAAGAAATGCTTTTGTGTCTATACTATAGACCACCTGGACAGAAAGTGGAAATAGACATGCTACAAGTCTGACATAGAAGTAAAATATAGTAATGATGGGAGACAGGAGTGGGAGGGACTTCAATTATCTAGATATCTGATGGAGTAGTCTCTCTTTCTCTCTCTCTCTCTCTCTGTCTGTCTCTGTCTCTCTCAAAGAATAGCTAATAGCTTCCTGACTTATCATAGTGATAATTTCATACTTTGAAAAAGTGAAGGAAACAACAAGGAAAAATTTGATTCTTGATTTGATTTTCATTGACAGGGAGTAATGGTTGCTGGAGTGGAAATGATGGAAACTTTTGAGGGAAGTAACTATTCACCCTTGAATTTGTGATAGATGATAAGTGGTCTGGGCAGACATGAACCTTAGATTTTGGGAAAGTGGATTTCAAAGGTTCAGAGGAAAAATAGGTAGGATTCCTATGGGCTATGGACTAAAATGCTTCAGGGAAAGTGAGCCCAAGAAGAATGGAAGATACTCAAGTGTGAAATTATGAAGACAAAAGGGGAAACCATAGGAAACCAATAGGAAAAATGGGATGTTTGTTTCTCAAGAGAGTGATGTGGCTACATAAAGAACTCACCAACAAACTCAGGTGTTTTGAAAAGAAATAAGGAGAAAATGGAAGCAAAGCCAAATAACAGAAGATAAATAGGAGTGGGGCACAGTCTTGTAAAAATAGTATCAGGAATGCTAAAACCCCAAATGATCTGGGTGCTGGCAAGGGAAGCTAAAGACAACAAAAGAATTGTTTTTTTAATACTAGAAAAAAGGAGGATTAACAAATGGAGAGGAATGTTGCTTGGGGGTGGGTGAGACGCTGATAACTGATAATAGAGAGAAGGCAGAGCTATTCAACTCATTTTGTTTCTATTTTCTCTGCAAAAGAGAGAAAAACCTGCACACTGGAAGTAACTGCACAAAATTAGCTAACAGAGAAGGACACTACTGGCTTACATCAAACTTGCAGTCCACCAGAACCCCCAGACATTTTTCAAAACCAACTGTTGTCTATCCATGCCTCATTCAAAAGAAGTTGATTTTTTTTTGTACTTACACTCAAGACTCTATGTTCATCTCTATTTGATTTCGGTTTATTGAATTCAGCCCAATACCATAGCCTGTCAAGATCATTTTGGATCCTGATTCTATCATCCACTGTATTAGCAATTCTTCCCAGCTTTAGGTTAACCATAAATTTTATGAGCATACCATCTATGCCTTTATCCAAGTCAATGATAAAAATGTTAAACTCCACTGGGTCAAGCACAGATCTCTGGGGCACTCCCCTGGAGACCTCATGCCACATTGATATTGATCCATTAACAACCACTCTTTGAGTCCATCTGTACAACCAATTCTGAATCCATCTTATTGTTTTATCACAGTTCATATCTCTTTATCATCTCAACAAGAATAGTATGAGATGTTTATCAAAAGCTTTGCTAGGGGGCAGCTAGGTGGCGTGGATAAAGCTCCGGCCTTGGAGTCAGTAGGACCTGATTTCAAATGCGACCTCAGACACTTCATACTTATTAGCTGTGTGACCTTGGGCAAGTCACTTAACCCCAACTGCCTCATCAAAAAGCAAAAATTAAAAAAAAAAAGCTTTGCTAAAATCTAGGTAAATTATATCCATAGCATACTCTTCCTCTACTTTTTTAATAATCCTGTCAAAAAAAGAAAAAAGTTTACTCTAACAAGACCCTTGATATATCCATGCTAGCTCTTCCCTCTCCAGATGTTCACCAAACATCTCTTTAATAATCAATAAAATGGAGAATTTCCCCAGGAATTGCAGTCAAGCTCACTGGCCTACAGTTTGCATTCATTCAGTCCAAGAACAGAGATTAGGGAAGGCTTAATAGGTAAGTAATAATAAATAATGGATAAATAATAAATAATAAATAACAATAAATGGATGGCACTTGAGATGGACTTTAAAGATAAGGAAGAATTCAAAAGGCAAAGGTTGGGGGAGCATTTCAGGTAGACAAAGGGGGAGATAAGACATTCCAGGGAGACAAAGGAAACAGATTGAACTAAGAGATACAGATGGGAAAGCTAAGGTACTGTTCAGGGTGTTGAGAGAAGTACAGTTTGACTGGAATGAAGAGGATGTGGAGAAGAAAAATGGTGCGAAAGATTGCAAGTGACTATTTTGCAAGACCAAGCTATAAGCAACATCAATAGAAAATATTTTCAAAGGCAAGAGCTTGGATTTTGACTCATTGGATCTGGGTTCAAATCATGACTCCGTTGCTGATCAAGTCATAGTTTATTCATTTGTTAAATGAGTGGGTTGTATTAGATAATCTCCAAATATGATCATAGATTTTAGAGCTGGAAAAGACATCAGAAGTCATTCAGTCAAAGCACCTCATTTTATAGATAAGGAAGCTGAGGCCAAGAGAGAGGGACTTCCCCCAAGATCACACAGATTGAGTAAATAGCAAAACTGGGAATTGATTGAGGATCGTATATGTAGAGCTAAAAAGGATTTCAGAGTTTGCCTGGTACAACTCTAAAACCAAGGCCCAGAGACAAGTTGTGACTCCCCAAGGTCACACTGGTATTAAGATGCAGAACAAAAAATTCAAGTCAATCCAGCAATCTTTGCCACACCATGGTGTATCCCCACTTCCACCTCTAAATATATGGTCCTATCATCTGTACTCAGCCAAAAGTCAAAACGGAAGAACGCTATGAGCTTCTGAGCATGTGAGGCTCTAATCATATTAGTGATTTACAATATTAATTGCTCCTTCTGCATTTCACTGTGGTTTCTGGAGGGCATAATTGCCACGAGCATTGGAATAGAAAGAGCAAAAGTAAAATCACATGACTTTGAGTTCCTGATCTCCTAGGCAATCCTAGGCAAATCAATTAATTTCTATGCCTTCCTTCCCTTAACTGTAAAATGGGTATAATAGTACTCACATACAGTTGTTGTGAGGATCTAATCAGAGAATGCATACAATATACACATATAAGATAAATGCACATACACATGCATAATATATAATACATATATCATACATATACATATACACGTGTTATGTAAGAATAATACATGCACACATACATAAATATATAAATATATATTTATATATATTAAATATATAAATATATATTTATATATATTAAATATATAAATATGTGTTTATATATTAAATATAGAAATATATTTATATAAATATATTTATGTAGCTCTACATAAATATGTGAATATACAGAAACATTGAATACATATACATAATGCATATGTACATAATACACACATATACATATGTATATATGTAATAATTCATGCACAACACACAATATGAACTATATGTCCATACACATATAATGCACATATTCACAATGCATACATAGACACACATGTATCTATGTATTAATACACGCATATATGCATACATTATAACCATGTACATTGCATGATACACAGGATACAATGCATACATATACACATGTCTATAGATAATAATACCTATATACATGTATAAATACATGCATACACATATGCATAATGTATACATATATACAGATGTGTGAATGTACTAAAAATATACGTTATCTGTATACTGTAGAATGTACAGAGTATAGAGTATACAAAGTGAAAACATATACATATATACACATACATATGTATGTGTGTGTATATATACATATACACACATATATACATACCACACACTTTGTAACTCTCTTGTGGTTCAGTCATTTCAGTCATGTCTGACTCTTTGTGATCCCATTTGGGGTTTTCTTGGCAAAGATACTGGAGTGGTTTGCCATTTCTTTCTCCAACTCATTTTACAGATGAGGAAACTGAGGCAAATAAGGTTAAATGACTTGCCCAGGGTCATCCAGCTAGTAAATGTCTGAGGCCAGATTTGAAATCAGGAAGATGAGCCTTCCTGACTCCAGGTCTGGCACTCTATCTACTATACCACCTCAATGCCTTTTTGTAACTTTACAGTGATATATTAATGTGAACTAGAATTATTAACATTATAACTGTCTTCTTGCTCACATTTGTTCAGTGCACTGACTTGGAATAATGCCCCTTCCTAAAAGGCAGGGATTGTACTGTGTGTGTGCTCTACATGGTCCTTGGCCCAGTGAGGGCATGTTGTAAACCCATAGCAACAGTTTCTGCATCTGTTCTCCTAGAATTCAATTCAAGAAACACTGAGTAAGGGCCTACCATGTGCCAGGCACTGTGCTACATGCTGGAGAAACATGGGAAAAAACAAAACTGTCCATACACTCCAGGGGAAGGGAATAAATAAGCATTTATTTATTATAAGCAGTGCCATGTGGCAGACACTGTGCTAAGCACTTGAAGAAACACCAAACAAATATTATCTTATTTGATTCTCACAATAACCCTGGGATGTAGGTGCTATTTTTATCCCCATTTTACACTTGAGGAAACTGAGGCATGCAGTGATGAAATGATTTTCCCAGGGTCACACAGCCAGTAAATGTCTGAGGTTAAATTTGAACTCAGGTCTTCCTTATTCCAGGTTCAGCATTCTAACCACTGTACTATCAGCTACCTCCTTTGAGGAGTTTATATTCTAATTGAGGTGGGGGTGGGGGGAAGGATGAAGAGAAAGGATTTAGTATATTTAGATATATAAATAAAAAATATATAATTCAAAGTAATTTCAAGAGGGAAAGGGGCCCATGGGTAGTAAGTGGCCCCTGCAGGCCTGTACTCTGAAGGAAGCTAGGGATTTGAAGAGTTAGAGAGGAAGACAGAGCCCCTCAAACCCGGGGTCTATTTGCTCCTTTCTACAGAGGCAGAGGATAGATTATCATCTATGGGAAACAGCTAGCTGATCAGTTTGACTGATATAGGAGGAATGTATGAAATGGCCAGAAGTATAGGTGGATGAGGTATTTTATCCTAGAGGCAGAAAGGATCTACTGAATATTTTTGATGAAGAGAGTGAGATGATTAGATCTGTGTTTTAGGAATATAAATTTGGCAACTAGAACATTTCATCTGGATGGGCTGTCCAACAGAGGTGAACCATTAGGCAGTTTCCTGAGAGGAAACAGTAGAGTGGGATGCCTGGGGGCATTAGTAAAATCATCTTCCTATGAGATCTGAACTATGACTTTTTTTTTTCTTTCCATTGCCTACCACCATGCCTCGCAGATTGTATTACTCAATAAATATTTCTGGCATGAACAGATGAACAGGATGAGACTTCTGTCTAACTGGGTCGGGGACAGAGGAATGGGAATCACCTCTAGCAAAGGCTCTTTTGGCCCAAGAAGTAGATGATAGCATTTTGTGACATCCCAGAGTTAGAATCCATACCTAACCGCATCCTGATGGTAACTGGTAAGCCCTTTGGTCTAGTAGCAAAGTAATTTCTCGGCTGCTGAATTAAAGGTTTTCTTTGGGAATAAATCATGTGCTTCCAATTTTCCACTCCAAAAACATGCATTTCAGCAGGAGTCAAATGACACACTTTACAGCAAATGAAGGAAGGAATTTCCCCAGGGGAGAGAAGGTTTTTATGCTTAGACTAGGGCAGGGGGCATGACTAAAGGTCATCCATATTTCATAACTGTAAAGTTACAAGAGAGTCTTTATGATGTCATTATCTTTGTGGCCAATAGGACTGTCATATGCAAAATGGTTTATTGAGCTCCCTCACTGGGACAGGAGCCATGCAGAACCTTCAAGATAAAGTCCTTGACTAGCCTTTCAAGAGAGGATATTCCAAGCTACTGCATCCTATCCATGAGAAAAGAAACAACAACACCACAAATAATAACAGCCCACATCTATATTACATTAGAAGGCAATTTAGAGGGAGCAGAGTAGACACAAGCTCATAGATAATAAACTGTAGGACTCTAGCATCTGCTAGACCCTTCACCCTTCTGTCTTCACAACAGAAGAAGGGACATCTGGATGGTACATATTTATTATAGAATGAACCGATGAACAAGTGCCCTGTTTAGTGCCCAATTATAGAACAGAGATATTAAGATAATGTGTTCTGAAGGAATACTCAGTGAAATAGCATTTCATTTTAAGGTTTTTCCAACAGAGACAATGACATAAGATCTTCATAAGAACTTACTTTACATAACTATTTCCTCACAACACCCCTATAAAGAAGGGAGTGGTAAGTGTTCTTATCCTTATTTTATAAATATAGAAATTGGAGCTCAGTAAAGTGACTTACCCCATGATCATCACATAGTTACTAGGTGATAGAGCTGGACTGTAAACCTAGGTCATCTGAATCCCAAACCAGGGATCTTTCTGCTACACTACATTGCCAATGCGCTCGGAGAGTTGGAAGGGATCTTAGAAGTCATCTATCAAAATCTTACTGATTGATTCCCCCCACAGTGGCCTTGACAGATACAGGCATACCTTGTTTTATTGTGCTTCTCAGATATTGAGTTTTTTTCTTTACAAATTGAGGGTTTGTGGCAACCCTGCATCAAGCAAGTCTATTGATGCCATTTTTCCAACAGCATGTGCTCATGTTGTGTCTCTGTGTCACATTTTAGTAATTCCTGCAATATTTCAAACTTTTTCATTATGATTATATCTGTTATGGTGATCTGTGATCAATGATCTTTGATGTTACTCTTGTAATTGTTTTGGAGTACCACCAACCATGCCCTTTTAGATGGCCAACTTAATTGATAAATATTGTGTGTGTTCTGCCTGCTCCACCCATTGGCCATTCCCCCATCTCTCTCTCTCCTCAGACCTCCCTATTCCCTGAGACACAACAATATTGAAATGAAGTCACTTAATAACCCTATAATGGCCTCTAAGTGTTCAAGTGAAAGGAAGAGTCAATTGATGTGACAGACTTCATCCTTGTCTTATTTTAAGAAATTGCCACAGCCCCCAACCTTCAGCAACCACCACCCTGATCAGTCAGCAGCCATCAACATTGAGGCAAAACCTTCTACCAGCAAAAAGATTAAGATTCACTGAAGGCTCAGATGATGGTTAGCATTATTACCAACAAAGTATTTTTAATTAATTATGTGAATTTTTAGACATAATACTATTGCACACTTAATAGACTATAGCATAGTGTAATCATAACTTTTATATGTACTGGAAAACAAAAAAAAAATTCATGGGACTTGCTTTTTTGTGATATTTGCCTTATTGCAGTGGTCTGGAACCAAATCTGCAATATATCTGAGGCATACCTGCAGTCAGATTCAATGTCTGACTGAATTTTCCTTGTGGCAGGGAGCTCACTATTTCATAAGGCATCCCATCCCATTCATGGAAAGCTCTAATTCTTAGGTTATTCCTGTTTTTTGGACAGAAAGCTTAGCACAAATTCAGAGAACCATAGGATGAAACACTAGACAAGATCTTACCTTTACTGAATCACAAGTTTTGGAGTGGGAAGGAAACTCAGTGGGCATCTCTAACCCAGGTATTTAAAAATCTCCACTACAACCTACCCAATAATGAATCTTCAACCTCTACTTGGACACTTCTGATAGGGAAGAATCCACCACCACATGAAGCATCCCATTCCACAAACTTATTGCACATAGTCTCCACCTTTGCTCCAGACCATTCAGTATTTATTCCCTGTTCTGGGCAGCTACACAAGTTCAGGGCTATTCGACTGGCTTAGCTTTGAAGCCCAGCCCACCTGGCTCTGACCACATCTGTGCTTCTCTCTTCAGATGCTGTCAGGAGATTCTATCCCTTATGGATGGTTGTACTTATTAGGAAGTTTTTTTCCTGACATCAAGCTTAAATTTTCCCCTTTGTTAATTTCAGTTAATGCTCCTGCTTCTGTCCTCTGATTGGTCAATGGAACAAGTCTACTGTCTCCTCCATGTGGTAGATCTCATTTTATAGGTCGGGAAACTAAAATACTAAGAAGTAAAAGGATGCACCCAAAGTCCTGTAGGCAATATATGCCAGAGCCAGATTTAGCTTCCTGTCTCCTGACTCTGGGCAGGTTGGTAGCAAATGGATAGAGTGCAGGGCTTGGAATCAGAAAGAATCATCTTCATGAATTCCAATCCAGCCTGAGACACTTACTAGCTATGGGCAAGTCACTTAAACCTGCTTGCCTCAATTTCCTTATCTGTAAAACACTCTGCAGAAGTAAATGGCAAACCACTTTGGTATTTCTGTCAAAAAACACCAAATGGGGTCGCAAAGAATCAGGAATGATTGAAAATGACTGAACAACAACTCCTGACTCTAGGTCCTGGACTCTTGAGTCAAAAAAGATTTCAAAGATCACTATATAAGGGCATAAGATCATACATAGATCTGGAGATGGAAAAGACCTCAGAGGACTAGCACCTTCCTTTTGCAGAGAGAGAAACTGAGGACCAAGGAGGTTAAAGGACTTGCTTGAGATTACACAGGTAGTAAAAGGAAGAGGTAGGATTTTTTTTTAATTTTCACATTAGTCATGTTGTAAAGAAGAATTAGAAGCAATCAGAGGAATCACAAGAAAGAAGAAACCAAACAAAACAAAAGAAAATTAAAAAAAAGAGCGAATAGTATGTTTCCATCTGCATTCAGACACCACAGTTCTTTCTCTGGATGTGGATAGCATTTTCCATCATGAGACTTTGTCTTAGAACCTTGCATTGCTGAGAAGAGCTAAGTCCTTCAAAGTTAGTCATCATACAACATGGCGGTTACTGTGTACAATGTTCTTCTGGTTTTGCTCACTTCACTCAGCATCAGTCCATACACGTCCTTCCAGGTTTTTCTGAAGTCTGCTTGTTCATCATTTCTTATAGCACAATAGTATTCCATTACATTTATATACCACAACTTGTTCAGCCATTCCCCAATTTACGGGAATCCCCTTAATTTCCAGTTCTTTGCCACCACAGAAAGATCTGCTATAAATATTTTTGTACATGTGGGTCTTTTCCCTATTTTTATGATCTCTTTGGGATACAGCCCTAGAAGTCCTATTGCTGGGTCAAAGGGTATGCACATTTTTATAACCCTTTGGGCATAGTTCCAAATTGCTCTCCAAAATGGTTGGATCATTTCACAACTCCACCAACAATGCATTAGTGTTCCAATTTTCCCACATCTTCTCCAGTATTTATCATTTTCCTGTTTCGTCACGTTGGCCAATCTGATAGGTGTGATGTGGTACCTCAGAGTTGTTTTGATTTGCATGTCTCTAATCAATAGTGATTTAGAGCATTTTTTTTCCTATGACTATAGATAGCTTTAATTTCTTCATCTGAAAACTGCCTATTCATATCCTTTGACCTTTTGAAAGGTAGGATTTGAACCCAGGTCCTCTGACTCCACAACCTGTTGACTGATAGCTCTTAGAAGGCATTGTAAGAAGGAAACAAGGATTTATTAAGCACTTAACATGTGTCAGACACCGTGCCAAATACTTTTTACAAATTTTGATCCTCACAATAATCCTGTGAGGTAGGTGCTATTAGATAACAGCAATAATGGACCCTTGACAGTCAAAGCTAAAACTAAGTGACTTGCCTTGGGTCACATGGCCTGTAAGTATCTGAGGCCAGATCTGGACTTCGTTCTTCTTGACTCCAGGCGCCGGGCTCTGTTCACTACACCACCCAGCTGGCTCATAGTTTTAGGTATGTTCATTTCACCCTTACAACAGCCTTGTCAGGGAGCATGTGCTATTTATCAGCCCCATTTTACAGGTGAGAGTAGTGATTTTGAGAAAAGTTAGAACACTCACCATCACCAAGCTGCTAAATGTCAGTGGGAGGATTTGAATTCAGGGATTCCTAACTTCAAGCCTTCACTCTAAGCCCTATGCTATCTCCCTGCCCTCTGGACTGTAATGGAATTTTTTAGAGACCCAAAACGGTAATCACTCACCAATCTGGCCTTGAGGTCAGGGTTGCATACTAGCAGAAAGAAGTCAATTAAAAGGGAAGCAAGTAACCATTTATTCCAACCCACTGGGACGGATTACAAACTGGGTGGCAATCCACCCTGACCATGACATAAGAGTCCCCTTATACACAGATTTTTTGGGCAGCATCCATAAGCTAAACATTACTCAGAGTAACATTGTGTGAAACAAAGAAGACGGCTATTCGTAAAACATGGGTGGTGATACAAAAAGAAGAGAAAAATGTGTATTCTTAGTTATGGGAGACAGATAAGGGAGTTCTGGTCTGAGTGTAGCTGGTCTCACTTAAATCAAAGGAATCTGGCCGTTGGACCAGCTGGGGGGGGGGGGGGACAGCTTTCCCAGGACTCTGGAATCCTCCACCTTTACTAACTAAGTCTTTTGATTCCTATAAGAGGTGAGAATGAGACACAGCTGCAGCAGCTGTGTCCTTCAGCTCACTTAAAATAGTGAGTGATTACAACAGTGAGTGAATGCAACCCCGCTCAGTGTCTGGGGTTCATCTGGGGAGGGGTGGGAAGGGTCTTTTGCCCACTTCTCTCACAGCCCTATTAGAATTCGTCTAATAATGTTAAGTTCGTGCCTAATATAGGGCAACACCCCCTTGGCTGACTCACAGTAGGGGAGTGGGGGATGTTGGGATGAAGCATGTTAAAGGATGCTGACCCTCACACGGCTGAGAAGAGGCAAGGCCCTGGAACCTCCACAGCACCACTCACCCCTTCAGTGCTGGGGCAGTACTACCTTCTCCTCACCCTTAGCAAGTCAGTGGTCTCCCCACAAGCTACCAGTCAGATGGTGAGGCTTAATCTCATACTTGAGGCAGCTCCTTTCTGCCCCCCTCCCTCCCCTTCCTGTTTCCAGTGTTTTACTCAGACCTCGGCAAAACTGGCAGGCTGGGCTAGGTTAGCTGGATAATACTGTTCAAATTCTGAGGAGGCTTGTGTTTACTGAGCTCTCTGCTGAACAAATTTACAAAGTAAACATTTTGGGACATCACAGAGTTTAAAAAAAAAACCCTTCCCCCTCCCCCAACCTTGAGCAGCCACATACATCATCTTCTCGTTTTTCTGCCTCTCTAACTCCCCAGAGCACATTTTTCTCCAGGGCTGTTTTCAGCAGAGCTCAGGGCTCTATGGGTCCTGGATCTCAAGACTCTCATCTCTACCTTCCCCTCACAATTCTAGACCACTACGACACAGTGCAGAGACGTAGAGCTGGAAGGGATCTTAGAGGTCTAAGTTAAAGAGAAAGATAATGAGGCCCAGAGACACGAGGGGATTTCCTAAAAGTCACACAAGCATTAAGTGGTTGAGTGAGAATTTGAACTCAGATCATTTGCCAAATAGAGGGCTTTTTCCACTGCACCAAATTGCATCTCATGAGATCTGCCTTCATTCAGTTCCAAGGCTCTTATGACCTAAGACTCCTGTGGTGGGTGAAGGATGAAATGATTGAGCAAAGTTTCAAGCTTTTATCTATCTATCTATCTATCTATCTATCTATCTATCTATCTATCTATCTATCATCTATCTACTGATTCATTAAGCAATGCATGGCAGTTGCCCAACAAATTGAGACCAGCAGCCTTCCTCAGCTTTGGCACTGGACCCCAAATACAGGGGGAGACAGATTTTTATACATTAAAAACAATCAAGTAAGACCAATTTATTCAAAGAAAACAATTCAACATTATGTAATCTGATTTCTAATTGGAGGAAAGATTAGGGACTTTCCAAGTTGAGAAAGGGAGAGCCAACAGATACCATTCCCTAAAATCAGAAAAAGTTGTTTCCTATTCCCCCCAAGTATCTGTGAACAATCAAAGAACATGAAAACAATAACTGATTGACCAGTATGGAGCCAGTTTTCAGATGAGACATATGGGTTGCTTGAGATTTATAATTGTGAGAAAACTCCTTGCATCAGTCTCTGGTTCTGCCTGAGTGTTGGTTAGCATAACCTAGATCCTTAGCTAAGGGTCTCTTAGCAGCAGGGAGAGATGGTACAGCTTCCCAGTCATGCAGGGCTAGGTTCAAACAATGCAATAAGGTTTTCTCCCAGTTCCCATAATTGAATAAACTTTTCTCACATGACAGAAATTGACCCATAATTGAACAGAAAGGGAACTGAGCTAGCTCCAGAATTGAGTCACAGGATGGAGTCAGTAGGGTTCACTCATTTCCACCACCACTCCCTGTGCCAGTCCCCTCAATTCCCCTACTCCTTATTTGTACTTCTTTTATTCTTGAACTAAGAGTCTCAATATCCAGCTGTCCAGGTCCCTGAGCTGGTTTGCCTTTTTAATTCAGAGCTCTGCCATTCATGGACTTTAAATACCTGCCCCCCTCTCAGTCATTTCCTCTATCTTTAAGTGATCTGTCTTAGCAACTAATTCCTACTTTACCCTCTTGCCTCTGTGTTGACACAATCCAGGCCACAAAAGGGCATTTTCTAGGGTTTATCAGCAAACCCCAAGCAGAGTAAGAGGCAGAGTGATGCAATAAATAGAGCCCACAAGCTGAGATGACCTGGGTTCAAGATCCATCTCTGACGCATGCAAGCTATATGACACTTGGCCCCTTAACCTCTTAGTGCCTATGTAAATCTTCAAGGCTGTGAGTTGCCGAGAAGGTACTGGTAGAGGGAATTTTCTCATTGGGAGATTCCCTATGCCTGTGAAAGCAAAGGTCTATGCTCTAGTCATTTCTCTATGAGATAACATTTATAAAGCACTTAGCACAGTGCCTGAGCACATAGTAGGTGCTTCATAAATACTTGCTCCCTCCCTTGCTAATGAAAAATATATATGAATTAAGTAATAACTAAAATAATTTAAAGTATGTATTAAAAATCAATTTAATCTTAGACTAGGTGGTCCTAAGCTAAGTGGAAAGAAAAATGGATTTGTAGTCAGAAAATCTGGATTATTCATCTCCTATTTCTGCTGCTTAGAGCCTGTATGTCCTTGGATTTATTACAGCTTCTCTGGGTCTAAGTTTCTTCATGTATAAAGTGAGGGGGTTGGATTATATGACCTTCAAGGTTCCTTGAGATCAAATGATAAATAACATTTGTAAAGTGCTTATTTAGTACAGTGCCTAGCACATAATGGGTAATTAATAAATGCTTATTTCCTTTCTCCTTCCATCCCTCCATCCCTCTCTTCCTTCCTTGGTGGGACTTGAACCCAGGTCTTTCTGGTTCTGAGGTTAATCATGTTGTCTCAAGGCGCTGTAAACAATACTAAATTATCCAGAAGCTACCCCAGTACACCATCCCATTCCCTGCTCTCCCCTCCCCCAATCTTCATCCCTTCTCTGTGTCTAAGGCTGCCCTAGGTGCACCCCTCTATGAGGTACATTCTCCCGTGGTTAGTGAACATACCATCGCTGAATCCCATTCTCTCCTCAACTCCTCTTCCAAAAGTCTGCTCCACTCAACTTAGACTCTAGGACCTCTGGACACTCCATTCACCTTCCTTTGGCCTGTGCCTGTCACGTCTTGGAGTCATCTCAGCTATTTTGCCCTATCTAATGGAATCAAGAAAGATGGTTGGAATCCCACGTCTGATGCTAGTCTATTAGCTTTCCAACTAGGATCAAGCCTCTTAGCTTCAATTTCCTCATTCGAAAAATGGCGATAATATTATGCAGAGTACCCACCTCACTGGGGCTTTCGTGAGCATCAGATGAGATAAAGAATGAACAGCCGGTGTTCTTTGTGAGACTCACGGCACTACATAAACGTCCGTCATTGATATCAGTGACTTCCCTCAGCGTCAGTCACCCCTGTCTGTTCTTCTTTACTGCCCATCATTCCATTACCTGGGATCCGTTCAGCCCCCTCAGTCGGCCTGGGGCCAGAGTGCCCAGAGCATCTTGGAACCACTGGACTCAGTTCTAGATCCTCCCTTATTCTTTCCTTCCCTAAGGCCACTCCAGCCCAGGGGCAGTTCCAGCTGTTTCACCAATGGATGGAACAAATGAGCACCATTAGATAGGGGTAAGCCTGACATCCCTCACCACTGTTCTCCAGTGTTATGCTGACTGAGGGGACAAAGAATAACAGTTGATGTTTGTAGAGCTCTTTAAGGTTAACAAAATGCTTCCTAAAGATTATCTTATATGATCCTCACTATAACATTGTGAGGTCACTAAGTGTATCAGTGGATAGAGTGCCGGGCCTGGAGTCAGGAAGACTCCTCTTCCTGAGTTCAAATCCAGCCTCTGACATTTATTAGCTGTGTGACCTTGGGCAAGTCACTTAACCCTCTTTGCCTCAGTTGCCTCATCTGTAAGATGAGCTGGAGAAGGAAATGGCAAACCACTCTAGTATCTTTGCCAAGAAAACCTTAAATGGGATTGTGAAGAGTCAGATTACTACTGAAAAATGATTCAACATTAAACTTAACAAATAAAAAACACTTGTGAGTTATGTGCTACTGACATTGTTACCCCCATTTTACAGATGAGGAAATTTAGATTCAGGAAGGCTGTTGCACCCACCATATGACTCAAGATTGAGTCAGGATTCAGGGCAGAACTTCTGTGCCTCTCACATTATAACTCACACTCTTTTTTTTTTTTTGGCAGTTGGGGTTAAGTGACTTGCCCAGGGTCACACATCTAGTAAGTGTCAAGTGTTTGGTGTTTGGTCTGAGACAGGATTTGAACTCAGGTCCTTCTAACTTCAGGGCCAGTGCTTTATCCACTATGTCACCTAGCTGCCCCGTAACTCACACTCTTAAAAACTTTTACAAGGGTCCATGGCTATCCTTAGACTATTCTTTCCTTAAAGAAAAACTTTGTTCTTGCTCACGAGTCCATTATCTTGGGAAAGCATATTTAGAGGAACTGGCTTACTAGAAGGCAGTTAGATGGCTTAGTGGATAGAGCACTGGTCTAGAGTCAGGAAGACCTGAGTTCAAATCCAGTCTTAGACACTTCTTAGCTGTGTGACCCTGGGTATATCACTTCACCTATGTTTGCCTTAATGCACTGGAGAAGGAAATGGCAAACCACCCCAAGAAAACCCCACAAAAAGTATGACCAAAAGACCACAAAGAGTCAGACATGACTGAACAACAAGAGGTTTACTGGAGTTCAGTCAATATACACTTGCCTTCAATCTCAACCTTAATCAAGAAAACAAAAGGGGCCCTTTCAGTCATGTTGGGGCAAAATAACGATCCTAAGATGGATAGGGAGACCTCTTAGGGTAGATAGTACAGTGATAATGGGTAATAAACATTTAAGAAATATTCTTGACATGAGTGGCTCCATCTTGAATTTGGAACTAGAAGTGAAAAAATTTATTAAGCACCTTCTGGGTACTTGATGTGGCATTAATCGCTTTACAAATATTCTCATTTGCTCCTCACAACAACCCCAGGAGGGATAAGTATTATTATTATTATTATCATCTTCTTTTTATAGGCTAACTTACTTTGACCCCAGAATCAAAATTAAGTATCTGAGGCCACATTTAAATTCCAATTTTTCCAACTACACACCTAGTTTTCTATCCATTGCCGCCTAGCACATATGCTGTTCCCCTTACCCCCAAACATTTTGAGATTATAGGCAAAATGCCAATATGCTAACAAGTTGTTTAGGACAGCTTGATACGTGTGAAGTGATTTGTTTTCTGAATATAAAATAACCAGTAATGTTTACTGTAAATTGTTCTCAAAATAAATGATGGCCACCTGTGGTAATGATATCAATATTTTAGCATTTTGGCACAAAGGTCCATGGATATTGACTGGATATTGATTACATAATCTCTAATCAGATTGACTGGATTGACCACAAAATCAGACCATACTAGGCCCAGTTAACCAACTTTGTGAAAATGTGACCTGGTGCGATAGTGCCCATTAAGGTCTGACCCAACAGTGGTACGTGGATGGTCTATACTAGCATCAGCCTATTAAACAAAAATGAAATTACATGATCAGCCTCCAATTTCTAGGGTTCCTACATAGAACTAACTTTATATTATAATGATATAATGTTATAGGTGTGTAATATATATTATGTATATGTATGTGTGTGTGTGTGGACAACCTTATATTCTAGACTGATGGCAGCTTTACAGACTGGTACCATTGAGGTTTTGTTACTGACCATCAACAGCCACAGCTCTAGACCTGACTACCTGGAACCATTCCAACCCTCCAAACTTCCAATCCACAGACTTATCCTTTTTTTTTGCCATTCTGAATCATCATCAGTAAGCATTTATTAAGTGCCCGCTATGTGCCAAGCACTGTGCTAAGTGCTGGGGATACAAAGAAATGCAAAAATAGTGCCTGTTCTTTAGAAGCTCATAGTCTAATGGGACATGCAACATGCAAACAAAATCTATACAGGATAAATCAAAGGTGATTTCAAAGGGAAGGCACCAGCACTAAGGGAATTAGAAAGGGCATCTTGTAGATAGCAGAATTTTAGCTAAGACTTGAAAGAGACCAAGGAAGCCTGGAGGGAAAGAATTCTATGTCTGGGGGGGGGGGGCAGTCAGTGAAAACGTACAGAATCAAAAGATGAACTGTCATGAGCAAGGATCAGCAAGATGGCCAGTGTCACTGCATCTTAGAGCATGTGAAGAGAAGTAGGGTGTAAGAAGACTGGAAAAGTGAAAAGACCTGGGATATAAAGGACTTCGAATGCCAAATAGGGAAGTTTACATTTGACCCCAGGGGGAGTAGGGAGCCACTGAAGTTTTTTGATTAGGTGGGGGGTGGGGAGAGATCTCTTTGATAGTGGAGTGAAGGGTAGATAGTAGTGAGGACATACTTGAGGCAGGTAGACCATCAGGCTATTGCATTAGTTCATGTGTGGAAGTTGTGATGTATAAAAAGTTCTAGAGACATAATTTATGGATAATTAATCATTTTATTAATTATGGCTAGCAAGTAATTGATAAAAGGATTAGTCATTTGGCCATCTCTCATAAATCAAAGACGGATCTTGGCAGCTTCTTGACGCTTATGTACCCTTGGAAGAGTGGGTGTTTTGAAGAGCAGTCAACTCTGATTGGTTAACAATTAATGAGAATAATGAATATTATGATGATCTATTTTAATAAGAGAGTGGGGTGGGGTAGGACTCAGATCACACAGACCCTCCCTGTCTAGGGCAACCTAGACAAAGACACCTCATACAGACCTGTCAGAGTAGAGCACCATGGGCCAGAATTCACCAATTCACCTAGACTAGAATTTCTTCGCCTTTTGATCAGATCTGAGTTTTCCCAGTTGGGTGCATCTCACCCAATATTTCACCTTATCATCAGCCCTGCCCTTCAAAGATTAACTGGATAACCTACAGGGGCAGATATCTGAATGAGGAAATTGGAAGGGGAAAAACCTTAGTCCTAATTCAATAATTGGTTATTAATATAAGAGAGAAGTAATCATTTCTCTCGAAGTGATGAGAGCCTATACCAGGATGACGGCAGCGTCAGAGGAAAGAAGGAGGCTTATACAAGAGATTACAAAGGAAGAAACAACGGGACCTGACAAGAGATTGGATATGGGGGAATGAGAAATTGTGGATGACACCTCGGTTTTTGAGTGTGGGTGATTAGAAGCATGGTGATCCCTTGAGAGTTATAGAAAAATTATAAAAAAAAAAAAAAGGGAATGTTGGGAGGGAGCAAGATAATGAGATCAGTTTTAGACATGAGTTTGCAGTGTCCGTGGGACATCTAGTTTGAGATATCCAAAAAGTGGGTGGAAATGGTAGATTAAAGGTCAGGAGAGAGGGTAGGGCTCTTTAAATAGATCTGAGAATAATTTGCGCAGAAATGATAATTTAGTCATTTATGGGAGCTGATGAGATCACTAAGTGAAAAAGTGCATAATAAAGAGAAAAAAGAAGAGGACCCAGGAGAGAAGGGAACCGCCTATGGTTAGAAGGTATAACCAGGATAAAGATCCAGCAAAGGAGACTGAGAAGGGGTGGTCACACAGGAAGGGATGCAACCAGTAGAGAACTGTGTCACAAAAACCTAGAAGGAAGAGAATACCAAGAAGAGGATGATCAAGGATGTCAAAGGCTGCAGAGAGGTCAAGAAGGATAAGGATTGAGAAAATATCATTAGAGGGTGATGTAATTGCTAGGGATTCCCACTTAATAACTCTGGAGGGATTTAGATGGTTCTCATTGCATGGCATGGGAAGGGGTTTTTCCTTTCCTGGTGATTAACTCAGTAATCTATCCTGGAATAATGCAGTATATTGTGTGCATCAGTGTAACTCAGAATGAATAAAGCATGTCTAGCATTTAAAACTTACAATGCCTTGCCTCTCTGTGGTGGGTACGTGTTAAACACTGGCTGCTCTCATAATATAACAGCTTAGATACCTGTACTCAGGAAGCTAATAAAAGATCCTAGAGTGATAGAGAGAAAGCAGAACTATTCAACTCAAATTATTTTGCTTTTATGATTTCTCTACTGATGAGAATAATTTTTAGACTGGGAAGGATAAAACAAAAATATTTAACAAAGAATTAACATCTAGCATTGCCTGCTCCTGGCCAAACCCTAGTCTCGTCTACCACGCCTTGTACCATCAGTGTCTGAATCAAGAACACACAAGAGACGCTGCCCTCTGCCATTACAGAACTGAAAAAGAGGGACAGGGGAAGTGGGAGAGGCAATACTTCTCCCCTGTCCTATGGCTAGCAAACTCCCATTCCTCTGCCTCCCTTAGTCTCTCTGATTCAGTGGCAGCATGAAGCAGCTGGAGAGACCGGAGGAGGCATGTTGCTGTTGTTGTTGTTGTTGTTGTTGAGTTGTTTTCCAGTCCTGTCTGACTTTTCATGACCCCATTTGGGGTTTTCTTGGCAGAGATACTGGAGTGGTTCGCCATTTCCTTCTCCAGCTCATTTTACAGATGAGGCAACTGAGGCAAAGAGGGTTAAGTGACTTGCCCAGGGTCACACAGCTAGTCAGTATCTGAGGCTGGATTTGAACTCAGGAAGATGAATCTTTCTGACTTCAGGCCCAGTGCTCTATCCAATGAGCCACCTAGCTGTCTATAGGAGTCATGTGCCAACTTGTTAAACCACCACCACCACCACAGCCCCATAAGCCCTGGTGCAGACAGTCCAGGACCACTCAATCCAAGAGCCTTGGGAATAACACTTCTCCTCAAGACCCCTTGTCCTGCTTCTACAGAGCCCTATAGCATCACTGAGGAAAACAATCACCATGGAGAATGGGATTCCCTGGATGTCACCAACACTTTCTGACCAAAGGTTACTGACTGCAAGACAAACCCAAGAGCCCTGGGAATGCAGAAATCCTTACTAGTCTTCCTTCCACCCCAGGCCCCACAGTCATTATTCTCAGAAAGAAAGCCAGTGGAGATATTGTTGTTGTTGTTCAGTCATTTCATGACTCCATTTGGAGTTTTCTTGGCAAAGACACTGGAATGGTTTGCCATTTCTTTCTCCAGCTCATTTTACAGATGAGAAAGCTGAGGCAAACAGGGTTAAGTGACTTGTCACTCAGCTTAGTAGATGTCTGAGGCCAGATTTGAACTCAGGTCTTCCTGACTCTAGGCCCAGTACTCTATCCACTTTGCCACCTAGCTGCCCCAGTGGGCATGCAGCCTGCCAATTGCTCCTCCAAGTGCCATAGCTTATAGCTACTGAAAATCCAAAAACTTAAGTTCTTGACACCAAAGTCCTTGGCCTCATCAAACCGATCAACATTGGAAACTTTTATCAGTGGCGATGACATCAAAGAAGATGCATTACCACCTACCTCCTTTGCCACTGCATCCCAAGGACCATGGCGCCCATCCATCTGACTTGTAGCTGAAGCCTACATGTGTTGCCTCCCCCATGAGAATATGAGTTCCATGAGAGCAGGAACCATGTTGCTTTTCTATTTGTATTTCTAGCACTTTACATAGTCAGTGCTTAACAAACACCTTTTTTTTTATTCACTCATTCGTTCATTCATTCATTCATTCAACATCTGCTGTGAGCATAGGTACCATGCAAATATAGGCAGGCAAACATTTTACCAGTTTCCTAAAAGGGGAAGAAGGCAAATCCTTCCAAATATAGGGTAGGGTGCTTGTTGCTGATTCCTGGAAAAATTCTAAAACAGATTAATGAAAGGATGTTTTTGAGAGCACTTAAAAAGAAAGTGATGTTCATTATTAGCCTGCATGGGATTACTAAAAGCAAGTTATTTCCTTTTTTTGATAGGGTTTTTACACTGCTATATAGTTCATTAGGGAAATGCTGTAGACATATAATACCCAAATTTCAGCAAGGTGTTTGAGAACTAACATGGCAGAGTGGACAGAGTGCTGGATTTGGAGGAAGGAAGCCCTAGTAGGTTCAAATACCAAATCAAAAACTTACTAGCTATGTGATCCTGGGCAAGTCACAGAATCTCTCTGAGCCTCAGTTTCCTCTTCTGTAAAATGGGGATAACATTGGCATTTGCCTCACAGGATTGTTGTAGCAAATGACAAGATTGTAGGTAAGCACTTTTAAAATCTTAAAGGTCTAAATTTTCCAAAGCACAGCCAATGACAGATATTAATAATATCTCTAATGGTTTACTTGAGCATCAGATGGAGAGTTTATTGACTGGATGATAGGAGAGTTGGATATAATTTGCTCTAAGGAATAGTCATTAATTGATCTGTATTAGCCTGAAGAGAGGTCTTTAGTGAAGTCCTGTAGGGCTCTACCCATGACACTGTACTAACCAATACTTTTTCGGTGACTTTGGTGATAGAAATATAGGTGACATGCTTGTTAAATCTGTAGATGACATAAAATTGAAAGGTATAGATAGTACACAGTGTAACAGAACTGAGACCCCAAATGATCTCAATAAGCTGAGTCATATCAAACCAGGAGTCATTTAAATGTAGGATAGGAAAGATGTGACTAGAAAGCAATTCACATAAAAAAAAATAAAACAAAGCAAACAAACCTGGGGGTTTTAGTGGACTGCAAGCTCCATAGGACTTGACAATTTGATATTTCAGCCTTGAAAGTTAATACCATCTTAAGCCGCTTTAACAGAGGTGGGGTGTCTAGAATAATGGAGGATTCTGTGCCCAAGAGCCCTAGGAAGAGCAGAATCGCCCAGACCATTGGTATTGCTGCCAGCTTGGCATACATAATTTAGGTGAGCAACCTCTGTGGAGATGCAACCTGGTAACAGCCCCTGTAGGGTTATAGCCCCTGCATCCTCAGCAGCCACAAATACCTAAGACTTGGAAAAGAAAGTTCTAACCACCAAAGCCTTTGGCAGTGTCGAATTGTTTAACACCTGAAATGGATATGGTTTTATCTATGGAAATGACATGAAAAAAAGATTCATTGTAATCTGCTTGGCTGCTGTGCCCTAAAGTGCATGGGGTCTTTCCATCTGGCTTCCCACAGCAACCTCCCATAAGTGTTGTGTCCTCTATTAGAATGTAAGCTTCTTAAGAACAGGGCCTGCCTTGCTTTCCTTTTTGCATTCTCAGTGCTTTGTACATAGTAAACACTTAATCAATACATGTGCATTCATCATATCCTGCCCTGGTTTGATCTTATCTGGAGTGTGGCATTCACACATAGATACCACCTTTTCAAGATAGTAGAGATACACCAAGAGTGACTGAGATGGTGAGGGGATAGGAAACTGGCCCACATTAGAGTCAGTTGATAGGACTGGTGATGTTTAGGCTAACTAGTCTAAACTAGTCTAGTATAGATTAATTAGACTATGAGCCCTTGGAGGGCAAAGATTATGTCTTATTTCAATTTTGCTCTTCTCCCAGTACCTAAGTGTTGTGGGATATAACATTCATTTCACAAACCTCTGTTGTATTTGCTTTAAAGCTTGGTGATGAGGAAGAATTAGATTTATAATGTTTGGGTCCAAGAAGGACAACCAGGACCATTAGATTGAAGGTCCAGGAAGGTATATTTTAGACTTAAGGAATGAAGAAACTCCTAACAATTAGAGTTGTCCAGCAATGTGATGAGCTGCCTTGGAAGACAGAGCTCCCTATTACTGGATATCTTTAAGCAAGGACTAGGGCCATTGTAGAAGTAAATCACCTTCAGTTATAGTTTAGGCCAGATAATCCCTGAGGTCCCTGGGGTCTGAAGACCTATATTCATAGAGAACAGAAGTAATTCTAAAAGAACAGGGCATTCAAAATGACCGAATCTCAGAGCTAGAAGGTCCTTCACAGAATCATTTAGTCAAAGGACCGTAACTATAGAACTATACAGGTCCTCAGAGATCATTTGGTATAGACTAGCCCCTTCATTTTACAAATGAGGACATTTAGATCTAAAGAGCCTAAGTGATCAGCTCAGTGTCACCTAGTCAATGAATGGCAGAGCTCAAACTTGAATCCAGATCCACAGCACTCTTACCACTATGTGACAATGCCAAAGGTATATAATGATAAATATCCATACAAATACCAGTTATTTATTACTGTTTTCCCCTTCCTAGCAAATACCTTCTCTTACCAAATTTTGAGTTGCCTCCACTAACTTTCCCTGTCCCTACTCTGATTGTCAATCCCCAAACCTAACCCTTTAAATTCCCGCATTTTGTAGGTCCCTCAGACTTTACCACCTTCAGCTTTCCTCATTCTATTCTAGGCCCTTCTCAAAACTGTGCCTGTGCCCACATCCCTATTCTGAGGCTCCCCATCTGTCTACAGTAGGACTCTCCTGGGCCCCACACTCCCTCCCATCCCTTCACCTCCCTCATTCTGTAAGTTATCTCCTGCCTTGGTTCTGAAGAAAATAAATCTGCTAAAAAAGACATTGATGAGTTCAACAATAAAATGGGGTAAGTAAAAGCATCTGCCTCCCAGGGGTGTTGTAACGGTCAAATTCGATATTTGGAAAGTGCCTAGCACATATGAAATGCTTGATAAATACTTGTTTATTTATTGTTTCCTTTCTTCCTTCCTTTCAAACTAGTGAAGGCTCATGAGTTCAACCCCTCCTCCTATTTTACAGATGGGGAAACTGAGGCCATAAGAGGTTAAATAACTTGCTTAAGGTTACACAATTACTAGGTGGAAGAATGGGGGTTTATACCCAGATATTCCCAACCCAAGTCCAGGACTTTTTCTACAGTGGCACAGTGTCCCTCTTAGAGGATAGTGATCAGTACTGTAACTAAGGTGGGCTGTCTAGGGCTTTGTCTCAGGATGCTGATGTTGTCATGTTCCTCGTGGTGGTCTCAAGATTTCTGTCCCTTCATCTAGTGGTCTTCTGCCAGCCTGAGCTAGTTACATGTCAGGACCTTGCTCTTTTGACCAACTTCTAGGCTACCACCCTCAAGATCCCATGACTACTAGACACCTATTTTCAGGGCCTCCTTCACCCTTACCCCCTCAGAGGTGGGCTAGAATCCTTGGGTGTGGCCTTTTGACTGAATCCAAATTTTACAGAACAAAGCCTTTTATTAAGGGGATTTGTTCTGTGAAGTTTGGATTCAGTCAAAGGACGTCACTTGAGGACCTAAAGGGTCACATGTAGCCTTAAGGCTGCAGGTTCCCCACCCCTGCTAGATTCTCTGGAAGACCATTATTTTGTGGTTGCCCCAGGTCAAAAAAATCCCTAGTTATGATTATGGCAGAGACATACATCCTGGCACACATATTTACCAGTATGATGCCTACACTCTTACCCTCTCTTCATGCCTGGCTCTTCTTACTTCCCTTGGCCACCTTCCCCACAGCTCGAGTCTTTCTTTCTCTTAATAGAACTCAAGTGGGCAGTGAAAGGTAGGAAGCCACAGATAATACCAAAAAAAAACCCCATATAATTATAGCATCATAGATGTAGAGCTCGAAGAGACCTTAGAGACAGTTTAGGCCATTTACAGATGAGGAGACTGAGGCCTGGATGGTCTGCCTATAATCACACTTAATTGAGTCACTGCTATCGTCCTTTTTGGGGGAGGGGAGTGAGTGAGAGTGGTTTTCTTTTGGTGTGTTCCAAAGAGATCTTTTATCTCTTCCCTCCCTTCATCCCCAGGTTAGGTCAAGAAGAGAGTCAGGTGAACTCTATTAATTGGTGAAATCTACCCTACTGCCCGGCAGCCCATAGCTTTCCCTGCTCCTTTCACCACTCCAGGCAACTTGGTGCAAACCAGCCAGTCTTCATTAAGACAAGACACACCTGTTACCTGAACTGAACTCTGCCCTTCTCCCTGGTGGCAATTAGCCTGGCCCTGGTTGGCTGGAAGGCATTTGCCTCCCCCTGCTTTCTCTGCAGCCCTTTCTCTCTTCATTGGGGCTATCAGATTCTCCTGCCCAGGGGTCTGCTGTCAGTTATTATATTGCAGTGGCAGCCATGCCTTCCCTTTTAAGCTGCCCTTGGAGAGGAATTTTAATGTGTGTGGCAGACAGCAGAGAAGAGGGAAAGGGAGGGGGGTGGAACTCAGGATTCTTAGGGCAGTGAAGGGGCCTCATACCACATTGTTTTCAACTTCAAAGACACAGCTTCAAGAACCCAGAATTTATTTATTTTTTATTTCCAGCAAAGGTGAAAATGGAGCTACCGCTCCGATTCTCAAAGGGCCAATCCAGGGTGGAGCAGACTTTCCAGGAGGGCAAGACTGGCCTGGACAGAGTTAAAGAGGATGAGGAGTCACTATGTCCACACCCCTACCTCTGTGGTTCTGAAACCATACCGTGACTTGCTGGGGCCAACGAAATCTCCTTGTATTTGTCACTGCCAGCCTCCTAGTTTTATTTTTTTTTAAATTAATTTATTTTGATTTATCAATAATCACTTCCATATGCTTTTGAGTTTAAAATTTTTCTCCCCTTCCTCCCCACCACCCTCCCCAAGACGGCACACAATCTGATATAGGTTATACATTTACATTCATATTAAACATATTTTCACATTAGTGGTGTTGTAAGTAGAAATTAAAACCAATAGGAGGAACCATCAGAAAGAGGAAACAAAACTCAACAGAAGAGAAAAAAAAATAACTATTCGGCTTCCATAGTTCTTTCTTTGGGTATGGATAGCATTTTCCATTACAAGGCCTCTGGAGATGTCTTAGATCCTTGTATTGCCAAGAAGGGATAAGTTTATCAATATTAGTCATCACACAAAGTGGCTGTTATTGTGTACAACGTTCTCTTGGCTCTGCTCACTTCACTCAGCATCAGACCATACCCGTCTTTCCAGGTTTTTCTGAAGTCAGCCTGTTCATCATTTCTTATAGCACAATAGTATTCCATCACATTCACATACCACAACTTGCTCAGCCATTCCCCAACTGATGGGCAACCTCTCAATTTCCAATTCTTTGCCACCACAAAAAGAGCTGCTATGAATATTTTTGTACGTGTAGGTCCTTTTCCCATTTGTGTGATCTCTTTGGAATATAGCCCTAGAAGTGCTATTGCTGGGTCAAAGGGTATGCATATTTTTACAGCCCTTTGGGTATAGTTCCAAATTGCTCTCCAAAATGGTTGGATCATTTCACAACTCCACCAACAATGCATTAGTGTTCCAATTTTCCCACATCTTCTCCAACATTTATCATTTTCCTGTTTTGTCACGTTGGCCATTCTGATAGGTGTGATGTCAGCCTCCTGTTTTAAAATAGGCTTCAGAGCTGAAATGAACCATAGAGATTATCCAGTCTAACCCCTTCATTTTACAGATGAGGAAACTGAATCCCAGAAAGATGTAGCAAGCGACTCGTCCAAGATCACACAGCTCAACCGTGTGACTGAGCGACTCATACCCACACTGTCTCCTTAAGTGAAAATGGCTTTAGTGTTGCAGTGAAACAAAGACTGGCTTTGGAATCAGAGTGCCTGGGGTCTAGTCTTAACTCTGCTCCTCAGCTGTGTGGCCCTCTGCAAGTCACTCTGGAGACCCCTCGGGTCTTGAGTACCCTCCTTTGTAAAATGAGACCGTTGGAAAAGATGATCACTAAAGCTCCTTTTAGGTCGAAAGCCTATTTATCACTCTATGACTTTAGTCATTGATTTTACAATCAAGAAGTTTTTTTTTTCTCTTTAATATCAAACCACATACCTTAGTGACTACTGCGATCAAAACTCTTTCTAGCCCCAGAAATTTCTAGTTTTGTGACTCCATTGCTCAGGGACTAAGGCAAAGGATGGTGGCTGTTGTCCTTAGTTCTTGAAGAGGACTGAAAGGACATCCCTATTTTGGGGTCAAGGTACAGTGTGTCCAACTGTGGCTGGTCAGACCAATAGCTCCGTGGATGGAGATGCCTCTAAATTTGTGTAGCTCACATTTCTTTTGAGTTACTGTAAATCTGCTTTGCTTACAGAGCACAGCACCTTCTTTGATTACGGGCATGCCATGCTGGGCTGTGCCAGTGCCCCTCATGTCTCACAATCGATTCCAAAGCTCTTCAGACAGACCTTGAGAGTGTCCTTGTATCCCTTCTGACCTCAGTACTTGCCTTGTATGAGTTATCTTTAAAATAGTCTTTTAGGCAAACAGGCATTTCGGTTGCACGGCCAGCCCTCTGGAGTTGCACTCTCTGCAGTAGAGTTTGATAGCAAGGTGGGGACAGAAGGGAGTAGAATTTCCAGCTAAAATGAGGATTGGGATTCTTTCCACTAGGCCTAGCTCTAAGCAAAATTGATACAAAGGTTATGTTTCTTTTTGGATTTCTATCTTTCCCCCAAGTGCTCAGAGCCCTCATGTTGCATGCTGGCTATCCTCAATCCTCCCTACCATATTTCGCCAGGGACTGGCCTCCCAGGTATTTTATATGCCATCTCTCATGCCCGTGGTCCAATTAAAATGCACCTGCCCTGGGCCCATTTCTTCCAGACTCTGCTGTCTGTGAGGAGATAATGGAGGTAATAATAAGTCACAAGAATTAGCGTTTCACCCCTCCAGGTGACTCCGTATTTTTATTTTTTTGGCAAGGCAATTGCAAAAAGGAGTTAAGTGACTTATCACCCAGGGTCACATGGGTAGTATGTGTGGTGTCTGAGGCTAGATTTGAACTCAGGTCCCGGGCTGGTGCTCTATCCACTCTGCCACCAAGCTGCCCCACTCCTTGGTGTTTTTAAAAGAGGCCTTTCAGAAAGATGATGCCTCAAGCCAAAGGAATTGCAGGTACCACAGCTGGCACATGAGAAAAAGATATTCAAGTAGCAGGATCTTTGGATGCCTCTCAAATAGTGCCAGGTTGGTAGCTGCTGTGTTGTATATGCCTCAGGTGGACCCTGCCAGTCATATTAAGAAAAAGCAATATTGGCCAAGAGGTCTTAGTGAAGATTGTTTTGATTTTTTCCTATGGTCTAACAACACAGCCAGCTAGTAGGGAGTCACCGGCTGCCCTAGGGATCTGCTCTAGGGGCCATGTAGGATTTGCGTATCATTTGCATGGAATTTACACATCCCTAGGTAGACTGTGCTTTTCACCCTCAGGAAGTTTCCAAGTTAAAACATCTTTCCTGCTCCCCTCAGGTTGTTACTCTTATCTCACTCAAAGTTCCCTTTCAATCACCCATTAGATTTGACCCAGATCCCCAACAACAGACTTAGAGAGTACAGAGGAAAGAGACCAGGAGACGGTGTGTATGTGTATGCGTGCATTGGAGAGGGAGGACTATTAGCCACTTTTTCTATGGGAATAATTCCTCATGGACCTAGTGTCCTGCCTGAACTGAACCAACCCAGTGACAGTCACCCTGGTAGAGACAGGAGCCCGAGCCACAGCATCAGCCCTGGCAGGCAGTTGCCCTTCTGTTTGGGGATGGGTGGAGATGGGAGTGATCAAGCCAGACTAGAGAGAAGAGCATGGACCCAGCAGTCAGGACCGTCTAGGTTCTAGGCCGGGCCTTTGTTGTTGTCGACTTTGGGCAGGCCTCTTAACATCTCCGTGCCAGAGGATTTAAGAATCCCTGCCTGGCCTGGCACCTAGGGTAGTAGCGAGGATCAAAGGAGATAATGCATATGAAAGCACTTCAAAAAGCATTAAGTATTATAAAAATGCAAAGGATTTTTATAGCACCATCAGCCTACTTCCCGCTGGAAATCCGGACAGCAAATTGTACACCTGCACTAGAGAGATGTGTCTATTTGAACCCAATGCCTGTCATAATCTGTACCCCAGCACCCACTCTGATACCACACACACACACACACACACACACACACACACACACAAGATCTTTGGCATAGAATCTTTGGCATCTTCCCCTCATACCTGTAGGCTGGCATCACATTCCCTGCATGTACCAGTTTCTTCACAGAGGGAGATGCAGATCTCTTGGAAGAGAGCCAACTCTAGGCTTGGGGTACGTGTGGTGGGGGGAGTGGCCCCTCCCTTCTTCCCTCCTCTGATTTTGCCTTCTTAAGATTCCCCCTTGCCCTGGAGCTCCCAGCTCCCCGACTCCAGCTGAGGGAAGCAGGAGTCTAATCCGTGCCTCTGCCCTTTAAATGGTTGTGTATTCTGGTCTTTGTTATGGTTTCATTTTTATCTTCTCAGGATTTAGAACTGGAAAATGTAGAGCCTGCTTCCAGCTACAATGTTTGCTCAAGCACCAGGCCAGAGACCACCCCTCCACCCCCACCACCCACACTCTTCCCAACCCCCCACCCCCCAACCCACCCCGCCTCCACTTGATTCCCCAGTACCCAGGACACACAGCCTTGGCTCCCTAGCTTCTGCAGGGGGATGAGGAGAGATGATTGCCATCCTGGAAACAATGAAAAGAAGAGCTGAAGGAGAAGGCAAGAGATTACAAGGGATCAGGGAGAGGCTCTTTAAGTACATGGCAGCATACACTGGGCAATGGTCTTGTGTAGTGGTCTAGCTAGGGGCTGGCTTGGCAGCTGGCACTGGGGAGGAATAAGCACGAGGGCTGGCTGGAGGCTGGGGCATCAAGGGGGTAATTGCCACCTTTAGATGCTCACTTTCAAAGGACATGGGTAATAACGCCAGCTCTCGTATTTTACCTTGCTCCAAGGAGCACTCAGTAAATACTGACCTACCCCTCCCCTCCACAGTCATGAACAATAGAAAAGGCAATATGAGTGTTTCTTTATAGGACAGTGGGTGGGAAATACAGAAACTCCAATAATGAACAGCCAACTTGTGTCTCCATTGGAGCTTCTCCGTTTCCAGACTAACTCCCACTGATGCCCTGCTAAGGTGAGGCCAAATATTGAGATCCTACTCAGGAGGTGTTGGGGAAACTGAGAAGCAGGGAAACTGAAACAGAATGTTAGAGCTGGCTGAGAGCTTAGAGATCAGCTCATTTTGCAAATGAGGAAACAGAGGTTCAGAGACGGCGAGCGATTTGTCAAAGGTAGACAGCTAGGTGGCGCCATAGTGCACAGAGCACCAGAGTTGGAGTCAGGAAGACTCATCTTGAGTTCAAATTTGGCCTCTGACACTTAGTTGTTGTGTGACCCTGGGCAAATCATTTAACTCATTTGCCTCAGTTTCCTCATCTGTCAAATGAACTGGAGAAGGAAATGGCAAACCACTCCAGCATCTCTGCCAAGAAGACCTCCATAAAGGGTCACCAAAGGACTAAACCAACAACTCTTCTCATACTCCATTCCATCCTCCACTCAGATGCCAAAATGATTTTCCTAAAATTGAGGTTTGGCCATGTCACACCCCTCCCTACTCAATAAACTCTGCTGGCTCCCTATCACTTCTAGAATCAAATAGGAAATTCTCTATTTGCCCTTTTCAACCTGACTCTAACCCCCCTTTCCAGTCTTCTTACACTTCACCCCCCTCCATACTGTATTGACCTTGTTCCTCACAGAAGATCCTCCATCTCTCAAATCTGTGTATCCACACTCTCTGCCTGCCACCCCTGGAAAGATCTCCCTCCTTGCCTTGGCCTCCTGGCTTCCTTGGGGACTGGACTCAAATTCTGCCTTCTGTAGGAGGCCTCTCCAAGTCCCCTCCCTGCTCAGCTGTTAGTACCTTTCCCCTGAGTTTACTTTTTATTTATACTATATGTATTTTGTATGTACATAGTTATTTACAGATTGTATCCCCAATAGAATATGAGCTCCTTGAGGGTAGGGACTTTGCTTTTCTTCTAGCACTTAGCACAGTGCTTGGCACATAGAACTAGTTAATAAATGCTTGTTGATTGACTGACCGACTCACTGGAGAAGCATGGAGGCTTGCTTGGGGCTGGTGGGAAAAATCAAACGAAAGGAAGAAGGCAAGAATGAAGCAAAGGAGGAAGGAAAAGAAAAAAGGAAGGCAAGAAAGGTGGGAGGAAAGTTAAAAGGGGATAAGATGAAAGGGGTAGAGAAACATCTTTTTCCTTCATGCAAGGACCCACTTGCCTGGAGCCAAGTGATGAAGCTAGAAAGATGTAAGGCTTTCTTGTCCCCGAATATCCCCACGAGCTGGCCTCGCTTCCTGACAACCCTCGCCATGCTCACTCAGCTCGTCCCTCCAGCTTAATACCCTGAGCTCCTTAAATGGTGCTGAATCTAACTGAGTGGTGGATAAACATTTGTTTCACAGCTCACAAAGCAGGACTGCTGGCTACCGGCAAGCTCAATGTAATGAGTTCCATTTTGGACCCCGGGGAGCATTTAGAATGGGCTCTTCTTTGCCCAAGCTGCCAGTCAAGCTGGTACCAGGGGGAAAGAAAAAACACAGCACTAATCTCTTTCTCACCATTCCCATCCATAGCTGGAATCCCCACGAGCCAGGAGCTGGTACCATCCTCTTGGCACACAGCGAGGTGTGGGGTGGGCCGTGCCACTCTGGCTGAGGGCAGATGGGTATCTCCCATCCTCTCATTTGCCACGAAGTTCCTTGGCCTCCTTGACATCTAGGAACAATCCCAGTGTTCCCTTCTCTAGATCCCACATGGCACGTGAATACTCCTCTCTTACTCTTGCCTGCTATTTCCCCCATGGCAGCCTTGCTTCTCCACATGGCCTTTATATTTGGAAGGTCTCTCTTAACCAGCCTCTCTCTGAGAAGAGCAACGGGGCCTGATTCTGAAGATGGGAGAGGTTGGATTGGCAGGTTGGCATGACTGTTCCCAGCTGATGCCTGCTTCCCTTCCCTGTGTTCTTTGTTCTGTAGCCCACAGGGGGCAGCTAAGTGATGCAGTGTGTAGACTACCAAGCCTGGAGTTAGGAAGATTCATCTTTGTGAGTTCAAATCTGGCCTCAGACATTTACTAGCTATATGACTTTAGGCTTAACCCTGTTTGCCTCAGTCTCCTCATCTGCCAAACGAACTGGAGAAGGAAATGGCAAACTACTACAGTTTCTCTGCCAAGAAGACCCCAAATGAGGTCCCGGAGCGTCGAAAATGACTGAAAACAACTGAACAATAACAACGCAGCAATAAGTCCATAGGCTTCCTATTCAATCATCAGTCTAGACCTGGAAGGGACCTCAGTAACCATCTACCACTCTCACTGCCTCATTTTCCAGATGAAGAAACTGAGGTCCAGGGGAGCTAAGTTACCTGCCCTAGGTCACATAGGAACATCTCTTGAATATGTCCTCTTCTCTCTATTCAAATATCCACCAAACCTGGTTCGCACCCTCATCACTTTTACCCTAAACTATTGTAAGAGCCTTCTAACTGGTCTCCCCACCTCAAATTTCTCCTTATTCTAAACCATTCCCCACAATGTTGTCAAAGTGATTTTCCTAAGGCACCAGTCTGATCATCTTACCCACACTCCTGCTCAATAAACTTCAGGAGCTCCCTGATAACTCTAGGATCAAATGTAAACCTTTCCATTTGTCATTTAGAGCTGTGCACAAAACCAAGCCCCTTTCTGTCTTCTTGGGCTTCTGACTTCTAATTGCTCTCTATGACCTATCCACTGGTCTCCTCGCTGTCCTCACATAGAGTGTTCTCTTTCCTGACCGACTGTCCCTCGTGTCTAGAATGATCTCCTTCCTTGTCTCTGCTTGACACCTTGGAGTACCCTATTCTCTAAGATGACTATGCATCTACTTTGTATGGTGTATAGGGTGTTCAGGGAGGACTAGCACCTCTTGTGCGAGGGCTGCTCATCTACCTTTGGTGTCCGTCTGTCACCCAATTCTTACCTGTGGCTCCAAGAAGCTATAGCATGCACAGCAGCCACACCCTGGTAAAACCATTGCAGCAGAAAAGCTAAACCAAGTGGAGGGTAATTAATAAGCCTCAAACCCATCAGTGAGTTAGGGGGATGTCTACCTCAAGCATGTGATGACTTCTCACGGTGGAATGGGTGGATGAGAACAATTTGTTCCAACAGCCTTGAAGCAGGCACTGTGGAGAGCTTAGAGCTTGGTCCGACATTGAAGATGCCAAGGTCATCCACTGCATCCTGGGCCATTGCCAGTCATCCTGACTTTTGTCTTGTCACTGGACTTCCATGACTCTGGAAGACAGAGTAAGGCTAATGACTTTGTGCAACTCTGGCTCACTCAAATCCAATTCACACACAAGTTAAGACATCACCCTGTGATGTCATTGGTCCTCTTCAGAAAACAAAGAACAAACAACTTAAATATATGTACAAGTTTTTTCCTTATTAAAACATAAGATCTTTGAGGGCAGATTGTTTTTGCTTTGTATTCCTAGAATTTAGTAGAGTGCCAAATACATGGTAAGAGCTTAATATATCCTTGTAGATTGATTGAGAGTATCAGAGAGAGGCTTTGAATCCTAGCCTTGGGACTCCAGAGTCAGTGGTTTTTCTATTGTGTCATACTGAGGTATCTTTGATTGAGGGTAGTGAGACCCACTCTAAGCTGTGATGTGATTCTGGAGATTGAGTCAAATTCTCAATTTGCAGAGCTATAGCAAGCTGGGGGAAAATATGTCATCAAATCAGTTGAATTTTCAAGACAATTTTAGTTAGTGGAAGGACAGCTTAGGGGGAGACCTTGAACCTAAGGACATAAGGCTCAGCAGAGGGAGATGTCTATGACACCTCAATACTGGGAAGAAACAGAGCCCTGTTGGATCATTAGGCAGTTGATGGGAAGGATACCGCCAAAGGAGGGAGCAGAGCAGAAGCAAGGATGGGTAGAGGCTCACCTGGGATCTGGGCACTGTGGCAAGGAATCTAACATTCTTGCAAACTAAGTACTACACTTGGTTATTTCTACCAGCAAAAGCAGTGCAAATGTTGTCAAAGGCTCTAAACTCTGGCATCCTGGAGGCAAAGGCCCAGATGTCCTCTCCTAATTATGGCTACTGTTATGGGGGCAGAGGTCCAGTTGTCCTGTCCATCATGGCACAGCAGAGAAAGGCAGAAAGTTATGAGCGCAGCTCGGTCACAGTGAAGTCTGTGCCCGTATAGGCAGCATTTGTTTCTTCTTGGAACCTTTCTTCCTCTTGCTTCTCCTCATCCTCCTACCATCTTCCCCTCCCCTCCCCAACACTGTGTGGTGCAGCCGGAAGGAGCTGAGGGCTAGTTGATATTACAAATAAATGGTAATTACATTATTGGCCTTTTAGCACTTCCTCTGTGGATATTAATAGCCATTAATGCCCTGCTGTTCAGCACCACACAGGAGTCCAGGCAGCCAGCCAGCCAGTGCACCAAGGCAGGTCACTGCTGTGTGCCCCTTCCTGTCCCCCCTTCATCAGCTCATTTGCTCCAGAATTACAAGACAGGAAATGAGCAAGGAAAGACAGAGTAAGGGTGGAGTGAGGTGATAAGGAAAAGGAAAAATAAGTAAAAGGAAAAAAGAAATAAAGTTAAGTGATTTAGTTTTCTGACTGGACCATATTCTAGAGTTCTTGAACCACAGGTCATTCATAGACCTTTGAGGTTTACAAAATGCTTTCATTCCCACAACCCGATAAAGCAGACAATTATAAGTATTATCCCTATTTTACAATAGAGGAATCTCTAAGAGGTTAAGTAACTTGACAAAGGTCATACTACTCATTAAGTATTAGAAGCAAAATTCAAATCCAGGTCTCCTGACATTAAAACCAATGCCCTTTCTAGTACACTTTGCCAGAGCAGTGACTTCTTCCCCAAAATTATCAAACCTTCCATTAGAGCTCTCAGGACTAGGCAAAATCTGTGGGGAAGAGTTGTTGGAGGAAGGGGAGTTGTTATATGGGGTTAGTAGAGAAGAAAACAGTTTCCTGTAACTGCCCACCCCTCTGCATTGCTGCTTCCTAGAGGTGTGGACCCAGCCGGTCTGAAGCATGTCCTGGGGCTCCCAGAAGCCTCCACAGCCTTTTAGATGATCTGTTGGTCCTCCCAAATGCCATAATGGACTGCCGCACTTATAACGGGGATTGTCAAAATCTCCTTAAGGCCCCATTAGAAAGCCTCGAATCCTTGATCTATTCAGCACCAAAAGGCAAGTGCTGAGGAAGTTGATTGTAGTCCAAATCCAGGTATCAATTCGAGATGTTTTCGCTGCCTCTGACAAGCACGCACAATCAATCAATAACATAATCCTCCGTGGGTAGAACATAGAAACAAAGCCCCACCTTGCCTTTTAAACACAGTATCATTAGTCTTAGGATAAACTATAAATTGATGCATACAACAAACAGCTAGGGCTGCATCCTGGGGAATGTGAGCAGATGAAATAGCAGTACTTTATGGTAAATGACAAATCATTACTCGTTCTCTTCCCGATCAAATGTAATGCCATCAATCACGTGGCGGACACATTCGGCTTGAAGACAGACAGGGTACCACCATCCAAATGCTAATGCTGCCACTGTTGATGTTGCTGCTGCTGCTGACCTGGGTGGCCCATTGGGATACTTCACTCCTTTCAGGGGCATAAAAATTAGATAGCCCTCTTGGGGCCAGTCCTTTAGTCCCTCAAAAGAGAATATTGTTCACAGGGCTGTCCTGAGCAAGGAATCCCTTCACTTTTAGGGTCATTAAGGGAAGAGACTACCTCTTAGGACCTCGTATGACATGAAATCCCGTCATTTCTACTGTGGCCACACAGGCAACCCCATTAGGTGGGGTAAGTAGCCATATTTATTGTATCATAGAATCTCAGAATTGGAAAAGATTTTAGTAGACATTCAATCCAAACAAACATTCTATACCTGAACAAAGATCATTTCTACAGTGTCCCCAACAAGGGATCATCTAATCTTTTCTTGAAGACCTCCAGTGAAGGAAAATCCACTAGCTCCCAGAGGCAGTCTACTGTACTTTGAGACAGTGTTCACTATAAGGATTTTTATACTTACATAAAAGTGTAAGTGCTGAAAGTCCTTCCTGCTTTGAATCTCTCCCTTATACCCCAGCTGTCATGATGCATAAAAAAAAAGTTTAGTTGCTTTTTTTGGGTTAAAGCACTATCTCGAGAAAGTAAAGATACACCCAGTAGGACTGAGTGGACAGGGGAAAGCAGCACATTTTTGGTAAGAAAGAGCCCTGGATTTGTCCTCAAAAGACATGGTTTGAAGCTCCAGTTTTATCTTTTATTAGTTCTGTGACAACTTCTCTGAGCTCCAGTTTCCTGACCTGTAAACAAACATAATACCAGTCTTGCCTTCCTCCCAAAGATATTGTGAAGATTAAATGAGAAAATGAATGTGAAAGTGCTTTGAAAACTGGAAATCACTATATCAATGAGGTATGTTAGAATCGTAGTATCTTGGAACTAGATGGTACCTTAGAGCAGAGCTTCTTAAACTTTTTCCACTCATGACCCCTTTTCACCAGAAATTTTTATGCCACTCTAGGTATATAGGTATATAAAATAGGTATACAAATCAAACATTTACTGATAATAAATCATAAAGAAAATTTATTTTAAAACAATTCTTTGGCATACATATAATTTTACCATTTATTAAAAACAAAAGCAAATTTGTAATGAAATGGATGTGCTTGTTTAATTTTACATAAAAATTAAATCTTAGTAGAATATTTGATACTGCAGGATGCAGAGCATTTTCAACATTTTTCAGAGTTAACTGATATTTTGATTTTATAATCATCAATGATCTGAATACCACTTCACATAAATACGTAATACAAAATGGCAGAAGTAGGTTTAGGACCATTTCAGAAATAGTTGGAAATTCTGTCCTAATCCCAAGCCAAAATTCATTTACTGATTTTGTATGTACAGTAAAAACACTGCAATTCATAATAAACAATAATCTGGAATCTGAGCTGAGGTGTTTCTGGCAGTGTTCCTTGGTGTTGTGTGGCGTGACAGCATGCACAATGAGAAGTGCACATGCTGTGTGTTCAGAACCAAGGATGCAGTGAAGTCATGCAAGGCAACGTGGACAAGAGCTGCCAGAAACACCTTGGATTCATTATGAGTTTGATTTTGAATTAATTCTTGATCATTGTGCATGCAAGAAACCTTTTACCGTTGCCAAATTTTTCACAACCCCCATATTCAGTAATGCGATGCCTTATGGGGTCACTACTAATAGTTTAAGAAGCTCTGCCTTAGAGGGCATCTAGTCTAACTTCCACCCAAACTGTAAATTATGAGCAGCACCCCTTGTAAGACATTATGCATCCAACTTAAACCCTGCCATCACCCCTGGTGACTTCCACCAGTGCATTGCTATTCCTTCTAGCAGTATTGCCTCTCATAATTTCCTTTACTACTCTGTCCTGTCATCTACAAGGGTGGTCAAACCTTAGACCTAATCTTTACTCTAAGACTTCATCTTTAACTCTTTAAAATATTTAACTCTGAGATCTCTCCTTTCTAATTATAGCTTCCTGTCTTCTACCACTTTTACCACTTCATGTCTCCAGGCCATGATCTTCAGACTCATTGGTCTTGAGTCCCCAGTTGCTCCCTACTACCCTAGAGGACAATGCCTTGGTCTCATTTATCTTTTTTTATATTCTTGGAATTTAGCCATTTCAACAAGGCACTGTCTTCCATTTTTGATTCTCTCTCCTCCTTATCCTACTATTTCCTCTTTTCTAATTCCCAATCCATAGCCTTCTTTGTGCCTTTGCAACTGGAAGTTGATGAGGTCAAATCACTGCTCTGATTGGGCACACTCCAAATTCACGCTAGCTAACCTATTTGGGCCCCCTTCACCACAAAACAATCCTTTTATTCACCTCTGACTGACACCCAATCATTTCCTCTGGGTTCTAGTCCTGGATTCCTAACTAGCTGCTAGAATGTTCAATTTAACATCTCAAACTCAGCATCTAAAACTGAATTAATAGTTTCCCCTCAAAAAACTTGCCCCTCTTCCCAACTTCTCTGTTTCTGTCTAGGATGCCACCATTCATTATCCAGGGCAGTAAGGTTTGAGACTTTGGCTCTTCCCTGTCCGTCTACATACTTTCCCCAATCTTGTCTCCAACCTGGCCTTCCGCATCTTTTTATTTAATAAGTCCTATTGAGTCTATCTCCACATCTCTTATATCTCTCTCCTCCTTTCCCTTCAGACTTTTTTGTTTGTTGTTGTTGTTGAGTTGTTTCAGTCATGTCTGATTCTTTGTGACCCCATTTGGGGTTTTCTTGGCAAAGATACTGGAATGGTTTGCTTCTCTGGCTTATTCTGTGGCTCCAAGAAGCTGTAGCATGAATAATGGCCACACACTGGCAAAACTGTCTTGGCAGACAGGTTAGACCAGGTTAAGGGTAACCCACAGGCCTCAAACCCATTAGTGATTTGGGCAGGGGCGGGGCAGGGTTTCTACCACAAGCATGTGAAAATTTTCCTGGTGGAATGGGCAGATGAAAACAATTTGTTCCAACGGCCACGAAAGCAGTTGAAGCAGATACTGGGGAGTGTTTAAAGCTTGGTCAGACATCAAAGACACCAAGGCCATCCTGGGCCATTGCCAGGCATCTTGACTTTGTCTTGCCACTAGATTTCAATGATTCAGGAAGAGAGAGTGGGCTGATGACTTTGTACAACTCTACCTCACTTAAATCTGATTCACAAACAAGTCAAAACATTGTCCTATGATGTCATTGGTCCTCTTCAAAAATGAAGGATGAACAACAGCAGATGAGGAAACTGAATTAAGTGACTTGACCAGGGTCACACAGCTAGTAAGTGTATGAGGTCAGATTTGAACTCAGGTCTTCCTGATTTCAGGCTTATCCCTCTATCTACTGCACCACCTAACTGCCCAGACTTTTAGCAACTCAATTTGGCCATGTCTAGACTACTGTAATAGCTTTTTATCTTTGTATCTACAATCTCTCCTCTTTCCAATCCAACCTTCACAGTGCTTCCAAAATAATATCCCTAGTACATGGGTCTGATTGTATTACCTGCCTACCCCAAAACCTTCAGTGGTGGTTTCCCATTTTATCCCACAGTTATCTTGGCCTTCTACAATCTGACTCCAGTCTACCTTTACAGCCTTTTTTCACAGTACTCCTCTTTGCATGGTCCATTCAAAATTCAATTTCTCTAATCTTATCCATTCCCCTCCCACATCCCTTTTGTGCACTCACAGGCTACTTCTTCCATCTTAATTTCACTCTTACCACATCTCTGCTTGTGGTAATTCTTCTCTTCCTTTAACATCTCTCATACCTGTACCCTCATACTGTCAACACCTCAATTCAGACCCTTATTATCTCTCATTGGACTATCATAATGGATTACTACTGAGAATCACTGTCTTTATTCTCTCCTACAATCGAGCCGTGACCAGAGGCCATCCTGTTGTTTTGTATCTCCATGCATTCACAATATCTTCTGTTTCTGCCTGTTGACATCCTTATCCCATCTCTAAAGTCCAGTTTGTATGTCTCCTCCATCAAACTTTTCCTGACACCCTCAGTTAAAAGTGTTTTCTTCCTCAAATTTTTCATATTTCACTATCTATCCCTCTCCTTTCATTTACTATATTTCTCCATATTTCTCTTAATCTACTTATTGGGATCCATGTCATATCACACCCTTATTCCCTACTCTGTACTATTAAATTTTAACTTCCTTGAGGACAAACAGTGTTGTTTTTCATTTTTATGTTCCCAGAGCTCAACAACAACAGGAACTATAATAATTTAATAAGCACAGAGTCTTGCACATAGTAGATGTTTACTAAATGTTGAATCATCAAATTGAATTGATCCATTAATGTCCAATGCACCAGTCAACGCGGGTTTGTTTGTGTTTTTAGCTTTTTAGCTCCTGGCTTGACTTTGCCTTTGGACTTCACATTCTTGCCCCAAGTCTTCTCACCTTGGAGAATCCTAGACCCTGACCTACCACTCTCCTGATTGATTATTCCCTAGCTTAGAATACAATATTAGAGCATCCCCAGTCATGCTCACTTCAGTCCTGGGTTGATTCACTTCTCAGCCTTCTAACCAGCAGCCATTCTACCAGTGGGTATCCATTCTTTCCTTCTCTTCCACTTATTTTCTAGCTCCTCTTTGTATGTTGTCTTCTTTCATTAGAGTGTAAGCTCCTTGAAGGTAAGGACTGTCTTGTTTGCTTGTATTTGTTTTTTTTATTTTATTTTCAACCCCAAGTTCTTTTCCTTCCACTTCTCCCTCCCTTGTCCATTGAGAAGTCAAGAGAAACAAAATCATTACAAATTTGTATAGTCAAGCAAAACACTTTTCTCCGTTAGCCATGTGTTTGAATCTGTTTGCTTGTATTTGTATCCCTACTCCTTCGCTCAGGAAAATAGTAAATGCTTGCTCTATCTGCCCATTTATCTATTTCTGTCCATCTGGTAGTAAGCATCAGAGGTGAGATTTGAAGCCAGGTTCTCTGTCTCTAGAGCCAGGTTTGACTGCATGTGGCTAGATTCAGTCAAATAACATCTTTTCTCAGTGCCCAAATTTCTGGACAGTTTACTGAATAAATTGGTCAAATCTCGTTGTTTAACTGAACTGAACAATCACTAGGGACCTCTGAATACTTGCAAATACCTAAGTAACAGGGTAATGATGCAGGAGGCCAACCCCTACTTTTTCACTAACAAGCTAAATGACCTTGGGCAAGTAACTTCCTTTCTTTGGGCCTTAGTTTCCTCATCTTTAAAATACAAAATGATCTCTCTCTAAAGTCCTTTCTAGCTCTATAATTCTGTAATTCCCATGAAAACCAATGGTAGCTTTGGACAAACAAATAGTCAATACAGTGGGAAAAATATCAGTCAATTGAGTTGTTTGACTAGACCCAGTGGTCGATAGGAATTAATAGAGTAGATTCAGCCTTCAGGGGATGAAAAAAACAAATGGTAGATCAGTTGTTTGCCATGGTATAGTCAAACTCCAGGCATTTTCATTGACTGTCCCCATACCTGGGATATTCTCTTCACTCCCTCCTCCTGAGTTACCTGACTTTCTTCCAGGACCAGCTAAAATTCTACCTTCTGGGGTGTGTGGGTGTTCAAGGGGGACTAGAACCTCTGGTGTGAGGGCTGCTTATGCCCCTTTGGTATCCACCTGCCACCCAGCTCTCACCGGTGGCTCCAAGAAGCTATAGCGTGCACAGCAAGCAGCCATACCTTAGTAAAACTGTCTCAGCAGACCAGCTACACCAGGTTGAAGGTAACTGAGAGACCTCAAACCCATCGGTGAGTTAGGGGGATGTCTATCCTAAGCATGTGAAGACCTGCCCTGGAGGAGCAGATGGATGGGAATAATTAGTTCCAACAGCCATGAGGTTTGCTGGAGCAGGCGCTGTGGAGCTCTTAGAGTTTAGACAGACATCGGAAGACTCCCAGTTTATCTACTACATCCTGGGCCATTGCCAGTCATCTTGACATTGTGTTGTCATTTTTTTGACTCTGGAAGAGAAAGAGTGAGGTTGACAGCTTTGTGCAGCTCTATCTCTCTTAAGTCTAATTCGTGCCCAAGTCAAGACATCACCTGGTGATATCAGTGGTCCTCTTTGAAAGCAAAGGAAGAACAATAACAACATTCTACCTTCCACTGGAAGTCTTTCCTGATCCCTCTTAATTCTCTTGATTATTTCAAGTTTATCCCCTACGTAGTTGGTTCCTGCATAAGTTGTTTGAATGTTGTTTTTCCACCATTAGACTATGGGCTCCTTGAGAGCAGGAACAATCTTTTACCTTTCTTTGCATACCCAGCACTTTAGCCTGGCACATAGTAGGTGCTTAATACATGCTTGTTGACTGAAAGACTAATTGGCTGAAAACTGTCCTTTTCAGTTGGTTGCTATAGTCACTGTGTATTCACAGCCTGGTTGGAAATAGCCAACATGTTTCTTATCCATTTTTCTTACCTTTTGTGTCTGAATCTCTGGGCATACTCCTTAGGCAAGGCTGTCTCCCCTTCCACCATTTACTCTCTACAGCTTAAGTCTCTATTACTTTGTCCTTGTTGCCCAAACAACCCTAGAGCAGCTTTCTTAGCCACATGAGGCAATCTCCTGGTGGGTCTCAGGTAAGGGAAACATATGAGACACAGAAAACAATTATTGTCTTTCATTGAGGATTAATGAACACGGGATGTATTTGATAATCAGGAGAATAATGATGTGCGGAACACTGAATGGGACAAATTTTTATTGGACCATTTTTCTCTCTTCTTCTTTCATCTATCTTTTTCCCCAAGGAGGTGACTCAGACCCTCCTGAACCCCACCCTTTTCCTCACACCACATAAACTTATTAAAATCATATTAACACATAAATAACACCTTGCACAGAAAGTGTGCCAGGTAGCCAGGTGCAGTGGATAGAACACTGTAGCTGGAGTCAGGAAGACATGAGTTCAAAACCCCTTCTGCCCCTTTTGGGGGTGGAAGTGTTCACCTTTAGTTAATCTAAGAGCTAGTTGGCTCAGTGGAAGATCTGAATTCAAATATGATTTCAGATACTTATTAGCTATGTGACCCTGGGCAAGTTACTTATTCTTGGTTTCCTCAAATGGGGATAATAATATCACCTACCTTCCAGAATTGTTGTAGGGATAAAATGAGATGATATTTGCAAAGTGTTTTGCAAATGTTAAATCACTGTGTAAATGCTTTGCTGTTCAGTCATGTCAGACTCTGTGACTTGCCCAGGGTCATGCAGCTAGTATGTTTCTGAGACTGGATTATGAACTCATGAACAGGAGTCTTCCTGCTTCCCCTCGCTCTATGCACTGTACCACCTAGCTACCCATTTATTATTCCTGCTACATTAAGAACCCTAGTGAAGACAAACATTCACTGACCAACATCTCGACAGTAAAACCTTTTTTGGTTAGAAGACCAAGAGCAAATCTTTTCTCCAGGCCAATTTTAATTTTTATTTGCTTCTGATATGCCCAGTTCTAGGGCACTCAGCAAACTCCTAAAGAGCATTTTAATTGGCTGAGAGAGTCCCCTTGCGCCTGTGTCCATTAGCATGAGAATGATTCCTTTGAGTTGTCCAAACAGCAAATACTGAAGTGTCAAAACAACACAGGGCCTGAGACCCCTGAACCATGTCTTTCTCTACAGGCCAGCGGCTCCAAAGAGATCGTTAACAAGGTGGAATTGGGTGCCCCCAGGGTCACTGCACAATATACATTGTTACCGTCTTTTAATGGACTCTCCCCAGACAAATTGGTTCTTAAATTGCAGCCTCCGCAGCTACTAACACCGCGGTAGGGGCGGAACGACACTGTCTGCTCTGCGCTCCAAGCAGGACAGGGTGGGGACTTGCGCAAGCTCAAACTGGCAAGGAGAGACCCTAGGCTGGGGCTGCGACTCAGGGCAAAGAAGTTAAACACTCAGAGGGCTTTGTTATTCCTTGAGCATGTGGGTTTAAAGAGGCAGGCAGGCAGGCAGGTGGGAGGAGGAGTTGGTAGGTGGGGAGAGCAGGTGTGGGCAGTAGTGGAGGGCAGTGATTAGCCAGGTGATATGGCGGGCCGATGTCAGCTGGCGGTGATCAACATGGATGCCTCAAAGAGGTGCTGGGTCAGATGGTGATCTTTCAAAAGTCCAGATGTGAGGCTTCTTCCTCCCATCCCTTCATATCCCTCCCGACACTCCGCCAAACACCTGCCTGGACCCAGGTTTGTTGTGAACACGCCCTACCCCTCTCTTTCCCACAAATCCTTTTCTTAACAAAAAAGTGGGCATAGATTCTCCCCTCCCCAACAGCCTCTCACTCTATTCCAGAGATTATCACACATAGACAACAACCACCCAGAGCACCAGGCAAGACAAAACCTGCACTAACTGGAAATGCAGTCTCACAAATAAAACATCCGCCAAATAGAATGTGAAACTTTTTCACTCGCGTTATCTATTCTGAGAAGTCGAACACGCTAGGACACAGAGTGGGGAATCTGGAAAGCTGGGTTCCAATCCGACCTCGGCCATTCTCTTGTTACTGAGCCTTGGGCACATCTCTCCCTTTTTGGGGTCTCAGCTTCCTCAGCTGTAAAATAAATGGGGCTGGACTACTCGATCTCAAAGTTCCTTTCCAGCCCCCAATCCTATGACCCTTTGATTATTATCATTCACTTCCAGCTCTAAGCGGTTTATGATTCTAAGTGGAATGAGGGGAAGTCAAAGGTGATAATCGGCATTATTGTCTCTGCATAGAATGAATTGTCCAAGCCTCCCAAATTCTCAGCCTTTTGAATTTCATTCTGCTCTGGTCATATGCATTTGATCTGTGCTGTGAGTTTATGTTCCATATCTTATGTGATTTGTATGTCGGCAGCGGCAGCGTGACTTGCTACAATATCACAAAGGGAAATGCGACATGGCTGGGGGAACATAGGCTTATGAGATCACAGGACATAGGGGCAGCTAGGTGGTGCAATGAATGCAGGCTCAGAATCAGGAAGACCTGTATTCAAATCAGGCTTCAGAGACTTATTAGCTGTGTAACCCTGGGCAAGCCATTTAACCTTTGTGTGTTTCAGTTTCCTCATCTGTAAAATAGGGATAATACTAGCACCTACCTTCCAGGGCTGTTCTGAGGACCAACTGAGATAATATTTGTAAAGCACTTAGCACAGTGCCTCACTCATAAATGTGCATTCTTATTATCCAGATCTTAAAGGGACCACAGGGATGCCCATCAATTGGGGAATGGCTGAACAAGTTGTGGCATATGAATGAAATGGAATACTACTGTGCTATAAGAAATGATGAGCAGGCAGACTTCAGAAAAACCTGGAAAGATTTACATGAACTGATGATGAGTGAAGTGAGCAGAATTAGGAGAACATTATACACAGTAACAGCCACATTGTGTGATGACTAACTTTGATAGACTTAGCCCTTCTCAACAATGCAAGGATCTAAGACATCTCGAAAGGTCTCATGACAGAAAATGCTATCCACATCCCAGAGAAAGAACTATGGAGCCTGAATGCAGATCGAAGCATACTATTTGCTCTTTTTTTTTTCTTCTGTTTTGTCTTGTTTCCTCTTTCTTGTGGTTCCTTCTATTGGTTCTAATTCTTCTTACAACATGACTAATGTGAGGATGTTTAATAGGAATGTATATGTATAGCCTATATCAGACCACGTGCTGTTTTGGGGAGAGGAGAGAGAGGGAAGAAAAATTTAAAACTCAAAAGTTTCTGGAAGTGATTGTTGCTAACTCAAAATAAATTAATAAAAAAATTTTTAAAAATCAAAGGGACCACAGAGGTCATCTAGTCCAACCAATTCATTTTACAGATGAAGAAACTGAGGACCAGAGATGTAATGGCACTTGCCCAAGGTCACATAGGTGGTAGATGACTTTAAAATCAGGTCCTCTGATTTTAGGGTCAGTGAGCCAAAGGTACCAGTTCTCTCCATGCTCATTAGCATGCACCAGAATTGAAGACAAAAAGACCTGGGTTCAAATTCCAGCTCTGCTGTATACTAGATGTGTAAGACCTTGTTTCTCTCCACCAACTTGGGCCCCAGTTTCCTCTTCTGTAAACTGGAAGAGGTCAACTAGATGACTTCTTAACTCCCATCTCAAAAGCCCTTGACCCCAGCTTCTCTTTTCCCATCCCCATTGGATCATGGGTGATTATCACCCGTAGAGCTAGGCAGGTTTCATCTGTGTCTCCACAATGCCAAAATTACCTCTGAAGTGAATCAAGTCAGGGGGAGAAACCATCACACTCAGTGAACCAAAAATTATTAGCAGAGCCAGCTGTTTGTCATTGTGAACACACTAGCCAGTCAGTCGGTTCAATATCCCACTTTTCAGCTATCAGTAGTACAGACCAGACCAGGCTGGTTCACAAAATTCCCTTTTGTAACCAGGTTAAAATATAATTAGGACATATTCAACAAAATAAATAAAAATACAATAAAACATAGATAATATTGCATTTTAAAACTAAGTTAAATATGTGGCCTGCTGGGGTCTTTATATATGGCATAGAGGCCCCAATTTCTATTTGACACCATTCATGTCGATTGAATATTCATGCAGGCTGTATCTACCCAATAACAAAACAACTGATTGATTGGGGTCTGAATGGGCCAGTTAATTAAATTAAATTGGTCATCTGACATGACCACAGGTTTGTTCAAAGAAGTAAGCAGGGCTTCTCTTTAATACACCCACTCAGACATTTACAAGCTATATGACTGTGGGCAAGTCATTTAACTTGTCCCAGCCTGAATTTCCTCATCTATAAAATGGGAATGAAACCTCTAATAGCTATATCATAAGGGTGTGATCAGGCAATCATTTGGTGAACCTTAAATCTGTGATCTCTTCGATGGGGGCACTCCACTAAAGTACTGAAATATAAATATTAATGGATCTGAGACCTCATCTCCGTTGAGGATCACCACTCACCTTCTCATTCTTGTGATCTTTGTTTATATTCCCACCCAGGACCAGCATTCTAAAGGCCTTCCTCTAGGTCATAGAACAGGCCATGGGTACCAACGGAACACCAGAATAATCTATCCGTTATCTCTCACCATCACTAGACAATTGGTTCATATCCTTTTCATTTTGTTTAAAAAACACTTATTTTTTTTTATTGTTACCTTTAGGTTTTACTTCATATTCCTTTCCAAATATATCCCTCCCCTACTCAGTGAGCTTTTCCTTTTAACAAAGATTGAAAAAAAGAAAAAGAAAGCATGTCAACAAAAGTAACCAATAGCATTTGCAATATTTCATACCTGTGGTCCCCAACCTCTGCAGTGAAGGGAGGGACCTGCATTCTTTCAACTCTTCTTCAGGGTCAAGGTCAATCATGATAATTACACACCATTTGATTTGTTGTAATTGTTGTTTCCATTTACCTGTAGTGGTATTTTGTTTGAATAACTCTGCTTACTTTGCTCTGGATCAGTTCAAATAAGTCTCCTCATGCTCCTCTTAATTCCTTATATTCAGAATTTCAGTGTAATCATATTCTATTACATTTGCATACTACAGTTTTAGTTGTTCCCTAATCAATGCACACCTTTTTGTTTCCAATTCTTTACCATCACAAAAAGTACTGCTATGAATACTTTGGTTGAACCTTGAATTCTGATTGTACAGTTTCTCAGTGATATATGTCTTATGGCACTTGTTCAGAGGTCATCCCTGGAAATTTATCACAGTTTCTGTTTATTTCTACCATGTATTTCTTCATTCTCCTTTGGGTCATACACAATTTTGCCATAGTAAATAGAGGCTTGGGCCTAGGGTCAGGATGATCTGAGTTCAAATGTGACCTCAGACATTGACTAGCTATGTGGTCCTGGGCAAGTTACTTAACTTCCATTTGCCTCACTTTTCTCAATTATTTAAAAAAAGGTATATTAATAATACTTACCTCCTAGGATTATTATGAGGATCAAATGAGATAATATTTGCAAAGTGTTTAGCATAGTGCCTGGCATATGGTAGGTGCTTAATAAATGCTTGTAGCCTCCCTTTCCTCACTCCCTTGAGAATGTATCATAAGAAAATTTGCAATAAATTAGTATCAATAGGAGAAGATTTGGTTTTGTGTGACGACGGAGCTTGGAATCATTGAAAGCACATTGATAGTTTAACTTCCTAGATGCAATCCAGTCTATTGCCTTCCTCCTCTTCATTTGTGGGCCCAAGTCACTGCCCATCTGTAATGCTTGTCCTCCTATGTGTATGTGCTAATAAACTAACTCAATAGACTGGCCACCCAATGCATGCCATTGTCTGGAAAAGAGGCATATTTCATCCAACTCATGAAACAAAACAGAAACCTTAAAGTGTTATATAAATATGAATTATGATGATAGTGGTAGTGATCATGCTGCTGCTTATATATATATATATATATATATTGCCTCGAATCTAAGGATTGAGTCATATAAGTCAATTTTGTATTATTTATTGCCATTGAAAGGTGGGAGGGGATGTAGGCAAAAGGGCAAATGAGTCTAGAATTGAAATCCAGAAGCAAAACAAAAACCCCATAGAATTCAAGGAACCTGTGGTATAACGAGGAAGGCACTCCAAGACCTGGGCTTGATTCTTAGATCTGCCGTTTATGAGATCTGTGTCCTTGGACAAGACAAAACTATTTGAGCTTCAGTTCCTCACCTGTAGAATGGGAAAATATTACGTATAATACCCATTGCACTAAGTTATTATGAGAATCAAATGAGATGATTCACTTTGGGAAACAAAAGGTTACATAATTGTCAACTAAGACCATCCGTTGCAGTTCAGCACCTGTTTATTGAATACCTCAGTATCCCCTACCACATTTAGCACTGTGCATTCTAGGTACTCTGGGGCAGCTAGGTGGCACAGTGGATAGATTCATCTTCCTGAATTCACATCTGTCTGTCCTCAGATGCTTAGTAACTGTGTGACCCTGGGCAAGTCACTTAACTCTGCCTCAGTTTCCTCATCTGGAAAATGTGCTGGAGAAGGCACAGTATCTTTGCCAAGAAAACCCCAAAAGGGGTCACAAATAGTCAGACATGACTGAAACGACTTAACAACAACAATAATTCTAGGTACCAGAGGGAATAAAAAAAGAGTAAGAAAGAATACCAGGCCTTGAGGAGTTTACAATTTACTAGTAGGAGATGAGAAAAATACACAATAGTAATATAACCTAGAATGGGGAAGGAAAGAGATGGGTACACCAGAACAAATGGTGGTTTTGCAATCAAAGAAACTGGGGTTGAATCCATGCTTTGCCACTCATGAATTGTATGACCCTATTAGACAAGCCACTTAACCTCTGGGCCTTAGTTTTCTCATACATGAAATGAGGGGCATTAGACAAGATAGCTTCTAAGGTCTCTTCCTTCTCTAAATCGATGATCATATTATCCTAATTACCATAAGAGAGATATAAGAGGATTCAGAGGAAGCATAGGTCAGGTGTGGTTGGGGCACATCAGGGAAAGTTTTTGGAAAGATGGGGCATTCAAACTGGGCCATGAAGGTGCTCGTGGGTCATGCACCTAGACACCCTAATTTTCACCTCCTCCCCTGTTTCCTACCTTACTGTTAAGCCATTTGTTCATGGGGAATGAAGCTTGGCTGGCTTAAATTTCATTCTCTCTTTCTAGTAGGAGGTCCTCACAAGGTGCCAAGACTTGTGCTAGGTATTTGACTGCATTTCGGGAAGTAGTGATGAGTGAGTTCCACGGGGAGAATGATACGCTGAAAAATGATCGTCAATGAGCTGGGACTTTTTCTAAGTCATTCCAGGGGAGGCAGCCCTTGTGAACATCTGCTGATGCTCACCCTCCTGCACCTACACCTTCATCCCCACGTCCTTCACTCCAAGCAAAAATCTTCTCTCAATCTACTGAGAACAAATGTTTCCTCAAGAAATGGGGGCATTTGTGGTATGACTTTGGCTGGAGTCTGTGATTTGAAATGCACTCTAATTGGGTTGATACTCTCATAAATGTTATTTCATTAAGTTAGGCCTCGATAAATCTGTCATCTCCACGAGTAATACGATGGTGCGTCTATAAGGTATGCAAAGACTGCCATGATGAGCCCTGCTGAGCTATGAACCACAATTTGATATGATTATTTGTATGATTACAACATCGCAAAGTGTAACTCCAGCCCCAGACAAATAGTTGTGGTCCCCCCCCCCCTTTGCTGGCATCTATGGGAAGCAACAGAAACCGAAGTGATTGAAAATGATAAGGAGATGAGGTCCCTAAGTAAGGAGATAATAATAGCTAAAAATAGCTAGCACTTTTTGGGGTTTTAAGGTTTACAAAGTGGTTTATAAATATTATCTCATTTTATTTTCATAATAGGTGCTATTATTGTCCCCATTTTTTACAGATCAAGAAACTGAGGCAGACAGAAATTAAGTGACTCATCCAGAGCTAGTATGTGTCTAAGGCCAGATTTGAACTCAAGTCTTCCTGATATCCAGTGCTCTGGTCCTATTTTTCTGCCTAAGGTGGGTTGTTTAATGTGTTTATTTTATACTTTTTTTCTTTTTTTTATGAGCAAAGAACTGGATAAAATTATGAAATGATTATGTGATTGAACTTCATTGAAAAATAAGGCAAAGATGGCAAGAGAGCAGAATTTTCCATTGTGAAGTGCCTGACCCAGAGTCTGATAGAGTACAAATACTATCATTGTCATCATCATTAGCATTTTTGCAGCACCTACTATGTGCCAGGCACTATGCTAAGTACTTTACAATAAATTTCTCATTTGATCTTCACAATGACACTGGGAGATAGGTATTATTATTATTATCTCCATTTTATAGTCAAGGAAACTGAGGTAAATGGGGTAAGTGACTTGTCCAAGGTCACATTAGTACACATATGAGACTGGATTTGAACTCAGATCTTCCTGACTCCACAACCACTGCACCACCTAGCTCTCCTTAGACTAACTAGGAGTAAACACTTATACCCAAAAAAGGGCAGAGCAACTTGGGAAAGAGGTAGCCAGATTCTGAGAGTCAAAAAGACCTTGTTGTTACTCCGTGGGTCCCTTTGGTATTGAGTAGATGGCTGAGGTAAGCACGTGACTGTGGCCCCCCTGCCCCCTTTGACTCATTACTGAATAAGGCCAGGTCAACAGCGCCCCTTGGTGGTTAAAGATATGCACTTAAACCGCTATTCACAGAAACTGCTAATTTACCAAAGATTTAATAGCTCCGGACCAGAATCCAGGGATAGGTACAAAGGAGGCTTGGATCCCCTTCACAATGGAAGAAGACACATCCTCCCAAATACAGACAGAGCCAAGATGAGCTCATCTTTGTTAGTAAGAAGAAATACCATCAGGCCTTCTGAGAAATGAGATAACCTATACCCACGTCCAATTCCACGTCAGGTATTATGAGCCTGTTGCTGAGTGTATTGGTAAAGTACTGCCTCCACCTTTTATTAACCAGAGAAGAAAATAAAATCAGTTTGGGGAGGGGTGTTGGAGCACAAGAAGAAGTTTATAGACCAGAGAACTGGAAAGTGCTTGGAGAAAAATGCAACAAACTGGAGTCAGCAGACTTTAAATTATAGATGCTGTCCAGAATTTGCCCAGATTGGTCAGAGCATGTTTCTTCCAGCAATAAAAAACAAGAGACATTAACGAGCAATGATGTTAGATGGAATTAAGCAGCATTCAAAGGATGAAAGGAAAAATTAAGGGGCTAACCTTCCATTGCCTAGGAAGCCTTCCAAGTTAGTAAAAATATAACCCTGCCTTTCTCATGACTCCAACCACCCACAGGAGAAAGTGGCTGCAGTGGGCCTGTTGCCAGTCTCTACCAGTAAGTACTTGGGAAACTGTCCTTCCAGTTCCTTCCTGATGGCCCTTGGACATTCAGGTGGCTAAGTGGCAGGTTAAAAACAATGCATAGTGTTTGTGAATCCTGGCTCTCTCGGTAGTTCCCTGATGCCTCTGATTCAGGCAACACCATATATCACTGCTACTCTGCAGACTCACTACCCAGATAGCACTCTCAAGATTGTAAACAGGATGATTCACAAACTGGTGGCAGTGGTGAAAAGCAGCACAGTTCACAACCCTGAGCGCAACGCCAAGATTCTAAATGGAATGTTGCAACAACAAAGCGCCTGCAGATTCTAAAACACAGTTATGTCACCAGGGCATTTACTGGGTGGAGTAACCTGTAACTGACAAGCACAGCCAATGTTGTTTCATTTCTTTCCAGGCTAGGCATACTTGCACTCCACTGAATTTCCCGGGACACTGCTGCCATTTATTTGCTCCACCAAGAAGATCAGGCTACCCCAGGGAATAATCCAAAAGTTCTGAGCTTCCTATAGGCCTTTGCAATCAGTTCAAACTGTAAAAGAGAATGAATCCAATGTGCCCTACCGTTGTGCAAAAAGCACTGTGTTTGGAGTCCAGTCCCAGCTCTGACACTTACTAGCTCTGTAGCCTTAGTCAAATTAGTTAGCTTCTTTGAGACTCAGTTTTCTCAGCTGTAAAGTGAAAGAGGTTGTGCTTTAACTCCTATGATACAGTTACAAAGAATTATGGCGCTCCTCAATTGAGGAACATGACAAAACCCAAAATAAAAACAAACTCCAGTGCTTTCTCTCTGTAATTGTTCCCTATTTATCTTGCATAAGCTTGCTTTTTATATATTCATTTGTATGTTGTTGCCCCCTCCATTAGATTATAAGCTCCTTGAGGGCAGGGACTGTCTTTTGCCTCTTTTTTTTGCTTAGTACAATCTCCAGTGCTTAGTACAATGCCTGGCACATAGTAGGTGCTTAATATATGTTTATTGATTGATTGATCTGATTATCAAAGTCTCAGAGCCACTTACTATTGGCTCCCTCTGTCTTCTGAGCTTAGTATATCTAAGAGAATAAGAAAGTGTTTAGATAGTGTTGTGAAAGATGTCATTGTCATTGACCTTATGATACACTTATATTTCCCCAAACCCTCTGGTGCACCGTGTAAGACCTTAGATGGCTTAGAACAGCTTAATGCATAGACACTTGTCCTATAGACACACACAGCACAGGGGAGCCTTTGATATGATTGGTCTGGCTCAAAATGCCCTGCTCTGCCACGGTAAAGTCTCAACTCTTGCTCTCAGCACACTCAACTCTACAATCACAGTAGATGGTCCAGTCTCGGGAACAACATCCCAATAGCCTAGGTTCTCCCTGCTTTTAGCTGCACTACGCAAGCAGTCAGAGTGGGAAAGAGGATAGTGCCCTGATGAGGGCTATTAACGGCACCTGCTGCCTTCTTCCTCCTGGAGCTCAACTATTTTTACCCTCTCCTACTATGGTAACAGAGAATGCTTCTTCAGGAAAATATAACAAGGGGAAAATAATAACTGGGCAGGGGGGGCATTCCCTGTGATGCCAGGACTTAAAGGCTAGAGCAGTAGGACTGGGGCCAAAGAAAGGAGGAGAGCTAGAGCAGAGACCCAAGGAAAAGGCATCTGCTTGGTATTCTGTTAGGTAAGTTAAAAGAACTATGGCCCTGGAAGGAAAGCAGGATGAGAAGAATGTCTCTCCAAATATCGGAAATTTGATTATCAGGAATATTAGAATAATGCTTCACCTGCAGAGAGCTCAGCTCTCCAGGAAATAGCATGGCTTAGTATAAAGAGCATTGGACTGGGAGTCAAGAGATATAAATCCTAATTCTGTTCTAACCACGAACTTGCCATATTTTTTCTTTTTTGGGAGGGGACCAGACCTGTGATTTTATTTGTATGGGAAAGTCCAGATGAGGAATCTCCTTCCATTAATGCACATCAGCATCTGTTTTGAGAGTTTCCTGGAACACTCGGAAGTGATTTGCCCAGGGTCACACAGCCAGTGTCCCAGGAGCTGGATTTGAACCCAGGACTTGAATGAATAGTAGCCCTGTCACCAACTCCAAGATTCTGAGTTCACACAGACTAGGCTTGATTTGGGGGTGCAAGGCCAACTGTTCATCCACTAGGCCATTCCACGTGAACTCTTTGTCACATGAGCTTGGGCAAATCATTAATCTCTCCAAGTCTCCACCTTCTTAGCTATAAGATGGGCTTAATAATACCTTCTCATCCTTATTTACTGGATCACCATGAGAATCAATTGAGATAATATAGTGAAAACCTTTTATAATCAGTAAGGCACTATACAAATATGAGCATTAATTATGATCTGATACCACTGAAAATAACCTAACCATGAAGGAAATAAAAAGGCCTTTGAAAAAATCTCTCTCATTGTCTCACTGTCTCTGTCTCTATGTCTATGTCTATGTCCCATTCATAATATTAACAGAAGAATGCTTGGGTCTGCACTTAGCCTTTTTACTCTCGTTTCATACACAATTTTAGGAAATTTAGTCTTCTGGCTTATAGACCCTATGTAGATCATAAGTAGCTAGAGAGGTTAGTAGAGATGGACATATTGATTGTGTCAACAATCTTTCTAGTGAAGAGTGAGGCAGAATGTTTTGGTTCTATGCAAACCTTTTTCAGCTTGATAAAACCTTTCTATGCTTGTATTCTGTGGGCAGTGATTTTGAAGTTTCAAGAACTAACTCTCACATAGTAATGAGGCATTCAGAATAACAATTTAATGAAGTTTGTATCCAAAATAGTTAAAATATGGAGGTCCAGCCTCCAACCCCTCCCTCTCTCTCACCCCTTCCCCAAGTTTTTAGGCTCATATAGACTAATTTTGATTTAGGGGCATGACTTGTTTCAACTACCAGGGGTGCAATACTCAGTGGGGGATTAATGAGGGATACTTTCTAGTGAAAATATTATTAATGATAGAAAATTCTGCTTTCTCAGGGCACATAGTTATTTTTTTTTTCTTTAGCTTATTGCTCCCGCCTGGAATTACTCCAAGAAAATCTCCTAACACACTTATGGCATAGCACATGTCTGTATTTCTCCAAACATGGGTAAAAGGTGTTGCCAGGTGCCACATAGATATTGGGAACAGGAGAGACTTTATTTTGGGCCGTGACAAATGAAGAAGGTGCAAAGGGCTCAAGAGCCCCAAAATGGACACAGAAAATGCTTAAGACACTCAAATAATCCATCACATCCACTTGTAAAGGAATCAAACTTGCTATTGGGATGACTCTTTGACATTCTAATGGATCTTTCCCCCCTAGAGTCCTACACAGTTCCCCCATGACAATGGCACCACCCTGTGGTAAAGGATCCCCCCAAAGATAAACATTTTGGGGTGCTTCTAATCAAAACCAATCTTCTGCTCATCAAGTCTGCAATGTCTGAGTAACTCATTAAACATGTTTTTGGTAGAACACTGTGTGGGAATTTTGTGGGCAATTTTGTTTTCTCCAAAGAACATATTTCATTAAGAAATAGAAAAAATGATTAAGTACAATGTGCAAAATACTGTACTAAGTTAATTGTCCATGAACACTTAGACAATATATGCAAGGACATTTCTACCTCTGTGATGACCTTCTGCTACAAAGTACCATCAACTGCTCCTGGGCAGTAGGACACTATATGGACACAAGCCCACCCCCCAAAACTGCTTTAATACAGATCCAATCTAGTCCGTCTTCTCAAAGATGGTGGTGGTGGAGAGAGATGGATCTAGGGGGAGAGGGAGGTAGAGAAAAAGAGAGAAAAAGACATACGGATCAGGTTTATTAACTCATCAAACTGAATAGGAAGTCACCTGATAAACTCCCTCATAAATAAAACTTTTGAAAGTTACCTGTGAAACTCGGTTGTCTCACATGATTTGTTTCCTAAGGACTCTAGAGAGCTCAAACTTTTGTTTTTGTTTTTTTGTTTTTGTTTTTTTTTAAGGCAATTGGGGTTAAGTGACTTGCCCGGGGTCACACAGCTAGTAAGCTTCAAGTGTTTGGTCTGAGATCAGATTTGAACTCAGGTCCTCTTGACTTCAGGGCTGGTGCTCTATCCACTGTGCACCTAGCTGCCCCTCAAACTTTTTTATATTCGGGGTACACAAATGTATGTGATGTGACTTATACAGTGGGTATTTGGAGGTTATTGCTGCATGACTTTAGCCAAGTCAATTCAGTTTTAACCCTACATTTATCAAGGACTTACAACCTTGCAAAGCATTGGGCTAGGCATTAGGGAATAAAATTCAAAGGCTATTTTGTTTTCGCCTTAGTCTCTTCAGCGCCTAGCCCAGTGCCCTCCCTTATATGCTTAATAAATATGTGTTGAGTTGAAACACAATGTTTATATAAGACCCGTGTTGCCCTTCTAGACCTCACAGTCCCTTTATATGTGCAGAAACCCAACAAGTCTCCTCTCCTAGTCTTAGTTTCTTCAGCTGTTAAAAGATGTCTTTGAACTAGATGAATTCTGAGGTCCCTTCCAATTGTAGTATGCAATGGGTCTATGAAATGAGATGATGAATGAATGAAAATTGTGTGTGTGTGAGAAAGTAAGGGAAGGTGTGATTCAGCTTCAGAGAGAATGGAAAGATCTTGAAATTCTAAAGGTACAGAATCAATGGGGATGACAAGGTCTAGAAGTCCTCTGGTTGCATTAGTAAGTCAGATGACCATGATAAGGACCAGAGGGCATAGAAGGAATAGTAAGAACCTTAGGACTTAACAGCAGGGCAGATAGTAAGACTTGGTGATCCTTCATCTCACCAGAAAGAATAGAGTTGATGACTCCTATCTCATACAAACTGCATTATACTAACATGAGGGATTATTAGGACACACAAAGGAGAGTATGCACCTCTGCGACATCATTTAAATGAGATCAGAAAACTTGTCCCTAAATATTATCTTTACCAGCCTGCTGCAGGGCCTCAAGATTTCTGTCATCTGAACCACCATCAGTTCCCAGTTAAGACACACACATCACGAAGAAGCACAAGAGGTCACTGGTATTGAAGGTCAGAGCTGAGCTGGGCAGCGACATTTTTGCAACCTACATAAGCTTTGAAAACTACATTGTTCACATGAAGCCTCGTGGTAGGGTGGAGAAAGTGATTGACTTGGAGTCAGAATGGCCAAGGTTCAAATCTCATCTCTACCAAGATTACCATGGGCAAAATGCATAATTCCCAGAGTCTTGGGCAACTATCTAAGATGTTCCCACTATGTTAGAAATGAGGCGTGATCTTCTTTGGTGGAAAGATTTCCAACCATGAACCAATCACAGGTCATTGATGTATTGACATTGACGTGTGACAGGACACTGATGCTATTGTCCAGGAGAGGCTTTGAATTTTCCCTTGAACCCTTGATTTGTCTCGCGGGATCCCAGATCTGGAGCTGGAAGGAACTTTTGAGGTCTTCTATTTTGATCCCCTCATTTTACACATAGAAAAATTGAGGTCCAGAGAGTTTAAGTGACTTGTCTGAAGTTGCAGAGCTGAGATTCAAATCTAGGTCCTCTGACTCCAAGTTCAGTGTTTTATTGTAAAATAAATGACTGCACCTCTAGAAAGCAGAACTTACTGTTATTAATAATATTTTCATTATGAAGTGTCCCTCATTAAACCCCTACTGAGTATCATGCCCCTGGTAGCTGTCTCATTTGCTCTTCAAATTGAATGGGAATTCACCTGATCAACTCCATCACTAATAAAAATTTTGAAAGGCATCTGTGGAACTCAGCTCTCTAGTATGCCTTGTTTCCTAAGGACTCTAGAAAGCTCAAATTTTTTCCAGCTGACAAATGGGGGTTCAGAAGTGTGCTTTGATACCAGACTGATGCTTTTATATGTTTCAAAGCAAAACCAGGCCTGAACATGGCCCTTTTGCAAGTTCAAATTCATTCACCTTTCAATACAGAAAACAGGGCAGATATTTGGGGAAGACAAATGTATATGATGTGACTTATTTGTCCCATTTGTCTAAGTCTGTTGAAGATGAGGCCATCACCTCACAACATTCACTCACTCATGCTCAATCAGCTAACAGGAGCTGAATATCTTCCACACATTGGGCCCCTGAGGAGATCGAACATGGGATAGACACCATTTGATTGTGGAAATGAGAAGAATGCAGAACATATTGTTCTGCTATAGAATATAAGCCTGGGTAAGGCACCTTAGTGGAGTTATTCAACAGTCAAATGAAGCAAAGGGCACCGGGTCCCTGGGGCATGCTGTAACAAAAGGTGAGGAAGGACCAGTCACTCTTTTCATCTATTTCCCAATTTTCTAGTGTTTTACCCTGAATCTAGATTCTTCCTTTCGCCACATTTGATCACATTTAAGGGACAGTGTGAAGACCTCCAGATTCTTAAGGACATACATCCCCCTGACACCTCACAGTTCCTGAGATGCTGGAGCAGAATAGGCCACTCTGGAGAAGATCACTCTCTAGGCTGACCATGCATCAATGACCTGTGGCATGGAGATCACCAAATCTGCACTGGTCAGCCTGAAAACATTCCTGAAGCCTCTTTTAGAGATGTTTGTTGCTGTTGTTCAGTCGTTTTCGGCTTTTCATGACTCCATTTAGGGTTTTCTTGGCAAAGATACTGGAGTGGTTTGCCATTTCCTTCTCCAGCTCATTTTTACAGATGAGGCAACTGAGGCAAAGAGGGTTAAGTGATTTGCCCAGGGTTACATAGCTAGGAAGTGTCTGAGGCTGGATTTGAATCCACGTCTTCCTGACTCTAAGCCTGGCCCTCTATCCACTGTGCCACCTAGCTTTCCCTTAGCCATCTCTGAAACCCCCAGTTGCCTTGTAGGAGTGACTGCTTGAATAGAAGAAAAACTCGGGTTCCTTGGTCCTCAGAAAAAATCAGCACTTTCCAGATTTGGCCTAAGGTGGGGAGGGATGAAGGTTTGGGGAGCTATTCTTGTTAGAGACAATCAGTCTTGCTTCCTATTAGGGCTTGACATGGAATGTAACCTACCCTCCCACCCTTCCCAACCCTAGCAACTCACCATGAGCCCATTGTCTCCCTTTCGTGTGTCTGTGACATTCCAAGGCAGCCCGAATAGTTAATGCAACTTTACATTAACTACTCTGCTTGGGTGTGAATTATTGTGTTTATGAAAATCTCCATATTAATGTCTGATTGTAAATCATTCTGCTGGTTCCCTATATTAATAGCTCAATTCCCACTACTCACTGCTGCAAGCCATTCAAATTAAAGCAACTGTACAGGAAACAGACGGCTTTCTATTTGTTTCCCATTGAGGCTTAGCGGTCCTGGGCGCGGGCTCCCAGACCAGCAGTCTCGTTGGAGCCGTTCATACGAGGCATTTGGATTTCTGCATTCCTTTGTTCCACACTCAGGGTGGCTTCTCTGGGCAACAGCTCTTATTTGCGTCTTCTCCTGCCTTTCTCTATCTTCCACAGGAGTGCACTGGAAAGCTAATTTAGTAATAGAAAGAGGCAGATTGGTGAACTAGAAAAAAAGCCTTGTACCAGGAGTCAGGAGCCAGGAGCCCGGAGGTCTATTTATGTCCACCCTGGCTACTAACTAGTACGTGGCTTTGGGCATGGCACTGTCCGAGAGGCTAGGAGCCTTCACCGGAACGCCAGTGACCTGCCTTATCACAAAATTACTTGATGTCCAAGGTCTCTTGTGGCTCTAAATCCATGATTCTTTGATTTCTCTGCCAGGTTTCTCAGTTATATATGAGGGGTTTAAACATTAGGCTTTTAGATTTAGGCTCTTACATTAAAAGCGTTCATTTTGGACTGGAAGGAATCTTAAAGGTCCCCTAGTATGACCCCCTCATTTTACAGATGAGGAAACCGAGGTTCAGAGGGGTAGTTACTTGTCCAAGGTCACAAAGCTAGTAAATTGTTGAGCCAAGATTTGAACTCAGGTCCAGTGATTCCAAGTTCAGCAGGCCAAGGTCAAGCTCTTTGCATTGTACCACACTGCCTTTTCCCTTATTATCACATGCCTCTCTGCCCTCTTTTCTGTATTGCAAGGTGAATAAACTTGAACTTGCAAAAAAGGTTGTGTCAGGTCTGGGTTTGCTTTTAAACATGTCAGAGCATCAGTCTGGTATCAAAGCACGCATCTGAGCCCCCATTTGTCGTTTGGAAAAAGAGAAAGTCTTGGCATATGAGGAGGTTTTTATGCTTTTGTGAATCATTATTGTGGCCAATATTTTCCTCTGCTGCACTTCATTTTTTCTTCCTGCAGTGAAATCCATTCCCCCAGCCTGGAAATGTGGGCACTTTATAGAAAATCTTTAGCGTGTGCCTGCACAAATGGATGGCTCTTATTTCCTGTCTGCAGTCCACAGTTTTGCAAAGGCAATGCCAAAAAGTATTGATGGAAATATAAAAGCAAAAACTAATGGAAATGAAGGCCAGAACGTTAGCGCACACACGTATGTGTATGAGTGCTCACTCAAACACAAGTAAACCCACTCTTAAAGGAAAAGTCATCACAGCATCTCAACAATGCCACAGTGCTCTTGATTAGCCTTTGACATACATAGAATTGGAGGTAAGTTACAGGGCTATAGGATGCTTAATGGCACACAAGGCAGAGCAGGAGTTTGGAAGAGTTTAGTCTCCTTTATGCCGCAGCTACATGACTCTGGGCCTGTGTTCAAATCTGTTCTCAGCTTACTAGCTGTGTGACCTTGGTCAAGTCCCTTAACCCTGTTTGCCTGAGTATCCTCATATGTAAAATGGGCTGGAGAAGGAAATGACAAACCACCAGTAACTTTGCCAAGAAAACCCCAAATGGGGTCACAAAGAGTCAACCATGATGGAACAACAGCATCTACTTATTCCAAGGAACAACATCCCAAGTTTCCAGTAAATATTTTTAAAATCTTATTATTTTATCATTTAATTTATAACCCTCTTACAACTGAAGAATCCTAAAGTCAGACAAGATTTCAGAGATTATTTAGTTCAACTGTTACCTGAATGGGAATACTGTCTACAACCTCCCTGCTGAGCAGTCGTCCATCCCGCACTTGGAGGATCTCACTAGTGTGGGAGGCAGCCCTTTCACTTCCAGGCAGCTCGTTGCTTCTAGCTGAAATCCCGATGCTCGACTTCCTCCCACCCCATGGCTCTTAGCTCTGCCCTTGGGGGCCAAGCAGTTGAGACATTTTCCACGAGTTCGCTTTTCAGATCATTGAAGTACTGGTACCATGACCTTTCTAAGTCTTCCCTTCTCCAGAATCAGCATTCCAAGGTCCTTCCACCAGCTTTTGAGTAGCATGGTTTCCAGATCTATCATTATACTGGGCACCCACCCCTGGACATTGTCTGTTTTGCTGTGCCCAGAACTCAGCACCACACTCCAGATGTGCTCTAATGATGATGACAGAGCACAGACAGCAGGACTCACATGCCCTCTGTTGTCCTGGGCCCTCAGCCTTTCTTCCTTCATGGTCTTTGACATCTTCCCCATCACACTATTGACTCACATTGAGTTTCTAGTGCTCTTTGTATTCATTCGGAATCATAGTGCCACAGAATAGCAGAGTCAGAAGAGGCTCAAGAAAGATCATACCAGACACATGCTTCTTTTTACCCATGAGGAAACTGAGGTACAGAGAGGACTAGAACCCAGAACAAAAAAAGTAAGTAAAGTAAAAGCCATCCCAAGTGTCTCATTGTTTTATAAATAGACGCTATGTGTCTGTATACATATATGTGTATGTATGTATGCAATTATGTGTACATGGCACCATGGATAGAACTCTAGGCCTGGCATCAGGAACTTGTGGCTTGACTCTTTATGACCCATAGCACACCAATATTGACCATGGAGTTTTCTTGGCAAAGAAACTGGAGTGATTTGCCATTTTCTTCTCCAGTGGATTAAGGCAAACAGAGGTTAAGTGACTTGCCCAGGGTCACACAGCTAGTATCTGAAGCCACATTTGAACTTAGATCTTCCTGACTCCAGGTACCTCGCTCTATCCATCGAGCCATCTAGCTGCTAGGAAGACTTGAGTTCAAGTCGGGCCTCAGACACTTACTAGACATGTGACCCTAGGCAAGTCACTTAATTTCTGTCTGCCTCAGTTTCTTCACTGTAAAATGGGGTTTATAATAGCATTTATCTCCTGTCTCCCAGAGTTGTTGTAAGGATCAAATGAGATAATATTTGTAAAGTACTTAACACAGTGCTTAGTGTATAGTAGGTACTTAATAAATGTTTATTCCCTTCTCTTCACCTAAAGAGCTTAGCTTAGTGCCTGGTACGTCAGTGAGTGCTATTTACATGTAAGTTATTATTATTATTACATACATATATGCACTTTTAATTTTTTTTTCCTCTTTATTCTGGGTTTTGAGTTTCCATATATTGCAGTCACATAACAAGTCAATAACAAGGTCAGGGTCTTCTGACTCCCATCCAGAGTCTGTCCTCTAAATTCCACCATGCTGTTTCTAGTGCACCTGGCACATAGTAGGTACTTAATAAATTGTTACTGCTAGATTGATAGAGATGTGGTGGAGATGAGAGTGGCTGGTCAGTATAATCCATGTTATTTCATTCCTTTGGAATGAGATTCATGAGCTTGTTTCCTAATACACCCTCCTAGCATCCCTGCAATCCCTTCTCCCAAGGTCCACCACCCTAATCCTTTCACTCTAGTCACCCCGATCCCTTCACCTGGTGTTCTTTCTTAGAGCAACAAATGGTCCTCATGCCTCTAGCCTACATGGCTAAAGTCTCTTCCCAGCTTAGGGATCAGCCCCGTCCGTCCCCTGCCAGTCCCTCAAGGTCTCTGTCCAGCCTTTCCCAGGATTCAGGATGCTGGGCGGACAGTGGTCGTTTTTTCTTTGTTCCTTCCTGAATGTTCAATTTGTTAAGCATACTGTTTTCCAGCAAGCGCTGAGAGGGAGGCTGACACAGCCTCACCCCCGCTAATTAGTTAAGCCAGCTGGTGCGTTGGTAAGGTTTTTCTGTATTCCTCAATGTGTGTTTCCTTTTTTAAACATGATCAATACCCTCCCTGGCTGAGCTTGCTTTGCTCCCTCCCTATTGTTCTCCCGTTTGCATTGTTCTGGGTCTCTGGTTAAGAAACAGGGAAACCTGAGCAGGCTCGATACTCTTGAGGCTGCCAAGCCCATGACCCCAGGTCTGCCAACCCTCTGGGGCTGCTATCTAGCCTGGGGCTGGGGTGCAATCATGAGCAAGATGCTACCCTGCTGTCCCCTGTCTTCTTCCCTTCTGTAGGTTACAACAGCCTTCCCCAGCTGTCAGGGGAGTCCATGGGGAATCCTCCAGCCCGCATCAGGGAGCTGGACAGAGAAAAAAGGAGGTGGCCATTGAGAGCGGCAAGCAGCCTCTGAACTGGGCTCCTTCTATAATGGAGGGGTTGGGAATTCCCATCCTCTCTGCTGTAACTGGCATGGGACACAAAAGGGCCTGGGCTCAGGTATAGGAGGGTGCTCTCAGGAAGGATCCTTGGAGGAAAAAGCCTCCTTGTGAGCTGCTTTAGTGTTCTGGAGGACCCAAGATGTGAGGGGAGTGACAGGAAGATGGAGGTTGCCAGCTCTTGTCTCTTTCCCAGATGTCTCTTTAATGTACATACCGTGGGGCTGGGCCAGGCACGGTGCCTAGAGACTTCCATATTTCACAGTCCTCTCCAGCGACTCCACTGCCATCCAGCCTGCAGAACAAGTGCATTTAGTCTTGTGGTATAATGCAACGAGTCCCGTGAAAAGAAGGAGCATGTCATGGTGGCGAGAGAGTTGGCCTAGGAGGCAGGAAAACTTGGGTTCATATTCTGCCACCAACGCATACTAGCTATGTGACCTTGCTCCTGGACTTAACCCCAGCAATTCTCCAATAGAGTTCCTGATCTGAACTGGCTGAGGAATTCCCCCACACCAATTAAAATGACAGGTTGAGTTCAAAAAATACAGTCAGAAGATCCAGGTTTGAGTCCTAGCTTGGCCACTTATTAGATATGTGACCTTGGGCAAGTCATATCTCTTAAAACCTCAGATTCTGCATTTGTAAAATGAGGATAATAATATTTGCCCTAAATGCCCTAAATTATTATGAAGGTCAATCAATCAACATTTACTAAGCACCTTAGTAAACACTGTGCTAAGTCCTGGCTAGGTAATGTGTAATTTTCCTTGGACATCAATGTGAACAAATCTTATTGATTCAACAGAAATTCATCAAATACCCACTTTGTGCCTGCCTTATGCATGGGATTTAAAAGAAGGAGAGGTCTATGCCCTGAGGTCCCAGGCACCTAGGTAGCTCAGTGGAGGGAGCGTCATAAGAACTCAGGAAGACCTGAATTTCAAATACAACTTTAGACACTGTGTGACCCTGGACAAAGTCACTTAACCTCTGTTTACCTCAGTTTCTTCAACTGTAAAATGGCGATAATAATAGTACCTACCTCTCTGGGTTGCTGTGAGGATTGAATGAGGTTGATACTTGTAAAGCACTTAGCACAGGGCCCAATACATACTAAGGGTTTATCAAATGTGTGTTCCCTTCCTTCTAATAGTCTTCTTTTCCCCTCTTTACTGATGTCTTTCTCCTTCATCTTTATTTAGCCCCATTTACTCAGTGCCCTCAGGGTTCAGAGAGAAATGACTATATTTTTTTAAAAAATTTTAAATTTTTATTAATTTATTTTGATTTAGCAACAATCACTTTCATAAGCTTTTGAGTTTTAAATTTTTCTCCCTCTCCCTCCCCACCTCCCTTTCCAAGACAGCACGCAATCTGACATAGGCTTTACATATACATTCCTATTAAACATATTTTCATATTAGTCATGTTGTAAGGAAGAATTAGAACCAATAGGAGGAACCACAAGAAAGAGGAAACAAAACAAAGCAGAAGAAAAAAATAGCAAATAGTATGCTTTGATCTGCATTCAAACTCCATAGTTCTTTCTTTGGATGTGGATAGCATTTTCCATCATGAGGCCTTTGGAGATGTCTTAGATCCTTGTATTGCTGAGAAGGGCTAAATCTATCAAAGTTAGTCATCACACAATGTGGCTGTTACTGTGTACAACATTCTCCTGGTTCTGCTCCCTTCACTCAACATCAGTCCATACAAGTCTTTCCAGGTTTTTCTGAATTCCGCTTGCTCATCATTTCTTATAACACAATAGTATTCCATTACATTTATATACCACAGCTTGTTCAGCCATTCCCCAATTGATGGGCATCCCTCAATTTCTAATTCTTGGCCACCACAAAAAGAGCTGCTATAAATATTTTTTGCACATGTGGGTCCTTTTCACATTTTTATGATCTCTTTGGGATACAGCCCTAGAAGTGCTATTGCTGGTCAAAAGGTATACATATTTTTATAGTCCTTTGGGCATAGTTCCAAATTGCTCTCCAAATGGTTGGATCATTTCACAACTCCACCAACAATGCATTAATGTTTCCAATTTTCCCACATCTTCTCCAACATTTATCAAGAAATGACTGTATTTTATAAGCAGGTGCTACTTTTAGTTCCTTTTTATTCTAGTATTTGAGGTCTCCATATTACTTTTTTTAGGTCACTACTTCTCCTTCAAAAGACTGACTGAAAGACTGAAACCTTTGATAGGTTGGTTATCTTGCCCACCTCTTACTATCCATCACTACCAACCTAGGATGACGAGAGTCCCCTCCAGTTCTCAAATACCTTGATGACTTTCTCCTCATGTAATCTGCAGCATTGAGACCATAACATATGATGATTGGCTAAAAGAACTGCATATATGTAGCTTGGTGTAGAACTGGGGGCAAGGGAGGCAGCGAAAAAGACAGGGTCAACATTCAAATATCTGAAGGACTGTTATATGAAAAAGGAATTTTATTTGTTTCACTTGGGACCAGAAGGAAGAACTAGGTATAAGGAAGGGGAAAGAAGATGGGGAAGAAGGGAGAAAGAGAGAGACAGAGACAGAGAAACAGAGAGAGACAGAGAGACAGAGAGAGAGACAGAGAGAGACAAAGAGAGACAGAGACAGAGAGAGATAGAGAGAGACAGAGGCAAATATAGAGACAGAGAGAGAGAAAGAGAGAGAGAGAAACAGGAAGAGACAGAGAAACACTGAGAGAGAGAGACAGAGACAAAGATAGAGACAGAGAGAGAGACAGAGAGAGACAGAGAGAGAGAGAGAGAGAGAGAGAGAGAGAGAGAGAGAGAGAGAGAGAGAGAGGAGAAACAGAGAGACAGAGAAACAGAGAGAGGTTCTAGATAGAGGTAAGGAACAATTTCCTAATGATCTGGGCTACCCCAAAGTGGAATGGATTGTCTTGGGAGGTAGTAAATTCTCCATCACTAGAAGTTTTCAAATAGAAGCTGGATGACCATGTCAGGAGATTCCTGTTTCAAGTGAGGAGTTGGGAGGGAAGACTTGTACAATGTTGAGATTTTGTGATTCAGGAATGGGATATTTGATGAGCCACCAGTAGGAAGTCTTCCTAAAGTTGGGCCTCTATCCCTCCTGACTGATCAAGCCTTAAAAGTCATTTTAATCCTTCCAATGTTGGATAGGAGTAAGCCTTTCCTACTCCCCACAATAAATCATGTGAGCTTCTTACTAATGATGGTTTGTCCCCACTAATGGTGTTTTCACCCTCCTGTCTACCTTCAGAAGCTTAAGGGTTAAAACTTCCTCCACCCCTCCTTCTCCCATCCCCCTACCCCTTGAGTTGAGGCAGCAATCTCCTGCTCTAGTAATCCCAAAGCTCCCCCTGGATTTGATAGAAGCCAGAATTGCTGATTCAGCTACATTTTCTCCTGTCTCAGGACTCCCTTAAACCTGTTACCGAAATTGGCTCCATGGTACCAGCAGGTGTGCTTGCCACGCAGTGTGTCCCTTAGGGTGGGCCCATTAATCACATCTGCTCTCTCTCACCTCTCGGCTGGCTGTCAGGACGGCAGGTAGGTGCAAGCAGTCAGTGTGTGTGTGTGTGTGTGTGTGTGTGTGTGTGTGTGTGTGCCCACCTGAGTGTGCGTGCATGTGTCTGTGTGTCCCCAGAGAGCAGCCAGGGGCTACGTTTCACTGCAATAAAAGTGAGTTGTTGCTTTTGTGATCACCATAATCCATCCCACTTCTTCCAAGTCAGTGACAAGCCCCGGGTCGATGCATCTCCATAGCTAGAAGAGAGTAGAAGTTTTAATTTGACTTGTACATAGGGCTATAAGGAAAGGGCCCCAAGCAGGAAGGAGATTGTTCTTCAAGCCAGCCCTTCTCCTCCCTTTTACTAGAGCCATAGTTAACAGCTCTTCTGGGAAGATTCTGATTTCAAGAAAATAAAATCTGCCTCCCATGAGGTTTTTTCAGGCTATGTGTCCTAATTTTTTTGTTTAGTCAGTCAACAAACATTTGCTAACTGCTTACTACACTTATAATGCTAGGCATTGTGCAGAGAAGAGATAAAAATACAGTCTCTGTCCCCAAGAAACTCATATTCAAATGGGGGAGTCAACATGAAAGCAATTATGTACATACAAGATATAAACAAGTAAATGGACCATGGAGTAGAGCATAATCTCAGAGAGAAAGCATGAGCAGTGTGTGTGTATGTGTGTGCATGTGTGTGTGAGTGTATGTGCATGCATGTGTGTGCACGTGTGTGTGTGTGTGTGTGTGTGTGTGTGTGTGTGTGTTTTGGGAGGCACAGGGAGAGACCTCCTGAAGAAGGTGGGATTTGGGATGAGTCTTGAAAGAAGACAGGGAAGCCATGAGACAACGGTTAGGAGGTAGAGTCTTCTGAGCATAAAGGATAACTGAGGAAAAGTTGGGAGAAGAAGGATTGTGCATGGAGGTAGAGCAAGGAGACCAGTGTCATTGGACTGCAGAATATAGAGAGGAGAACAAAGTATATGGAGATTAGAAAGCTAGGAAGAGGTTGAAAATGCCAGATGATTTTATATTTGATCATAGAGGTAATAGGTTTAGTACAGATGATAATCTTATCTATACTTGGCTTGAACCCTAGGAGCTAGGAAAATAGAAGCATCTTTCTTTCTACTGTCGCTACCAGAACATGTCTCCTCTCTGGGGCACCTGATTCCCCCATGTTCCCCTGGCCTCACACTCTGTTCCCCTTTGCGTTCTTGTTGTTCAGTCATGACTGACTCTATTTAGGGTTTTCTTGGCAAAGAGACTGGAGTGGTTTGCCATTTCCTTCTGCAGGTCATTTCACAGATGAAGAAACAGGCAAACAGGGTAAAGTGACTTGCTCAGGGTCACACAGCTGGTAAGTGTCTGAGGCCAGATTTGAATTCAGGAAGATGAGTTTTCCTGACTCCAGGCTGGGCATTCTATCTACTGGACCACCTAGCTACCCTTTTGTTCTCCTTTATTTCTCATGAAATGACGATTAGTTTTCCTTTTCTGCAAAAGGAATAGGAGCAATGGTGGGCATAGAGGAATTGACATGGAATCAGAACCTGAACTCATTCACATCTTGATTCTACTATTTACTTCTTGTGTGACCTTACTTCATCTATCTGGGCCTCACTTTCCCAGATAGATGAAGTAAGGTCACACAAGTAGCGTTACTGTTAAAAATCCTGTTATTTTACTGGAATTTGTAGGAAAAAAATAAAAAATAAAAGCAATTTCCAATGTAGTGTGAATTTAGACTGCTAAGTCATGTGACCAACGAGACGGAGAACATTTTCTCTGATCTTCACAACCCTTCAAATCTCTCCAAAATAAGAACTGCACACAAGAGATAAAGCAATCTTAAGTGTATCCATTGTCTAAGATACGAGTAACTATTTTTTCTTTTTTTGGTTAGGCAATTGGGGTTAAGTGACTTGTCCAGAGTCACACAGCTAGTGTTATGTGTCTGAGGCTGAATTTGAGCTCAGGTCCTCCTGACTCTAGGACCAGTGCTCTATCCACTGTGCCACCTAGCTGCCCCTATACCAATAACTCTAAAGAGACAACAATTCAATAAGCTAACAGCAGAGAAGGCTAACCCCTAATCCCTAATTTGATCCCTCAGCATCTCCTTCCCCGCTGCCCAACCAACTTGCAACAGAACTTAACTCTAGCTGTCTTAACCCTCCTAGAGCCTGAGAAAACCAAAAGGCAAGAACTTGCTTAAGTTGAGACAGCAGTGTGTCAGGGCTCTGTGTAGTGACAGAGCTCAGTCAGAAAACTGAAGAACAGAGGACACTGGAGAAGGATGAATGGTGTGTGATCATATGGTACTCCATTAAATCTGAGGAAAAGAGCCCATCTTCCATGTAGGGCCAGTTCTGTCCCCTTAGAAGTCATTTGGGGAAGACACTGAAAGCCTGTGAAATGTGAACTGTCTAGTACAGGAGGAAGCTGAGGCAGCTTTGAGGTCCACCACCCAGGAAAACCACTATCAAAGGGGAAGGAACCAGAAAGTAAGGGATGAGGGAATAAAAGGGAGGGAAAGAATGAAATTACCAAAGATCTTAAGGGAAGAAAACTCAATTAAAGGCTTTGAGCATAAGCATATAAATCAATAGGGAAAATATTAATATTGAAAGGGAATATGGCCTCCAGATCAGCTAAAAAAGTCCAGAAATAAATGAGTAAATATTGCAAGACAAAGGAAAATGAATTAGTACCTGATGAAGCAGAGGGTTCTGTGGATTCCAAAGAGAGCATGGAACCATGACAGGATGTTATGGTTTAAAAGTGAAATAAGTATTGTGAAAGCAGAAATAATTGGCAAAATGGAAAAACTTGAATCTATGGTGTCAAGTCTCACCAAAGGAACAAAAGACAGAATAGCTGGTCGGGAATGCAAGTACACAGAAGTGAAGGACAATCTGGAAGAAGAGAATCAAAAAGCAATAAAAATTAAAAGAAAACATGATCTTCATACAAAGAAAACATACTGCTCTCAAAAACAGGTTGCATAAAGGCAACGTAAGGATTATAGGTCAATCAGAAGAACATGAGAAGTCAAAAAAACTTGAATACCATAATAAAAGAACTAGAATAAGAAAACTACCCAACTTCTGCACACTAAAAACAAAGTGCCAATCAAAAGAATCCACATATTACCTCGGTCGGGGGGTGGGGGGAGACTCCACTATGTGGCAAACTCCTAGGTACATATTACCTAAATTTAACAATTCCAATAATAAGCAACAAATTCTTCAAGCAATTAGGAAAAAGACCTTCAAACATAAAGGAAAGAAAATTGAAATGACAAAGGATTATTCTATATCCATTAGAAACCACAGGAGGGAATGGAATAACATGTTCTGAAGAGAAGATGCAACCCAAGATGACATACCCTGTAAACCAAAGCTTAACTATTAATGGGTGGAAAAAGGACGTTCGATAAAAAGAGGTATTCAAAACATTCCTAGAAATAAAACCAGACCTGAAGGAATTATTTATTTTTAAAACATTTTAGATAACAGATATCCAAGAAAGGTAAACAAATATAGCAACCAAGGACAACAACAACAAAATAACAACAGAGAGACTATTGAAGTATTTTCTTCTAAAACACTCAAGGAGACAAGGGTGAAAGTAGAAGTCAAATAGAAGTGATGGTGGAGAAACAGGCTTGAAACATCATGAACTAATTTCATAACACCCTACCTATAACTAAATTCTTTTTTTTGTGGTAGTAAATAACAGAATAGGAGAGTAAGATAAAAGACGGAAGAGGAGGAAGAAGTGAGGGGAATATATGGTGTATCCTAATCCAGGAAAAGGCTAATAATGAAGGGGGAAAAATAACTTCTGCAGTCTCTCAGGAACAAGGGAGTCTACAGAAGGCACAGGAAGGAATTGAAACAGGAAAAATAAAGGGAGAAATCTTGTTTCAGTGGTGGGAAGGGGTACTCTAATGAATTCTCCTATGGAAGAAGAGAGATATTCTATAAAAGATAATTAGACCTTGCAATGGGTATTATCTGCAGAGATCTGGTACTTACACCACTCATACACATACACAACGATCCAGGTTGTCTTGGGCTGGAAATTTGTTTCACTCTGTGTTTTTGTGGGTTCTGCTGCTCTAGAATTTGTTTAGAGACTTTTTTTTTAACAGATATTTGGAGCTACCATAACTTGTTTAGTCATTCCTCAATTGATAGGCATCCCTTCAATTTCCAATTCTTAGCCATCACAAAAAGAGCTGCTATGAATGTTTTTGTACAAATAGGTCCTTTTTCCTTTTCAAAGATGTCTTTGGGATATAGACCAACAGTGGTATTGCTGGATCAAAGGGTATGTATAGTTTTATAGCCCTCTGGGCATAGTTTCAAATTACACTCCACAATGGTTGGATCAGCTCACAATTCCACCAAGGGTGCATTAGTGTCCCAGTTTTTCCCACATCCCATCCAACATCCAACATTTTCCTTTTTTGTCCTATAATCAATCTGATAGGTATGAGGTGGTACCATGGAGTTGTTTTAATTTGCATTTCTCTAATCAATAGTGATTTAGAGCATTTTTTCATATGACTAGAGATAGTTTGATTTCTTTGTCTGGAAACTGCCTGTTTATATCCTTTGAACATTTATCAATTGGGGAATGACTTGTATTTTTATAAATTTAACTCAGTTCTCTATATATTTGAGAAATGAAGACTTTATCAGATGCACTTACAGCAATTTTTCCCAGTTAAGAAATGCTTTTTTTAAAGGTATAGAAAATTAAATTTTAAAAATAATTTTTTTAATTGAAGAGAGGTAGATTTTACTTGACTACTTAACTGAGAGGGAAAAAATAGAGGAAGAATTAAATAGCCAGATAAAGGAAAAAAGAAAAAGGAACTAATAAGTTAAGCAAAACTCCGGAAAGAGGAAAAGTTGTAATAAGTAAGGGAAGGTAGATGAGGATTGAGGGAAAATACTTGGTGAGAATAGGGTAGCCTTGAAGTAGGCTAAGCTAAAATAATCAGAAATAAAGTATACTGTGTTTACAGAGCAATATGTTTGGGCTGAAGGAATCCTCAGTTGGAAGAAATATATATATTAGAAAATGTAAATCTAACTTTCATAACTTTAAATGTGGATAGATTAAATGATCACATAAAATAAGTGACAGATTTGACAAGGGAAAAAAATAAAACATGCTGTTGCTCACAACAAAGACATTTAAGACCAAAAAAAAAAAACAACTCAAAAAACAAATTATATGGGATAAAAATGAGGGGCTAGAAAAGCATTTAATATAAATTAAGTGAATTTTAAAAAGCATTAGTTCCATCGTGCTCTTAGATACAGCAAAAACAAATACAATATAAAAAAGAGATAAACAAGAAAACTACCTTATATTGAACAAATGATAGACAACAAATTGATATCAACATTAAACTTACATACTCCAAATGCCTTAGCATCTAAATTCATAAAGGAAAACTTCATTGAAGTACAAGAAGACATAGGCAGTAATACAATAAGGGCAAAAGATTTCAACATTCCTTTCTCAGTGTGGGATAAGCCTAACAGAAATATAAAGAAAGGGGAAAACATAGCACTGAAACAATTGCTGGTAAAATTAGAGCTAAAAGATTTGTGGTGTCCTCGAAATGGAACTTCTAAAGAGTATACATATTTCCCAGCACCATATGCAACTTTTATAAAAATTAACCATACATTAGGGCACAAAGATATTGAAAACAAATACGAAAGGTAGAAATAGGAAGCATATCTTTTTCAGACCATATCATGACAATGTGCATATATCTATATCTATATCTATCTATATATCTATATAGACATATAGATATATAGATATAGATATAGATATAAAACACTTAAGGGAGCACAAACAAAAGACATAGAACCAAACAGAGACTTAACAGTGAAATCTGAAATAATGAGTGGGTCAAAGAACAAATTATAGAAACAATGAATAATTATGTGAAAGAAAATGGTAATTATAAAGGAACATACCAAAATTTCTGCAAGGCAGCTTAAGCAGACCCCGGGGGGAAAAGCATTTCCTTATAAACATACATTAACAAAATAGAAAAGGAGAGGATTAATGAACTGAATATGCATTTAGACAATTAAAAAAAAACAACACATAAGGAAATCTAAAATAAGCACAAAATATGAGATATTAAAATACGGGAAGAATAGGTAAAAGGAAAAAAATGCATAGAAATGATAAATCTAGTCAATATAGAATGAATTTAGCCCATAGTCAGACACCAAGCTGTTTCTATAGAAAAGTACATGAATGATTCTTCTTGTCTCTTCATTCAAAGTTTCCCCACCAAACAAAACAAAACAAAAAACCTTTCTTAGTGAAAACTGATGACCCTTATGGTCTCTGCTACTTCTAGAGTCAGTGTTTTTCTTTCCAAGCACCATTAGCACCCCACATTTGCAAGGATGAACCAAACTGAAAATAACTACATTCATTCAAAAATTAAATATTTTACATCTGCCCCAGACCTAATGCTGGCTCTACCCACTTCTCCAGAGTTTAGCATAATGAGTTATACTCCTACCAACATGTAGGTACTCACCCAAAGTCCTCAAAAAGTAACAATTCCACACATATCATAATAAACAGACACTTTCAACAGATAAGTGAAGTATCACCTCATTACTTGTAGGGCTGTTTTCTGCTATTCAACCCTCCTTCACATTTGCTTCCTAGTTTCTGAGTTTACCCAGTTGGGAGATCTTTGGCTCTATAAAGCCAAAACCCATTATCTGGCCCTGTCCTAGGTTCTAGACACTGTCCTAGGTTCTGGGGCTACAAAGATAAAAGTAAAACAATCCCTGCCCTCAAAGAGCTAATATTCTTTCAAGAGAATATCTATACCTCCAATAGGCAAAGAAACATCCTCTTACACTCTTACTAGATCAGACACCTATTGACTATTTTCTATTACCTTTAGGATCAAATACAAATTCCTCTGTTTGACATTTAAAGCCTATAACAAACTAGCCCTGACCTACTTTTCCATCCTTATTATACATCAGTCCATTCACACAATCTACAATTCAGCCAAATGGGACCTCACACTGTTTCTTACATGTGACACTCCATCTTCCATTTCAGTGCCTTATTACTGGCCATTTCCAATGCTTGGAATGCCATCCCATTTCACCTCTCCCATGTAGAATCTCTTGTTTCCTTCAAGAGTCAGCCAAAACACCTCTTTTTTTTTCCCATGTGGCCTTTCCTGGACACCACAATTGCTGCTGGTATCTTATCCTCTCCTTGATTACTTTGTATTTGTTTTGCATATGCATGCTTTCTCTCCTGAAAGAATGTCAGCTCCTTAAAGACAAGGATTAATTCATTTGTTACCCTGGATCCCCAGCATCCTGCACAGTGTCTGGTATATAGTACATGCTAAACGATTACTTGTTGATTCATTTATTGATTGAGACATCCTTTTTTCCCCCAGTCCAGAAACCTCTACAGGCCAGGTTGTCAGGTCTAGCAATGACCCTCTTCAGTTTTCTCCAATGGTGTGGGAAAGGAGTTGAAAAAAAGTCTAGTGGAGATGGTCCTTGTGTCAGGAATGCAGAGATGAAGATGCTAATCCCAGTATTTCCTTTGACTTGTTGTATGACCTGTGAGAAGTCATTTTATTTACTTGAGCTTCAATTTCTATCCCTGATAAATGGAGTTTGTCTATGTCCCACCCCTACCCCTGGAAGGTTTGATCATGGTGGCCTTCCTAATCACCCCTGTTGATCTTCACAAAACTCTTGAATTTTAAAATTGGGGGAGAAGGAACTTTGTAAATATTTTAAAAGAACTTCACATAGAGGATTCTAAAAAAAGTGAACTGGGTTAAACAGAAAAATGTGTTGAGCTTTCTTAAGAAAGTGGTATGGGGGTAGAGTGCTGGCCTTGGATTCATGTAGTTGTTATCCTTCAGAAGTGTCCAACTCTTCATGATCCTGTGAACCATAGCATGACAATATTTGTTCATGGGGTTTTCTCAGCAAAAATACTGGAGTGGTTTGCCATTTTTTTCTCCACTCCATTAAGGGAAACAGAGGTTAGGTGACTTGCTCAAGGTCACACAACTAATAAGTTTCTGAAGCTGTATTTGAACTCAGGTCTTCCTAACTACAAGCCTAGAACTCTATCCACTGAGCCATTTAATTGCTTCTAGGATTCACATAGACCAGGGTTCAAATCTTGCCTCTTACACTCACCAACCCTTTGACCTTGGTCACTCAGCCTGCCTCTCTGACTCTCAGTTTCCTCACCTATTAAAAAAAATAAAAGCAGGAGAATAGACAAGATGACGTACTTCTAAACTCTCCTCCAACTCCAACTATGATCCTACAGCCTTTGTGTCTCATGTAAAAGTTTTTTTCCAGAGAATCTAAGAATTCGGGAGGTTATGAGGAGAACAGAAATTCATTAGCTGTGTGTGGCCCTAGGTGAGTAATTTAAATGATTTGGGCTTCAGTTTCCTCATCTGTAAAGTAAGGCAATTTGGACTAGATTTCCCCCTCCCAGTTCTAAATTCTAAGACAGTGAGTTTTGTGCATCGCCATTTAGGCTGGTAAATTTGTTTTCCTGTCTAGGGACTTTGTGATGACTCCTGACCACTGAGGCTGCCTAGTTACTATGAAATTTTGTCTTTTGAATAGGAAATGAACTATGACTAGGCCACAGATAGGATTTTCCCAGGCTCCACCCCTACCTCTACAAATGGTGAAGTCATTGGCATCAGCATCTTTATCACTTATCTGGCAGATGATTAGTACTTGCCTTAGAGGAGTGGGAGATAGTTTATTTGTAAGACTGAAAACAGTTGCAGTGGGTTGGGGCCCTGAGCAACTGGGGGGCAAGGGACAAGGGGCTTCCACTTCCCACTTACATCTTTATCAAACTTGGGCTTCTAGAGGAGGGGCAAATCTGTCTATTGGAGAAAGCCTTGGGTCTCATTGAAGACTAAGGAATGATTTCATTACTTTCCTGTAGAATGAGAGGCATTGTGATATTGTGGATAGAGAGCTGGCCTTGAAATCAGGAAGACCTGGGTTCTGGTTCCACCTCTGACATCCACTGCTGGGTGACCCTGCACAAATAACTGTTAAGGCTATAAGTGGCTGAGTAGGTGCTGATCTGATCTGAAAGAGGAAGTTAACTTATCAAGAGTTCCCTATACCAATAAATCACAGATCCTATCAAAAATAATAATTTTAGAGCTGAAAGGCATCTCAGAGACCATCTATCCCAAATACTTATACTTTGACTCAGAAGTGAAGGACTTTTGTCTAGGGTCACTTAGCTAGGAAGTAGCAAACCCACAACTAAAATTCATCATATTTGGCCCTCAATCAATGATTGTTTTACCTCATTCTACCTGTTGTCTTCAAGGACATTCAAGATTTTGCTTTTTTAAAGAGAGAATTGCTGGACAAGTGTTCTCTGTGTCCACAGAAGACTTAACAAGTAAAAGATTAAAATAGGATATAATTTGATTGGGGCAGCTCAATGGCACAGGGGATAGAGCCTGGAGTCAGGAAGACTCATTTTCCTCAGTTCAAACCTGGCCTCAGAAAAACTTCCTGGATGTCTGACTCTAGGCAAGTCGCTTAACCTTGTTTGCCTCAGTTTCCTCGCTTGTAAAATGAGCTGGAGAAGGAAATGGCAAACCACTCCAGTATCTCTGCCAAGACAACCCCAAATGGGGTCACAGAGAGTCAGACACAACTGAAAAACAACTGAACAACTTATATTTTGGTTGATATAAGGAGGAAATGTACAATATCAAGGTGCTAAACACTGGGATGGGTTACTCTGGAACCTCAATCTCTAGAAAGATTCCAAAGAGAGCTCAGAACTCTGTCCTGGAATATTCAAAGACGACTGTCAAAAAGAGATAGGGTCTAAACCAGATGATCTCTTAAGGGAGGGTCCCGTTGGCTCTTTGATGCTTTGAATCTATGATTGTAGAAGTACCCTTTCCATCTTTCCCCACCCAGCAAGTGTAATGACAGGCAAGGTAAATGGTGGGAGCTAAGGATCATCCTGATATAATATTTGCTATATTTCTTAGGCAGACAAGTAAAACATCTAGGTCTGTGATTTCACTTGGTACAACAAAGCAAAACCTTTATTGCATAAATGTTCGAGGAAGCCAAGAGTGAGAGAGTTGTAAACATCTCCAAGCAGCTTCCAGAGACAACCCCGTATGGAGACACATTTCAACAGGGTTGGCGGGGGGTGGGAAGGAAGGATGAAGCTTGCCAAGTTGTATCTCTCTTATTTGTAGGGAGTGTTGCATGGATATTTCAAATCATTTCCTTTTTGTTAGTATCTAATCTCCCAGCTGTTCTCTGCACATTGGCTCAAATTCGGGGAAACAGTGGGCCTCAAATGTAAAAGCCATAGGGCTCCTTTAAATTATGTTGTCTTGCTACATTGTTATGTCATGCCGACCCAACCTCCAGTGCCAAGCAGAGTGGCAGGGAGAAAGGAATTTAGTATGATGATAAATTTAAAGGAAAATGCACTGTTTTTAATATAGCTATTAAAAAAAGGTTGGTCCCTTCTAGCCTTTCTTTGTGGGTCAAGACCGCATAGGATAGGCTATCTTTTCTGGTGTTTGCTCTTGTCTCTGACCCTTGAAGCTAATGTAAGTGGGAAGCATTAGGCACCTAGAGTATAGGGACAAATACAAGCATCCTCAAAGTAAGCTGATGATCATGGCAGAGTGGAACATGTGGGTAGGGTACCAATCTCACAGGAAAGGAGGAAGGTCTGTCTCAGATTTTTTTCTCCTTCATGAGGAGATTCATGTAAGACTGCATCTATCCAAATACAGTATCAATATAATTGACCAATTGTGTAGGAGAAATCAATGGAAGCAGTCTGGGGGTGGAGAGTGGGTTATGGAAATCAAACAACTGGGCTAATGGCCCATAGTTCTCATCAGGTTTCTATGCTATTCTGCAAATGCTGTGTATGTTCTAGAAGGGTCTCCTGTCGGAAAGTGATCTGAGGGATGAGATTAACCAATGAGTAAAGTTCCATGGGCATGGGAGGCTAAAAAACATTGACTCTGGGAGGTGAGAACACTTCTGATTTCTGCATGTTATCCTTCCTACCTGGTGGGATTTTCTTGGGTTTGAGTGCATGTTGAATAGTCAATACTAATCTGACTCTGAGAGGCATTATGGTAGAGTGGGTAGAGGCTGGCTTAAGTGTCAGGTTCAAACCTTGCTTCTGACACTTCCTGGCTAGTCATATGATCAGATCTGCTTTTAAGGAAAGTTAATTTAGTCAGAAGTATCTAGAATGAAAAGTTGTGGTGAGAGACTTGAGGCAGAGAAAGACCAATCAGGTGGCTCTTGAAATAACATTTCTGGGGAAAGTCACTTAACCTTTCATTGCCCCAGATCATCATTTAAGACTTAGTTGCAGAACAGATGTGAATCAGCTTTGGTAAAGGGCCTTTCTCACTTGGAGCTCCCTATATTAATGAAATCACAGGTCTAATTTTTAAAAACAAAGCTACAGTTGAGTAGACTTGTTTGAAAGAGGAAGGGGAATAAGCATTTATAAAGCATCTATTATGTGGCAGGCACTCTACGAAATGCTCTTTGCAAATATTATCTCATTTGATACCCACAATAACCCTGAGAGGTAGATGCTGTTGCTATATAAATTTTCCAGTTGAAAGATTAATGGGTATTGCATGAAATATAATGCAAGATGTTGGGAAAATATGGGAAAAGAAAATAATATTATTGGAGAAAGGCAGAATTGTTGAGGGGTGGAGCCCCCTTTTACATATATACTTCATACCACAATTAATTTTAGGGACAATAATTCATACTGGATTTCACTTAGAGTCCTTGTTCTGCCCTGATGGCTGCTCAAAGACAAACAATCATTAATAGGCAGGAATGAAGTCTAAAAGATTGTGTTAAACACAGGAATGGGACTAGATTTTTTTTGTACCTGGAACAAAGTGACAGGAGAGGAGGAGGAGGAGGAAAACGAAAAGGGGGAGAAGGAGAAGGAAGAGGAAATGGAATTTACTTGTAGTGTCTGTAGTAAGGAAGCAAATCTCTGGAAGATATTGTTGGTGCCCTCCAAATTTTAGCACCTTGGGACAAAGCCCTAATCACTTTTCCCTAGTTATAGTATTGCTTAAATCCTACACCCCTATTTGGCCCCATATAGATGGGGTATTCCTCATCCCTTCTAAAACAACTTGAACTAATTCTGGATGTGTTTCCCTATCACAGCCCCAAAGAACATGAAAACTGGTTCCTGTTCAGACTTGTCATCCTACCAGCCTGCCTTGGGGTCATCAGCATTCAGGTAACATGGTGAGCTAATGCTCTCTGTCCCCTGCCATGCATTGTGTGTCTAAGTTACTCAACAAGAGCCTACAACAGTGGCCTTAGCTGGAGAAGGGAATCAAAGCAGGGCCATCCCAGCAGCTGCAGGTTAATAGTGGTCGAATTACTCTCTTGGAAAACAGTTTTCCCCTCGATGCATTATCTGGGCCATTTCAAAGCCCTTTGTCTCGGCTAAGCTGGCTGCGGGTGATGTTTGCAGGCCGGACTTGCAGAAAAGATGTATTTTCTGACAGGGAGAAGGTCACCAGAGCAGAGGCCATTACAATGTGCTGCGGTCAGGTCGGAATTTCCCGGCTCCCGATCGATGTGGCACTAGGGTATTACTCAAGCATTGGGATTAGAGCTCTGGCCAAGAAAATGCTCTTCAAATTGGCCGACAAGTCAAATTCTGTGGGAAAGTCATTCTCTCGTTTACCCTCAATCTGTACAGGCTTAAAGGTGGGGACCCAGTGGTCAGCAAGGCTGCAAGAGGTCAGGACTGAGGGTTGACCAGATGCTAGCACTATGAGGGAGCAAATGGGTTTGGAAGAAACTGGGCCTTCTCTCTCCCTACCATGACCTCACCCCAAACTTCCCAAGAGGTTGGTAGGAAGGCAATATGAAATAGTAGAAAATACCCTGAACCTTTTAAGGGTCAGGAGATTGGGCATCTATCCCCAGCTCTGCTCTTGATTTTGAGTATAAACTTGGATTGATAGAATATTAGACTTGGAAAGGATCTTAGAAACCACCTAGTCCCGGGGTTCTTAATCTGGGGTCCATGAATAGATTTCAAGGGGTCTGTGAACTTAGATGGGGGAAAATTATATCTTTATTTTCACCAACCTCTAAATGCAATTTAGCATTTTCCTTCCATTTGAATATCAGCAAAAAACCATAATAGTATTAGCAGCACATGTGACTTGGTCATTAATAGAAATCACAGATATTTCCTATCACATTACAGTTGTTGCAGGTAACTCAAAATACTGTTTTTATTCTACATCAACTGGAAATTGCTTAGTCATTAGGTACATCTCTAGACAGCCCATGATCACAGTCTTCTTGTTTACAGGAATTGTGCTTAGATATATTTGATTTCCTTTGTAATTTTCTGTATTTTATTTTATGCATTTAAAAAAACCCTATATTTTGAGAAAGGGGCCATAGTAGATTGCCAAGGAAGTTCATGCACAAATAAAGGTTAAAGGTCCTCCGTCTTGTCCAATCCCATTATTTTACATCTAAGGAAATGGACTCAGGGAGGCTAAGTGACTTGTCTTTAAACACACAGGGAGTTAGTGGCAAAGCTAGACCTAGAATCCAGGTCTCTGAATTTGCTGTCTAAGGCTCTTTTCATAACACACAGCTATCTCTCAAAGCAGTTGGTAAAGTTAATTAACCCTCTTCTGCCTCAGTTTCCTTATATTACATAGAGATAATATTACTTTACCTTACCCACCTCTCAGGGTTATTTTGAGAATTAAATGATATATGTGAAAGAGAGTAGGAAATCTGAAAGCACTGTATAAATGTAGGGATTATCATGATTCTTAGCAATTTCGGAGGCTTTTCATCCTTGGGCCTCCTTCATGTTTCTAGGTTGTGGGAGATCTGATTATGATCATCTTCCCCAGATTCCTTGAGAAACCTGGAGTGAATGAAATTAGTTTATAGCAAGCTCAGAAGGTTGCCAATACCCCCCAGGTAATGATCTCTGGGGCTTTCATCTGTTCTTGTGAAACTGCTCATCTCCAGACTATCCTGTGTCATTATCATTGACATCATCATTATTACTATTATTATTATCATTATTTCATCCACACCTGTGAATTCATTGCTATGGGAAACTCCTGCTGTGGAAACACTCTCCATTGATACAAGTTGGCAACTTGTATGTAAGTATCTTAGAGAGTTGCCTGAGACAATGAGACATTAAGTGTCTAATTCATGATCAATACCTGGTATGTGTCAGACACAAGTTGCTGTTATTGTTCAGTTGTTTCAGTCACGTCTGACTCTTTGTGATCCCTTTTGGGGTTTTCTTGACAAAGATACTGGAGTGGTTTGCCATTTTCTTCTCCAGCTCATTTGACAGATGAGTAAAACTGAGGCAAACAGGGTAAAGTGACTTACCCAGGGTCACACAGCTAGTACATGTCTGAGGCCAGATTTGAAGTCAGGAAGATGAGTCTTCCTGACTCCAGGCTGGGCACTCTATCCACTGTACTGCCCTCTTATTTTCAAGGCCAGCCTTCTATCCACTACCCTATACTACCTCTTGTGGTACAGTCGAAAAAAAGTTTCTTACCTCTACATCAAGAGTATATTTCACTCCTCTTCACTCACACTGCTACCACTTTTGTTCAGGCCCTTATCACCTTTTGTCTAAATTATTGCAATAGCTTTCTGACACGCCTCCCTGCCCCAAGTCTCCCATCACTTCAGTCTATCCTACGTGCTGCCGTAAAGGTAATTTTCCAAGCACAAATCTAACCATGATTTCTTCTACTCAGTAAACTTCAGGAATATCTTATTGCCTTTGGGATAAAATAGAAACTTCTCTCTTCAGCTTTTCAAGCCCTTTGCATCCTGGCCCTGACCTATCTTTTTGTCCTCATCGGACTTTGTTTCTCTCCTGTATTTTATGATCTAGACAAACTAGGCTTATCTCTGGTTCTCACACCAATTACTCCATCTCCATTTCTGTGTCTTTGTACTGGTCATCCTCTAGGCCTGGAGTGCATTACCTTCTTATCTCTCTCTTCCTTTAAGACTGCCTTTCCTGATCCTCCCAACAGCTACAGTCCTCCCTCCCAAACTGCTTTGTACCTAAGTATTTTATATTTATTTTTGTTTATTTGGAATATATCTATGATGCATATATTTACACATGTCATTATCACCTCATCAGAACGTAAGTTCCTCAAGAGAAGGGATTGTTTCATTCTTTGTACTTGTATTCCTAGATTTACCACAGTTCCTGGCATATAGTAGGCACTTAATAAATGTTTTTGTTTATTCATTCATCCATCCATCCATCATCTATTCATTCTTATATATTCTCCCCTTTTAAAATACATGCTGCTTGTTCATTGTATTTGTTTTCCTTCTGTAGCACAGTGATTGTAGGCACTTAATAAATGCTTGCTGATTGATTTGGAATCACAAAACCCAGATTTGAATCTTGATTCTGCCACTTAGTACCCATGGACCTTGGGTTAGTCACTTCATCTCTGTACCCATAAAATAAGGAGATTGGTCTCAATGACCTCTCATGTTTCTTCCAGGTCTAAAGCTATAATCTTAAATGAACATGGGCCGTAAGAATCCTGATTCAAGTTAACCTCACCTGTTGACCAACATCACCCAATTGTTGGGGTGAAGTACCATATTCCCCTCCAGCTCTGACTGGATCCTATGATGAATATGTTCAAATTCAGATGGATACAGTGATCTGTGTTCATTTCCAGAGGAAGAGATTTTGATCCTGACAAGCTTATTGGATCCCTGAAGAAATCGCCAAGAGATTTTTTTTTAATAGGAGAGAATCCAGAAAGTACTTTCTTGGATCCAGAACTTCCTATATGTAGAGAAAGGGAGGATGGAAGACCTCCACTAGCTTCCTTTAGCTATCCAGCTGTAGTTGCTCATCCCATCAGGGAGGGCAGTCTTGAGGCCAGGAGCTCAGGTTTTGGATGTCTACATTATCATGGTCCTCAACCTCACCAGTCACAAGATGTTAGTGCTGGAATACCTCTTTGAGATCCTCCATCCTAACCATTTTATAGACAAAGAAACTGGAGACCCCGATGAGATAAAGGGATTTATTCAAGATCACATAATAATTCCATGGAATTGCTAGGATTAGAACCCAGGACACTTGACACCTACCTCATGGCTCTTTCCTCAGTGCTGTGCCACCTGTATCATCATCATCATCATCATCAGTATCATCACTACTACCAATGCCTCAACGTACTATAGAAACACCATCTATAAATACTGCCACTATCTAAGAGCTCTTGGTAAGGATCTGTCTTCTCAAAGCATTGTGTTGGGGATCATACAGACTGAGTTTGTATAGGCCCTTCCCTCAGAGACTTTACAATTTGTTGTAAGGTCTGTGTTAGCACAACCCATGCTTTAGGCATTAAGGCAACAGTTCTTAACCTTTATTGTTATCATGGATCCCTTTGGGAGTCTGGTGATGCTTATGGACCCCTTTCCAGAATAATATTTTTAAATGCACAAAATAAAATACATAGGATTACAAAGGAAACCAGTTATGTTGAAATAAAGATTTAATTTCTTCTCATTTAATTTCATAGAACTTCAGAAATCTATCAATAGTCTCCTTGGTGGTCTGGGGCAGGGGAGGAGGGGAATTAATCCAAGGACCCCAGATTAAGAACCCTTGCATTAAGGTTTTAAAACAATTCCAAGGATTTTACCCATCTCATCTCTATTTGGCATCCATAATAACTCTAAGAGAAAAGTCCTAGAGATGTAATCATTCCTGTTCAACAGAAGAAGAAACTTGAGCCTTGGAGAGGTTCAGTGATTTCAGCCAAGTGTAGAAGCACTAGAGATTCCCCTCTCTCTCTCTAATAGGTTTTCTGTGCCCATCTGTGAATCTGGGTTCAAGTCCTTGCACTACTACTTATTACCTGGATGACCTTGGCTTAGTGATTTCATCTCTCTGGGCCCCTTTAGCCTTCAGTCCAGAGGGCTTTCTATTACACCACATTGGCACTTAGACAAACAGATGCACAATGTATAATCAATGAACTCATGATAAATAAAGGTCATCCAAAAGTGACAAATAGAGAGGATCTAGCATTTACACTTTATATATAATGATGGTTAATTAATGTGCATATATTAGGCAAATTTGAGTTTTACTACTAGTAAATACGGTGAGACTGAGGTAATTAGTCTGATGAAGAAGAAAATAAACATTTATTAAGCACTTACTATGTTCCAGGAACTGTGTTAAAGACTGGGGATACAAATAAAAGCAAAAAGACTGGCCCTTCCCTCAAGAGCTTACATTCTAACAGGGGAAGACAGGACAGGAAAGGGAGCTGAAAAGCTAGAAGTGAGAGTGGGGGGTGAGGGTGGGTGGGATGAAGGTTCCTGGGCATGGGGAACATGGTTTTAAAGTCTGGAAGCCAGGAACAAGGCTGGCCTCGGTATGAAGGCTGGCCTGAGCACCTCCACAAAATGGAGGCTATAGGAGAAACTCACTAGTAGCTGAAGGGGGTGCACCTTACCCAGGCATATTGCAGGTTGAGAAGTCGGCAGGACGTTACAGGATATCCCAGAGTTTCAGGAAGTTCTAGGATGAGACAATGGTGGAGACTCAAGCCAATACCAGGGTTTGGAAGGGAAAAGCTTCAGGGAAAAAAAAACCAAAAAACTTTCCAGAGCTGCTTGATTGAAAAGGGGAAATGCCTGGTACTATGGGGGTGCAGTGTACATTTTTGAAAGGGCTTCCCTTCATTGCCTTCTGGCTCCCCTTTCTATCTCTGACAGTTTCTCTAAATCTATTAATGCATCTGGGTTAAATTCCTATTCTGTCTCTTAGCATCTGGGTGACCAGTACTGCTGACTCACCTCCACAGGATTTTTTTAACCATACCATCACCTGCCTGATATCATCCTCTTCAAGAACAAAGGACAAACAGCAACAACAACATCAACAGCTCCCCCTTTCAAGGCTCTTTTATGTGCAGTTTCCCCCCATTAGAATATAAACTCCTTGAGGGCAGAGACTTTTTTTTCTCTCAGCTTCTCTTGGTACTCTCAGGGCTTAGCACAGTGCCTTATACATAGCCAGCACTTAATAAATACTTACTGACTGACTGACCTTAGATAAGCAACTTCACCTTTCTGGTCCTCAGTTTCCTAATCTGTAAAATGAGGAAATTAGTCTGGATGACCTCTAAATTTTAGTACTAAGTCCTTGTCCTATAAATTGGCTCACCTGTGAAAGGTTATACCTTGCTGAGATTGGGCATACCTCCCAACTTGCATTCAGGTGTCCCTAAAGCTTGGGAATAGGGTAGGGTTCAGTGAAGAATCTGAGACAGAAGGAAGGGGAAGGAGCCAGTCCCTGGAGGCCTAGTTCCAAGAGCTCCCCAACCTTGCCTGAGTAGAGCTGGTGTAAGCCCAGCTGAGATTCTGACCGTTAATTTCACCCTCTTCATCCGCTTCTGCCTCTTTGTGAAAGAGAAAGAAACAGAGGGCGAGTGGTTAGGGAGAGGATTAGGGGGAAGAGATGGAAAGAAAGGGAGAGAGAGAGATTGATTTCTAGCCAGAATTTATACTTTTTTGGCTTTTTCAAAGGTAAATGAATAGATTGTTGTTGTTTTCTGTCTGGCGCTGAGAGTGTATGTGCACACGTGTTATGTATGGAACCTTTTAAAGGCTTCTGGAAGCAATCCCTAACATTTTCTATAGGTGCAGACAGATAATTGAATGCTTTCAAAGACCACTGTGAGGCAGGGAAAGTTCAATTTTTGCAGTGTGCTGCTCTCTGCATTGACTGAGCTGGGTGTTGTGTGTTTTCCTTGAGAACTTGAATTTCTTTCTTGCTTTTCTCCATCTTCTCCCTAGTTTCTTCCTCCCCAAATGTTACCCCCTTCCATGAAGCATTTAGGAGGGTAAGAAACAATATATACCATAGAATCACCCTAGAGTCTCACAAAATCAACACATGAGATTTTACAAATAGTTCCTTCCCCAGTCCTAAATGAAAGGAGTCCCCACTTATCTCAAGGGATTGATTGATGGACTGAATTTTTTTTAAAAAAAAGCATTTATTAAGTACTTTCTGTGGGCAGCTAGGTGGCACAGTGGATAAGGATGCAGGGCCGGGAGTGAGGAAGACTAATCCCACTGAGTTCAAGTCCAATCTCATAAATTTACTAGCTGTGTGACCCTAGGCAAATCACTTAATCCTGATTGCCTCAGTTTCCTCATTTGTAAATTGAGCTGGAGAAGGAAATGGCAAACCATTCCAATATCTTTGCCCAGAAAAGCCCATATGGGGTCACAAAGAGTCAGACACAACTGAAAACAACTGAACAACAACAATAAAAGTATTTTCTATGTGCCAGGCATCATGCTAAGTGCTAAAAATACAAATACTAGCAAGCAAAGCAATCGGGGGCTTATATTCTAAAGGCAAAGACAACACATATAGAGAAGTAGTGGCCAAGCAGGAGTGATTAGGACAGGAACATCAGACAGAATGATGGTTGGAATACTAGAGCATTGGATTGACATAGCTTCTGGGAAACGGTAATGTTGTTGTGATCATTATTGAAATCATTGGCAAAGCGGTAAATATCTCAGAAACTCAGAGTCTCAAGATTTGGGAATGAGGTGGAAAGCATTCTTATCACTTATACAGACAGGATAAAATAATTTCTCTCTGGCTTCTTGGCCATGTGGCATGGTACCAGTGTATTCTCAGGTGTGATCCTGCATGTGCAAGTAGATGCTTTTGTCTGAGAACAACAGTATGTACATGTGCACTATGTGTGTGGGGAGGTCTGTGGGGAGGGTGGCTTGCTTTGCATGTCTTTGGCAAGAGACAGGAACGTGCCTTCCAGGGAGAACAATGGATAGCTGACCAGAGCAGAGGGGGGCACCTAGGATCATATCCAAAGCTGGAAGGGACTTCAGGGGATGGCTAGTCCAATATCCTCATTTTTCAGATGATGAAATTGAGGTAAAGTAACTTACCCCAAGAGGTGGTATTCAAACCTGGGTTCCTTGACTCCAAAGCTAGTTCTTGTTCCACCGTATCACACTACCTTCCATAGCTTCCTATTGGTGTGACTTTGGGCAACTTGCTTAAAGTCCTTGGCTCTTAGTTTCCTCATCTGCAAATTCACAGGGTTGGACTTAGGTGACCGCTGAAGTTCCTCCCAGTTCTAGATGTATGGTCCTAAAATGCCATCCTCTAACAAATAAATCAATAAGCATTTATTAAATGCTTACTGTGTGCTAGGCACTCTCCTAGGCCCTGGGGATGCCAAGAAAAACACACACACACACACACACACACACACACACACACACTATCATCCCTGCACTATTCTCCAGAAGAAACAGTATACACGTATACAAACATAAAGTAAATACAAGGAAATTTGGGGTGGGGGAAGCATTATCAGCTGGGGGCATTAGAAAAGGCTTCATGCAGGAGATAAGTCTTGTGCTGAGCTTTGAAGAAGAAGGAGGATTCAAAGAGCCAGAGGGGCAGAGAAGGTGTATTTCAAGAATGGAGGAGAGTCTATGTAAAGTCAGGGATGTGAGGAAGAACAAGTCATTCAGTTTGACTGAAATGTAGCGTGTGGAGCGGAATAAGTCTGGAAGGGAGCTTGGGCCCACGTTGTCAATCGTTTTCACAATGAATGTGTGATCGGGTGTTTGAGTGTGTCTATTGGAGGAGAGGAGAGAACAGAACACAGAATGGGTTACCTGTTATATCTCTGTAGCATCTCCCTTGGCCCCTACTGCTTAAACATAGTAGGCATTCAACAAATGTTTGTTGAATGAATGAATGGACCTGGTAATTCACCTTCTGTCTGCCTGCAGCCTGTTCTTGCCTGCGAAGCATCTTGAATGTTGCTGTCAGCCCTGAAGGACACCACACCAAAATAATATGTATTATATTTAAATATTCCCTAAGTCATTTTTGTGTATTTAAGTCTTAATTCATCTCCTCTAAATCTTTCCCACTACATTAATGTGATGCCTTTGACAGAAAGATGAATAACATTATTAAAGAAGAGCGTGACCAAATCTCACTCATAAAAATCTTTCCTTCTCCCTCTCTGGTGTCCTCTGGCTTTCCCCAACAAAGTGGGGGAGGGGAGTGAAAGGAGAATCACAACAGCTGTGGCTCCAAGGAGGTTTCACATAAGCCCCCCAGTCACCTGGTAGTATTATCATGCCCATGTTAGGAGGGGTGGGAAATGGAGACCCAGAGATCAAGTTGAACACAGCCAGTAAGTGTTAGAGAAAGGATTCAAGCCCAGCTCTTCAGGGTTCCAGGAAAGCACCACACCGAAATACTCCAACCCCATTCCTGCTCCTTTTTCGCCTCATGGAACAGTTCAGGCTGAGCTTGAAGCCTGGAATAGTAAGTGCATTGTGTTTGGATCTGGAAAGGAGATTGGAGGTCTGAGAATCTCAGAACTGGAAAAATACCTTAGAGATCGATTAGTTTAACCCTTTATTTTACTGATGAAGATATTAAGGCCCAGAGAGTTAAAGTGATTTTTCCAAAATCACACAGCAAGGTTCATGGCAGAGCTATCACTAGAATCCAAGTCTTTTGACCCCCAAGCCCAGTGTTTTTTTTTTCTCTTTTTTCCATTGCATCGTGATTTCTAAAACTGAGATTGGGTCTAGAAACGGAGGAGGATAGACCAGAATGCTCTCCCTCTTCACTCCACTTGGCATCCTTACCTCCCTTTAAGACTCATGGCAAGTTCAGTGTCTATAGGAGATCCTTCCTAATTTCCCTCTGCCTCCTTCTTCTCCCTACCAGTTGTTAGTTTTCTCTCTCTCTCTCTCTCTCTCTCTCTCTCTCTCTCTCTCTCTCTCTCCTCACTTCAGAATTCCAGTCATGTTAGCAGCTTAGTTGGCTCACTACTACTCTCCCTAGGGTTATACTGGTAACTCTGTGGGGCTGAGGTTTCTATCACTGTCACTCAGAAGCCTATATCAGTTGTCCCCATCCCCCCAACTACAACCCTGCTTTACCAATTGACCAATAGCATTCTATTAGTTTTTAGAAAAGTTATTTACAGAGAGACAGCTAGGCAGAGCAGTGAATAGACTGCCAGGTCTAGAGTCAGGAAAACTCATCTTCCTGAGTTCAAATCTGGCCTCAGATACTTACTAGTGGGATGAGTCTAAGTCACTTAACCCTGTTTGCCTCAATTTCCTCATCTGTAAAATGAGCCGGAGAAGAAAATAGCAAACCACTCCAGTATCTTTGCCAAGAAAACCCCAAATGGGGTCACGAAGAGTTGGATGCGATTAAAATAACTGAACAACAATAGCATTTACTGAGAAAGAATGACAACAGCAATAGTTACAATCGTAATTCCATCCATACTAAGCAAAGTCACCCCTTATACAAAGTCCCTTTGGATAGGGAGCTCAATTAAACCATAATGGCAGTGAGGCATACGTGAAGATAACATATATGGCTAATAGCCACCTTCTAACTCTTGGCCCCAGAAATCTTTTTCTTCCTTTGTGGAGTTCTCATAAGGTTCTCTTTAGGCATATTTCTCTTCTGGGATTAGTGGGTTAGTGCCATAGTAGAGAATGCTGCCTTTCCTGGTTTCAGTTCCACAGAATAAGATGCCCCTCCCAGAATAAGCTCATCACTTTCAAACTCACCATCATGCTGCTAACTCAGGCCCTGACCGACACCACCTCCCTAGCAGGATGGAGTACCAAACTCTGCCCAACGTCTTCCTTTGTGGAAGGCAGAAACGATACTCTCAGTTCACTCCCTTTTCCATCTGCTGCCCTTCCTGGTGTCAACTCCAAGGAATAAGATGCTCCCACAATAGGTGGGGAACACCCCTTGATGTCCCAGCCCCTCCTTTTCTGTCTCCTTTTGTGTGTTGTCTCCCCTTAGATTATAAGCTCCTTGAGGCCAGGGACTGCTTTTCTTTTTATTAATTGTGCCCCCAGCATTTAGCACAGTACCTGGCACATAGTAGGCACTTAATACATGTTTATTGGAATGGGTTGGGTAACAATCTGTGAAGTTGCTGTATTTCTTGGCGAGGGGAGCATCTTTCCAAGTCTTTCTGTAGGTACCTCCACTGGAGTCAACTACTCCCAGCTCCAATGAACTCTGCTGCTGACTCTGATTGCAGGGCACCCCCCTCTTGGAATACTCATTCACCTGAAATTATGAAATAATAAACAGAAGAGATACTGTGTATTTAAGGATGCAGGGTGGCTGTGTAGGAAGTAGGGTAGCCTCTCTTTTCCCCATCTGGCAGCTCATACCTATACTGCCTCACTCAAAGCCAAGAAGGAAAACAGTGGGAAGCAATAGGAAGGGGGAAATTACTCCTGTTTATGCACTCTCATTTCTGGCTCATCAACTCATTAGTCTTCTGGCTCTTCAACCAAACAGAAGGCCCTTCATCACCACATGGTACCAGTCCCTCAGTCACTTATGTCTGAAAATAGGCTCACCAACTTTACATGTGTTGGATTGGAACAAGATAGGAAATATCTGGGAATTCTCTGTGTAACCCACCAGGAAGTTCAGCTCTAAGTATAACCTAAAGAATGGGCCCTCATTGTACAGTTCCCCATTACATATATTCTTTCTTTCTTTACTTGTTTTGGGTTCCCCCTCAGAAGAATGTAAGCTTCTTGAAAGTAGGGCCCATTTATTTTCGTTTTTGTAACTTCAGTACCCAGCATTGTACCTGGCATATTATAGTGATTTAATACATGATTAAATAATTGAATAAAATTGAGGAAATCTTGCTTTGAAATGGGTCATCCTACATAGGTGACACAAGAGGGTCAGGCATAAAGGAGGGGGTTCTCTCTTTGTGGAACCATATGAGGCTAAATTTCAAGAATAGCTCAGGCCTTTTCCATAAACCTCTCCACCGGGGATTCCTCCAAACTGGCACATATCAAAATGTTGGCGCAGGCCCAACCAGAAAGAGCCCTGGCAGCTCCCCTGGAGTTACTTCTGCCCAGGCCCTGCCTGGCCTCACGATGGATTTATACCCTTCTTTGCCAGGCCGTCCTGATGGATTGCCTCCTATATGCCAGCGGAGTCATCGGCATTCATCATGCCGACTTTTAAACCTTTTCTCTTAAATCATCGCTTGCATTGGGAACCATTTCTTCTGTACACCCAAAGCTTGGGTCTGAAACACTAAAGAGGGCTCCAATCACAGAGTCTATAATGCAAGGAAGGCTCATTTAGACTGACTCTCAAAGGGCCCTGACTCTCAAGAAGGAGGGGAGAAGAGAGGGAGGAACATTTTAGCAGTTTTTATTTTTAGATTAAGTACTGGAACCTCCAGGGGGAGAACTTTGGGGAGAAATGAACTGCCTAGAGGACTCCCTCATTTTATGAGTAGGTGAGCTAGGTAGACCTTGTATTTGGTATGATTTCAGTGATCAGGAAAGGCCTCCCCAAGTCCTCTCCGCCACTTCCATTTGTCCTCATCTTCTTACTGATGGCCACAATGTACCTGTTAAATCTTCCAAATGGATGCTTTCACCATCACTTGCAATGTAGTGTGGATTTCATTCATTCATTCATTCATTCATTCATTCATCAAACATCTATTAAACACCTATTTTGTGCAAAGACATAGCCCAAGGCCTAGAAGGAGAGAAAAGAGTTTTCAAGACAGTGCCTGCCCTTATAGAGTTTCTAATCTAGGAAGGGATTAAAATAAAAACACAAATAATTTTATAGTATTGCATAAATGAATTCCAGAGGTATAAATCAAAGTGCTGGATATTATCCTTGGGATGCTCATTACTGACTACAGCAACAGTTCCCAAACTTTTTGGTCTCAGGACTCATTTCCAGTCTTAAAAATTATTTAGGACTCTCTCTGCCAAGAGCTTTTGTTTATGTGAATCATATTTATTGATATTTGCCATATTAGAAATTAAACCATCTCAGTATTATTTTAAAAATAGTTTTGACTTTGCAGCCCCACTGGAAAGGTATCAGAGACCCTCTTGAAGTTCCCAGATCCCATTGTGATAGCCATTGGACTAGAGGAATATGGAGAAGAAATTTGGAACTGGAAAGGCCCTTAAAAATCCCTCGCTCCAACTCTGTCATTTTATAGAGGAGCAAACAAAGTCTCAGAGAACTTAAATGATTTGCCAAAGTTTTCATAGATTGTAAGTAGAAGAGGCAAGAATTTATTCTTGGTCCACTGATTCCAAAACCTGTGCTGCTTTAGTTGCCTTTTGCTGCCTCATGGAAGAGGTAGCCTTTGAATTATATTTTAAGTGGCAGGTAAGAATTCAGCAAGAAGGAGGAAGAAGAGGAGGAGGAGGAGAAGAAGGAGAAGAAGGAGGAGAAGGAAAAAGGAGGAGGAGGAGGAGGAAAAAAAGAAGAGGAGGAGGAGGAGGAGGAGAGGAAGAAGGAGGAGGAGAAGGAAAAAGGAGGAGGAGGAGGACATTATAGACATGGGGTAACCAAAGGTGAAGAAAGAAAATAATAGGTACGTGTGGGAAACAGAAGGGGACCATACCGGTCTAATTTGTCTAGAGGCAACTAGGTGGCTAGTGGATAGAATTCTAGGTTTGGGGCTAGGAAGATCTAGTTCAAAACCTGCCTCAGACCCTTACTAGTTACTTGGCCTTAGGAAAGTCACTTAATCTCCCTGATCCTCAGTTTCCTCATCTGTAAAATGGGAATAATAATAACACCTACCTCAGAGGGAAGATCAAATAAGGTAATATATATAAAGTGCTTTGCCCACTTTCAATGATAATTTTTCTCCATTAGATTCTGAGTTCCTTAAGGGCAGGAAGTGGTTTTTGTCTTAATTTGTATCTCTAGTGCTTAGTACAGTGCCTGGTACATAGTTGACTGAAACATAGAGTTTACGGGATCCCGTGCTGAGATGAGGCTTCTACAGGAAGATGATAGGAGGAAAGAGTATGTGAGGATTGAGGACCCTGTGGAGCAATGGGGAGGAGGGGGAACAAGCATACATTAGGAGAGACTGGGAACTTGAGATGCAAATGTTACTGCCTATACAATTTTGCAGCTGGCTAGCTGGCTGCCTGCCCATCAGAGAGCCTAGGTGTATGAAACAGTCTATGACACAGGGCTCAAGGTGCTAGGGCTGAGGGTAAAACAAAAGATTTTTAGTCCAAGGATTCCTACAAATCATGTCTGTATTTCTCAAAGGCTACTGGAATCCCTTTGACTCAGAGACTACTCAGCATCCTCCCCAAACCCAATATAGATCATCCCATGAGAAATTCCAAAAAAGAGAATCAAAAGGAGGTAGGTAGCACATATTTATTTCTTTTTGGCTTGCTGCCTGATTTCTGTTGAGTTCAGAGAAATTCTGACCAATGGTAACCATCCATGGGATACAGAACTATGCATTCCCCTGGTCATCAAGAATTGTATCCTCTGCTAGGGCATGAGTAAAGCAAATAATAGACTTGAAGGATTGTAGAAGATTGCAGGAAATCATCTAATCCTCCCTCATGCCATTGGGCAATGTGTCCAATTGCCCAGCTCAGGCACATGGTAGGCTCCCTTCCGTTTTTGAAGTTTGTCCAGGAAGAGAGATTTTACAGCCTCCCTGGGAAGCTTGATCTGGTGATCCTATGGCTTAACACCTGTAAAGTTCTTTCTTGCAATCCCAGTCAGCAAGCCCTCTTCATTTGTCCTGAGTGGATAGAGAAGCTGGATAAAAGCTGTACATACCAGCCTCCTTCAGAACACACAGACCAGTGGTCTCCCCTTTTCTATTTATTCTCTCTCTCTCTCTCTCTCTCTCTCTCTCTCTCTCTCTCTTGCTCTCACTCTCTTTCTCCTCTCTTCCTCTCTCTCTTTCTCTCTTTTTTCTCTCCTTCCTCTCTCTCATTTTCTCTCTCCTCTCTTTCATTCTCTCTCAGCCTTTTTCTTTTTCTTCCTCTTTCTTTCTCTCACTATCTTTCCCTATCTGTCTGTCTGTTCCTTGTCCTTTCTTCCTGTGCCTCTCCATTTTTCTGTCTCTGTCTGTCTCTCTCTTTCTCCTCTTCCTCTCCCCCCCCCACCTTTCTCTATGTGTGTGTCTCTCTAGCTCTGTATCTATGTGTGTGTATTATATTGCTCTGGTATTGTGTATCTGGCTCTTTCTTTTTCTTCTTCCTCTCATTTCTCTTTCTAATTTACTTTTTCTCTACTCTCTGTGTGTCTGTTTCTTTTTCTCAGTTTCTTCTTTTCTTCCAGAGCAGCTTAACATTGCAGGATCTATTAGCACGTGTAAAGGGCTTTCATTGCATCAGATCACCTTGGGTCTTCTATCTTAGCCTCTCTTATCTTTCCCACTCACTGCCCTCCCCCTCCCTATTTCTTCTTCCCCATTCAGAGAACATCAGTTTCAAATCAATTCCTGGTGTTTTCCACTTTGGTACAGATGTTTCTTCTGTGAGTGGAATAATTTTACATTGGACAATTATTACTATTGAGGGCACCACCTTCTTCCCAGTCACCTAGGCTCGTAACTCCTCATTCTTGACTCCTAACCCTTCCCCCCTCTTCCATTTCCAATCTATTGCCAAGGCCTGTCAATTTTACCTTCAACACATTTTTCACATATGTTCCCTTCTCTCCTCTGATACTGTCACTACCCTGGTTCAGATCCCCATCATCTCACACATGGACTAGTGCAATAGCCTACTGGTGGGTCGACCTGCCTCAGGTCTCTCCCCCTAATTCAATAAACTCCACTGACTCCTTATCACCTCCAAGATCAAATATGAATTTCTCTGCATTCAAAGTCCTTCATAACCTGCCTCCCCAACATTTCTAGTCTTATTACACCTTACTCTTCACCCCCTTACCCCCACGTACTCAGTGGGTCAGGGACGCTGGCTTCCTTGTTATTCCTTGAACAAGACACTCTGATTCTGGGCATCTTCATTGATTGTCCCCCATGCCTGGAACTCTCTTTGCCTCCTGCTTCCCTGGATTCCTTCAAGCCCCAGCTAAAATCCCACCTTCTACAGAGACCTTTCCTGAGCCCCCTCTATTCTAGCGCCTTCCTTTTATTGATTATTTGTAATTTATCCTGTGTATAACTTGTTTGTACATAGCTGTTTATATATTGTCTCTCCCATTAAACTCAGAGGTCCTTGAGAACAGGTACTGACTTTTGCCTTTCTTTGTATTCCCAGAACTTAGCACAGTGCCTGGCACATAGTAGGCACTTACTACATGTTTATTGACTCAATTTCTCTTTCCCTAAGTCTCTCTATTTTAAAAATCCAGGAGTCTAGATTAGATGGTCTCCAAGGTCTTTTCCAGCATTGTATGATTATGTGATTCAGTCAAGAAACTAGAATATCAGAGTTAGAAGGGAGAAATCATCTATAGACTTAGAAGGTGAAGAATAATCACGAAAACCTTTCTGGAGGAGGTAAGCTTAAATAGAAGTTCAGCTTACACTGACGTCTAGCCCCTCCCTCTCCTGGACATGAGTCTAGGCCTTTCCTAGAAGAAAGTTGCAACGCAGGTGAATGGAGGACATCTGACAAGAAGCCAGAAAGACAATGAGATTTGCCTAGATTGTATTCTGTCCACTTCAATCTATCTTCTCTTTCCTAACTGCCTAACTGGGTCTGAGCCAGGACCTGGACAAGAGAGAAGAGTTGGATTCCAATCCCCTCCCCTGAGCCTACACATCTCACCATTTCAGATTTCTCTCCCTTGACTCCCTGCTTTTCTTAAAGCCAATGCCACCCTCTAAACACACATTTTCTTTCCTAAGTCTCCTCTGGCCTTTTGGAATTGGAATGGGATTTGACCCAGGGCATCATAGGCTTTTGAGGGACCTGCAGCCCTCCCCTTGGCTCCCAGGATCCTCTTTTCTGTTTTCAGAGTCTCTCTCCGCAGGCTGGGAACAGCAACTTCTCAGTCAGCAGTCCCCGGGGCTCTGGAGGATCCGTACTCCCACCACCGATGCCAGAACCATACCTCAGCTCTGCCACAGATGGGACACAGATTCCTTCTGACAGGCCCTAGATTATGTTGTACATAGGCAAGAAGAGAAAACAAATCAGCTGGGGTCGAAGGAAGCCGCTGTCAGCCGATTTCTTCCTTAAAGGGCTAGGCTTCCGACTCCCAGGGAGTACTAGAGGGAGTAGGAGAGAGGAGAGGTGTGTGTGTGTGTGTGTGTGTGTGTGTGTGTATGTGTATGGGGGTGAGGGGTTGCCTTGCTCTGCTAGGTTTCACATCCTGCATGTACACAGACTTCTAGAAGGGCACGTGGTAAAGGAGGCATTTGCGTTTCTCCAGCTCGGGGACTCTGTGTGCTGATCCCCGGCTGACACCAACATAGCTTAAAAATAGAAAGAATCTGAGGAGAATTGCTGAGAGGTGCGTTTCTTCTCTTTTTAATACACTAGGCGAAGGAGATGGCTTGGAACAGAGATGTCAGGGCTGTTGTGCCCAGGAGATGGGCAGGCATGGTGTTCTGTTGGTTCACTGGAAGTGGAGACATTGGAGGCTTACCTGTGGCCAGGAAAGGGTGGTCACCCAGTCCTAGGTCCTAGGGGGGTCCTTTGGATGTTTAACTCTGTTAGCCGCTAGCATGGTTTTAAAGTCTTTTGTCTAGGTTAAGGCTAGGTGGTGTAGAGGATAGAGTGCCGGGCCCGGAGCTAGGACTCATCTTCCTCATTCAAATCTGGCCTCAGAAACTTAGCAGCTATGTGTGACCCTGGGCAAGTCATTTAATCCTCAATTTTGCCTCAACTTCCTCATCTACAAAATGAGCTGGAGAAGGAAATCTCAAACTGCTCCAGTGTCTTTGCCAAGAAAACCCCAAATGGGGTCATGGAGAGTTGGACACAACTGAAATGACTGAACAACAGCAACAAAGAGGACCAAGATAACTCTCTCAACCTCTTTCTTCTTGTTTAGAAGCAGAAGTCCAGGCAACATAAAGTGTATATAAGCCTCGAAACCTTTCTTCCTGCCCCACTGGCATGGGGATCTGGGGCTAAAGCCTCAGTAACAATGTAGGCAGCTAGGTGGTACAGCGGGTAGAGTGTTAGACTTGGAGTCACAAAGATTTGAGTTCAAATTCTATCTTAGTCATTTAATAGCTATGTGGCCCTGGGCAAAACTCTTCACCATTCTCAGCCTCAATTTCCTTATCTGTTAAATGGGCATAATAATACCACTTATCTCACAGGGTTGTGAAGGTCAAATGAGATCAAACATATTGTAAGCTCTGTAAACCTTAAAATTCTATATAAGTATTAGCTATTATTATTATTATTATTATTATTATTATTATTACTACTCTCCTTTTTCCTCCCTTCTTGTCTAGTAGTGAACACCAAGCTATATAACCTTCTTCCCTTCCTTTTCCCATCCCTAGGAACCTGATGCTAAAGTCAATAATACTATACTGACGATGGTACTGGTCTACCAATGGTAGATTTAGAACCATTTCCCCCTGAATAGTAAGGATGCATTTGTATACAGCCAGCCACACTCTCCCCATCTATGACCAAGATTATACCAACAACTCATTCATATATTACTTAAAGGTTTACAAAGTGCTTTTCTTGAAACCAACTATTTTGTGAGGGAAAGAGTGTACTTATTACCCCCATTTTACAGGTGAGAAAACTGAGGTATAGAGAAGAGGCCTGCTTCATTTGTTCCCCCTCTTGATCTAGTGGACTGGGATGAGATTTGATTATGGCCTGTGGTCATAGAGTAGATCAAAGTCAGCCGGCCTACCTGGGGACTAAACCCTGAAACTTGGCCTCTTTAAAGCTATGCCCTAATCCAAGGACCAAACACGCTCACACTGGAGGAAAACACTCCCTCATTCTACCACAGACTAGTCAAAGATTAGGATCTGCTTTGGTAGGACTGGAGTGTGACCCTCCCTTTCAGCAGATTCTGTGAAGATGACATGATCCCCACAGAGGCTCCCCAACGGTTCTCCAACGGACCTGCCCTCCGGCAAGCCTTAGGAATCAAGCTGCAATCGTTGTCAGCTTCTTCCTAGGAAAGACGGTGAGGTGAGCTCCCCGTGTCTGGGTGGCTGGCTACCACACCCAATAAATCCTATGAAGGGGCGAGTATCAAATACCCGGGCCCCCTCTCTCCCACCTTTCATCAGGCATCTTTGGTCTCTAAGACACTGCACAGCTGGCCTGATTTCAGCACCGAGTTGAGTTGAGGGTGTTTGACTCCCTCCAGGAATTACTGTGGGTCCTCTTGGTGGCTGCCCCTCCCCCCACCCCCATTCCTTTCCTTTGCTAGCCATGGGATGGATGACTTTCATTCTTTCATATGGTACTTTTTAATGCGTTAAGTATCAGGAACCTAGAAGTGTCAGGATTTGCCCTAGAAACTTGCCTCATTGTTTAAGATCACCCCTCCTTGCCCCGAGTGCACACACACATACTTCTCCCATCCATTCCCCCCCATCAAATGAGTCCAACAGCATGCAATGAATCGTGAATGACTGACTTGGACGGCTTCTGAGCAAGGTTTTCCAAAGTGGTTTTGATGTCCCAGAGCCTGGGAGAGCCAACTTGTCCTGTCGAGAGGCATCTTTAATTAACAACCTTGAACACACCACTAGGTACTGTACAGGTGGGGTAGGGGAATATAAGAAAGATAGAAAATCTGTTGTTGTTGTGTCATTTTGAGTTGCATCTGACTCTTTGTGACTCCATTTGGAGTTTTCTTGGCAAAGGTACTGGAGTGGTTTGCCATTTCCTTCTCCAGCTCTTTTTACCAATGAAAAAACTGAGGCAAACAGGGGTAAGTGACTTGGCTGAGGTCACCCAGCTAATAAGTGTCTGAGGCCAGATTTGAACCCAAGAAGATGAGTCTTAAGACTCCTGACCTGGCACTGTATCTACTGCACCACTTAGCTGCCCCAGAAAATCTAATACATCCTCTCAGAGACTATTCACCAGAAATGCACGTTGTCTGTGTTACATAATAGTTGACTAGGGAGCTATTGTCCACTGCCCCTGGGAGAGAACAGACAGGTCCTGGCAAAGTGGGATGACTACCCTAGAGATGGCTCAGCACAGACCCACGCTGCCAGGGCATTGGGTAAAGTATCCAGGCCTTAGGCCACTCTTCCTCCCAACTCCCATCAGAGGAAAATGTTTTTTTTTTAAATGTGAAGATTTTCACCCATCCAACCCAAGCTTACAAATACGTGTGTTACGGCCCCCTGAGGGAATCAGACTCTAGATGCCATGCTGGTTCTGTGGTTCCCAATGCTCTCTTGTGGCCAATCCAGATTGCAGAAAGAGTCTCCAGTATGACTGAAGAACAGCTACAGGGGGTCTGGGGATGCAGGCATGTTCTGGCCTCGACCACACAGACTTAGACCTTGACTGCAACGAAGGTCACACATGAACCTCCAGAGGCCATATGGTTGATTCTACTGTGTCCAGGTAGGCCTGTCGCTAAGTATTCGCTGTGCCCTAAGTAGAGGTTTTCCAGGTCAGGTCTACAAAGAGATGCATGCTGGCAAGGCAGAGAATAGAGTTAACCTGGGTTTGCCAGTTCCTCTGGATTGTCTGCCTCCCAGGCAGCTCAGAGGATGGCTCTGCTTAGCTCACCTTCACTTAGCCCTGCTCCCCCGGCACCGTCTGACTGTGGCTCCCCTGCAGCGCAAAACTACCTGCAGCCCCTTCCACTCCCCTGACTGGCTCTTACACTGTGGGAGGTGACCGGGAGGGCAGGTGGCTTAGCTCTCCGTGCAGGGGATGTTGGTTAAGAGAAGGAAAGGGGAGGAGGGTTGGCATCCACTCCTTCTTCCTCCATTACTCAAGAATGATACCCCAGCCCTCTTTGTCAAGAGTATCTGCATGAAGAAGGCCCTGGGAAACCAGCGATGGTATTGATATTGAAATAAACTCCAGGAGGGGAGAAAACCATGAATGAATCAGACAGGTATTGGTACAAGCTTGCTAATAGTACTCTAGGTTTTATAAAATTATAGAAATCCTATCTATCCTTCGAGGCCCAACCAAATCGCTACCTCTTCCAGGAAATCTTTCTAGATCTTCTCATACTACTCAATTAAATTCAATTTAAGAATTTTTTAAGTGTTTACTATGTGCCAAGCCCTGTGCAAAGCACTGGAGATGCGTGGACAAAAATGAAACAGCTTCTGCCCTCAAGAAGCATGTATCCTGCTGGGTGGAAAAACACATGCATAGAAAAATCAATTATGTGTATATGTGTGCGTGTCATGTGGGCGCACACACATGCGTGCATGTGTATGTGTGTACGTGTGTTATAGTATGTATTGTGTATGTGTTTACATGTGTACATGTGTGTACATATGTACACTGTTGGGTTGTGGTGTTGTGTGCTATGTATATTGCGTTCACGTATGTTATGTGTGCATGCATTGCACTATGTGTTGTGTGTGCACATGCATGTGTGCACTATGTGTGTATTGTTATATATGTTCTGCTATGTAGTATGTGTGCATGTTTGTGTGTGTCTATGTGTGTATTGCACAGTTGTGTGTGTTTGTGTGTGCATTGCATGTGTGTATGTAGTATATGTGTGTGAATGTGCATGTGTCTGTGTGTGTGTGTGTGTGTGTGTGTGTGCGTGTGTGTGTGTGTATGTGTGTGAATGGTTTGGGGGATAGAAACTAAACCTGTGATTTCACTGCTGTAGCAAGAGCTTCTGGTGAAGTATTTCCACTACAGCTCTGAGAGGTTAAGGAACCTGCCCAGAGTTAGTCATTATAAGTCAGAGGTGAGACTCAACTCTAGGCCAATTCTCTATCCACGGTACCACACTGCCTCTCCAGTATAGATAAATATATCGGATTGGAGCTGTGAAGATTCCCTCTATCAATGCAGATCAGCCTTAAACTTTTTCCTGAGGCAATGAGAGGTTATATGACATGCCCAGAGAACCAAAGGATGTGAGGGTCAGAAGTATGACTGAAACCCAAATGTATACAACATATGTACAAAGTAAATAAAAATATGGAGGGGTGGTGTGTGGGAGCATTAACAAGAAAGAGGAGGGGAACAGAAAAGGCCCTGTGGAGGAAATAGCACTTAAGCTGAGTTTTGAAGGGAGTCAAGAATTCCCAATGGAAATAGGTAGATGGCTCTGTGGATAGGGTGCTGGGTCTGGAGTCAGAAAGACCTGAGTTCAAGTCTGGTCTCAGACACTTATGGGCTGGGTGACCCTGGGCAAGACACTGCACCTCTGTCTGCCTTAATCCACTGGAAAAGGAAATGGCAAACCACTCTAGTTTCCATGCCAAGAAAACCCCTCTGGGCCATTACAAAGAGTTGGACACGATGGAATGACTGAACAGCAAAGAATTCCCAAGAGGCAAGAGGCAAGGGTGAGGTGAAGAGAGCGTGTCCAGCATTGAGGATGGCCTCCACAAACGCATGGAGGCAGCAGATGGAGATCTTTTCTTCCTGCCATCTAGTATATAGTACTTTTTTACCTGTCCTTTGTTTTTGTATTTTATTCTGCATGAGCTATTTTATAATTATGCTGCAATATCTGGAGGATTTGTGATGTCACCCTCAGTGTGGGTTCTCCTCATACAAGACCATAGAACAGCCACCACCCCACCCCACCATGCTTTAGCAGATGCCATGCATGAGTCATTTTAGTAAAATTAAAATGGATTAGCTGAATCACAGAATTTCAAGAGTTAGAAGAGATTTTAGAGGTTTTTGGAATATTTACTCCTGAATAAAATTTGCACCTCTTCACAGAACAAATCTCCATAATAAAAGGATTTGTTGGGTAAACTTGGACTCAGTCAAAAGGCCACACCCAATGACCTAGAAGGCCACATGTGGCCTCCAGGCCGCAGGTTCCCCATCCCAGGGTATTCTTTCTCCCCAGCTCCCTTGTATTTAACCACCTGGTCTTTATTTTTGATTGAGTCTACAGATAATCACATATGTACATGTTATCTCACTGTATAGAACGTAAGTTCTTTGAGAGTAGGGATTGTTTTATTCTTTGTTGTATCTCTAGTGCCTAGCACTGTGCCTGGCACACAGCAGGTATTTACTAAATTCTTACTGATTGATTGATTGGTTGATAGGAATCTCCTCCACAATGTCCTTGCTTGAAGACCTCCAGTGATGGGGACATCCATCCCAATTCTCAACAGAGACTATCACTATCAAATGAATCATTGGGAATTATTTTCTTTACTTTAAGGCAAAATCTGCCTCTCTGCAACTTTCATTGGAAACCCATTATTTCTAGTTCTTTCTGGAGCCAAGCAAGATGTTTCATCCCTTCTCCACATGACAACTCTTCAAAGACTTGAAAACTATCATCATATTCTCCTCTAAGTCTTCTCTAGGGAAAAAAAAGTGTCTACCTTCTTTAACCAACGTCCTTATGACATGGCTTTTAGCCCTCTCATCATCCTGGTTGCCCTCTTCCAGACACGCTGTATTTAGTCAATGTCCTTCCTAAAATGTGACTTTTCAGAAGAGGTCAATAGAATACTTATGATAGTAACCAGGGTGTTGTAACTGGGGATTTGCCCTAGGGTATCAACATTTAAAGGTTACTCAAAGCACTTACCCTTTATTATCAGGATAGATATAGTTCAATGTTGCATTTAGTCAGTAAATATGATTACCTAAAATAGGAAGTTTCTAGACTGCACACTTCTACCACTCCTATCATCCCCATCATGATGGAATAACCTCGTTCTGCCCCAGGGTCTCTACTTATGAGAACTATTGTTGGGAAGCTTTGGTGTTGTCTGGTCAGTTAATTTTGTGAAGCTTGCCTCAAGGCATCAAAAATTCTAGCTATAGCTCTGATAATAGTCAAGCTATTTTCTGACCAAGTAAGAATATAATGAGTCTCTCAACCTCCAAATTCTGAAAGAGTGAAGAACATACTTTTTATGTTGGATTATTAATGTCTAATTGTATATTAGCTTTTATTTTTGGCTGCCATGTCACACTGTTTTTTCATATTGAAATTGAAACCCCTGGGCCTTTATCACATCAGTGGAAATCTAACCATGATTCTCCCATTCTCTATTTCTATAGTTGATTTTTTTTGTGCCAAGTAGAGTACACTAAGTTTATTCCTATTAAATTTTATCTCATTAGATTTGCTCTTTTTTTTTTTTTTGGTCTATCAGGATAACATGATCTTGAAACTGTCTTCTAAGGCATTACCTGTCTTTCACAGATTTTTGTCGTTTGTAAACTTGATTACCATGCCATACATGCTTTCGCCCCAGTCATTAATACAAGTGGTGAACAGAAGAAGGCTAATCTTTTAGTGATAAGCCTCTCTTGAATTTGGCCTCCAGCCAACAAGCATGTAATCTAGTTATGGGCCCATACTCAACATTTCCACCCTGGATGGACCTACTAGAGCTTGTGTCCTATACAAGGTCCTCTCCATGCCACGATGAGTCACCAGACAGGAACTTTGGTGAAGGATTTCATAGTTACCTTATTTTTATGACAGATTGTGAGCTTCATGAGGGCAAGAAATATGTCTCAATTGCTTTTGTATACTCCTGTATGCCAAATGTTCAGCACAATTCCCTGCACATAATAGGCACATGCCCAAGGTGGTGTTGTAGACTGAGTTCTGGACATGAAGTTAGGAAGGTTGATATAAAGTTCCTGCCTTCCTATCACTTTAGTGTGTGACCATAGTCAAATCATTTAACCATTCTGAGTTTCATCCTTTCCAAAAATAAAATAGAGAAAAAAATACCTGTAGTACTGATTTCACAGGTTTGTTGTGAGGTTCAGATGAAATGATGTATACATATATATAGATATACTTTGCAGTCTTTGAAGTGGCATATAAATGACAGCTAATATAATAGATACAATTTTTGAATGAATGAATGAATAGAATCAAAGAATGTTGGAGTTAGAAAAGACTTTAGAGATTATCTAGTGATTCTAGTCCAATTCCATCATTTCATGAAGGAAGAAACTAAGCCTCGAAAGAGTCTTAGTGCACAATCACATGGCTACTAATAAGTGTCTGACCTGAAGCTTGAACCTAAATCTTGTAGCACTAAAAGGAATGCTCCTTCTGCTCCATGAGGCTGAATCCAGTTTATAAGGTATTGTTTAGAAATTATCAAAATATATAGTTTTTGTTAATCGGTCTGCATAAACTCACATGTTGGTTATCATTTTAAAGCATTTGCTCTCTGTGCTGGGGGTTTTTTTCATGAGCAAACTCTTCCAGTCCCTGGGAATTCTGAAGAATGAATAGCTACATTGGTTCTTCTGTTCTCATCCTAATGGTTTGTTTATTTAGCTGACTTCATTAGGAACTCTTAGAATATCTCAGAGCAGCTTAAAAAAATCCCCAACAGTAGTTTCATAACCAAAAGAGTAAATAACAACACAATATATAATTTAACCAGGTTTAATAATACTTGGATGAGCTAGCAGCCCCTAATTAGGCCAGCAGCCCCCAGTTAAATAAACACATCATTAAACTGATTTTTAAAAGTGTCAGCACAGACCCAATCTTTTCATTTGCTGATCACTGATGGACATTTTACCAATTGCGGGACTTTGGCTACTTTTTTCCCTCTGTATATATGGGTATACCTTGTTTGTGTTACACACACCTTTCTTTGAAAACGCTTTTCAAGTATTTTCAAATCTATGATAGGATCAGAAAATTAGAGTTGAAATAAGCCACAGAGTCCACCTGGTCTAAAACCCTAATTTTAAAGGAAAAGAAACCGAAGCCCTGAGAGGTGTATGACTTACCCATGGTCACACAGGTAGTAAGCCTATGAACCAGGATCTGAACCCATGTCCTTTGGCTCCAGATACAGTGCTCTTTCACACTTGATAATTTTCATGCTGGTATAGAGGCACTGTACAATGCTGTTACTAACAACTCAAGTGGCCTGGAGAACTCTGTGCTTCTGTGATTTTCCACAATCTGAGAGACTTCTTTGGGGGATAGTGAAATGAATGAATGAATGTCTACAAGGATGAAATAAACCCAGCAGCTTTGATAACACTATCAGGCCCAAAGACAAAGGCTGGGATGTCATCAGCACCATGAGCCAAGATGAAAAACAGTCCATCCCTTCTCACAGGGCCATCACTCCTCAACCCCAGCAATATCTCCAGCAGATTACTGCTCAAGAAACCAAATTTCTGCTCTCAGGTAATATAGGTGTTCCTCTTTGAATAATGCATGCCATGTCCTGCAACTGGACCAATGACAAGCACTCCAGAAATTGGGGCTCTTTCATTTGATTTCTTAGTTTGGATCCAGACTCCGGCATTGTCAGCTTTTCACGGAGGGAGCAGGGGACAAGAGGCAGTGCTGGGATCTTCAAGGAGATTCAGCCATTCCTGGATGGCAGAGTCCACAGCCAGAGAGCAGGGCAGAAGGGCTTCCCTCGGGATAGGTCTCCTGGATTGTTCTCTGGAAAGGATTGTTTCTGTCTAGCTTGGGCAGGAAGGCATTGGTGCTCCTGTGGTACAGAGCCCTAGGAGCTGAGTTGAATGTCTGTTGGGGACATTGGCGTGTACTGGAGCTAAGTAACCTTTCGGACTCCCTTTGAAACCTGCCTGAAACAACTTCTGCCTGGTTTCCAAGTTGAGTACCATCAACTAGAAGCAGGAGTCAGAAACATAGCAATGTCAGGGTCCAAATCAGAAGGTCAAGGTCAAGGTCGGGATATCAAAGCCAGGATGCCAAGAAAGAATCACAAACCAAAGTGGGGTCACAGAAGGAAATAAGGGTCAACTCAGAAAAGATAAACTCTAGGGAAGAAGAACCTCAGGCCGTCTGCCCCTTTTAATGGGAAAAGCCAGTTTAGACCCATGGTGAGTGGGAGGAATTAGAGCAGTAAAGTGGGTCTCTATGTTACTCTGTCCTTGAGCTGTCAGAAGGCCACATCTAATAGTCAGCCTTTTCCAATGCTCAGCCTTGGCTCCTCTGATGATGCCACAGTCCCTGTCAATGCTTTGTCTTTGATGACAGATGCTGACAAGACTGGCAGCAGCTAATATAATGGGAAAAGCTCCACAACCTCTGGGGAAGATGGGGATGCAATGTGACATTGTTTTTAATTGGCCCAATCAGTGGAATTGAGTCCCAGCCTTAGAGGGCCTCTATCTTCTCCCAACCTGGAGAAATCTCTACCTTGAGGCCCGATGTCCTGATTAGTGAGTCCCTAGCCTGGAAAAGAACTTCATGAGGGGTTCTTTTCACTTCACTCCAGATTTCACCTCATCATCTGCTTTACCCCCACCAGGGTATTCTTCCCCTACCCTTTTTAGCTCTTTATGTCTTGTTCCCCCCCCCATTAGAATGTAAGTCCCATGAGGGCAAGGTTTGTCTTGTTTGTACTTATATCCTCAACATGTATAAGTGCTTAAGAAACATTGCATGTCCGAAGCATACTATTTTCTCTCTTTTTTGTTTTTTTTTTCCTTTCTCGTGGTTTTTCCCTTTTGTTCTGATTCTCCTTTCACAACATGACTAATATGGAAATATGTTTAACATAGCCTATATCAGATTGCTTGCCAACTTGGGGAGGGGGAAGAGAGGGAGAGAGAAAGAAAAAAAAATTTGGAACTCAAAATTTTATAAAAGTGAATGTTGAAAACTATCTTTATATGTAATTAGAAAAAACAAAATACTATTAAGTGGAAAAAAAGAAATGTTGCATCTCTGTCTGTCTGTCTCTGTCTCTTTCTCTGTCTCTCTCTGTCTCTGTCTCTGTCTCTATTTCTCTCTACTATCTAGGGGTATGCTGGTCAATATTTAACAACTGGCTCTCTGGGAACAATTATCCTGACAAACTCCTAAGTTTGTTCTTTTAACATATTCTCCTTCACTTTCTTAACTCTGGAAATTAAAAAAAAACAAAACAAAACAATAAACTAAGCCCTGGTATGTAGCATTTGCCAATTTCCAAGGTGTAAATGCCCACATTGAAAATTTAACAATGGGCTCTCTTCAGCCTGTTCAAGCTGGCTCTAATACACTCCTGTACCTGTTTATCCTTGTGGCACATTCTAGTTTGGAAAGCCTTCATGAAGCCCAACCTCCTCTGACTGGTTCCATATCTGTACCACCTCTTATAGGCACCATTATTTTCTAATTCTCTGGGAGGCAGTATAACACAGTGCTTAATAATGCTCAAGTAGATGCTTAATAAATGCTTATTAACTGACTGAATGACTGACTGACAAGCAACAGATCTGGAATCAGAAAGACCTGGGTTGAAGTCTCAATTGTCAGTTAGGAGCTGTGTGACCCTAGATGTTTACACTAACCTAGCTTTTTTTGTGAAGAAAGCACTTTGTAAACCTTAAGCACTATATAAATATGAACTCTTGGTGTGCTGTTCTTATTAATTTGCTACTACTCCCCAGGGCAGCTAGGTGGTACAGCAAACAGAGCACTGGGCCTCAAGGCAGGAAGAGCTGAGTTCAAATGTGGCCTCAGACACTTACTAGCTATGTGATCCTGGACAAGTCACTTAATCCTGTTTGCCTCAGTTTCATCATCTGTAAAATAAGCTGGAGAAGGAAATGGCATACCACTCTAGTATTTCTGCCAAAAAAAACCCAAAACAAACAAACCCAAAGTGGGTCACAAAGAGTCAGAAACAACTAAAAATCACTAAAAAAAGATTCCTGAGCCTAAAGTACACTCTCTATTCATCCCAGCCTCCCAAATTCCATCTCCACAAAGGCCCAGCTAAGGTGCTCTTGCCAGTTTCTTTAGGAATGCTTCCTTTATCTATCCCCTCCCACCCCAACTGAAAGTAATGTCTTCCTATTCAAATATTCCCAAGAATCATTTTTTTCTGAATCTCTCCTTTGCCCCATCACACCCTCCTCGTTATCATGCTTAATTGTGTACAAGCATAATGTTGTAGTGTAGCAATGTCAAATTCAAATAGAAACCGAGACCACTAACCCATACATAAGGATCCCTGTGGATAGCACGTTGACTGAGTTTTAAAACGCAATATTACCCATGCTTCATTGTATTTTTATTTATTTTGTTAAATATTTCCAAATTGCATTTTGATCTGGTTGAGGCCTTACTTGGGAGTGTTGTGGGTTATGTGTTTGACACCTTTGGTGGAGAGCAGCGAAAATTGGCCTCCAAGCAAGGAAGGCTTGGGCCTTAAGTTCTACCTCTGACAGATACTGGTTCTGTGAGTCAGAGCAAGTCACTTAACATCTCAGAGTTCTAGGCAATTCTGTAACAGCGTACAGGGTATAGAAAAGGTGACAGCCTGCCTCAGAAGAGAGAATTTTTACCTGAGAGCTCCATGGCACAGTGCCTGGCATAGAGTAAGTACCAGATGAATGTTAGCTATCACTATTATTAATGAAATCACAAATCCAGTCCCAAGCCCAATCCCCATACTTGGCTATCCCACCATTAGAACAAAAACTTCTAGAAGGTAAGGTCTGTACTGTTTTTCCTTTTTGTCACACAAACATGGTGCCCATCATAGTGTTTTCATATGGTTTGTTATTGTTGTTCAGTCATTTCAGTCATGCTTGGCTCTTTGTGATTCCATTTGGGGTTTTCTTGGCAAAGATACTGGCGTGGTTTGCCATTTCCTCCAGATGAGGAAACTGAGGCAAACAGGGTTAAGTGACTTGCCCAGGGCTGCACAGCTAGTAAAAGTCTGAAGCCAAATTTGAACTCAGGAAGATGAGTCTTACTGGCTCCAGGCCTGGTCCTCTATCCACTGTGTCACCTAGCCGCCCTTTTCATATAGTAGGTACTTAATAAATAATAGTAACATCTAGTACTTATACAGTACTTTAATGTTTATAAAGCATTTTACAAATATTATCTGATTTTACCCTTACAACAACCCTGGGAGATAGGCGCTATTATTATACCCATTTTACAGATAAGGAAATTGAGACAGACAGAGCTTAAGAAACTTGCCCAGGGTGGTACAACTAGTAAATGTCTGAGGTGGGATTTGAACTCAGATCTCCTTGAGTCCAGATCCAACTCTCTATTCACTATGTGATCTAGCTGCCCACAAGAGTGCTTCCTTAATTAGTAAACATTTGGTGAATTGAACAGGTACACCATGCCCCAGTCATACCAGTATCCCTACTGTCCTCTACCCAAGATATACTATTCACACCTCACATTTGCTTATGCAGTTCTCCTCACCTCAAAAATATCTTTCTCATCCTCCAAGGATTCCTCCAGGAAGTTTTCTTGGGCTACTGCTACTTTCACTCATCTCTCCCTCTTCTACATAACTCCCGCACAGAGCCAGTAGCACATAGGTTAGCGGTCGATTATAGAATACTTGATCTCTATTTAGACTACCATAATAATACCCTATATTTGTTTTGTGCTTTACAGTTTCAACATGTTTCTGCACACATCATGGTAGATATTCCCATTTTATAGATGAGAAGAGTGAGGCACAGATAGCTTCATTGACTTGACTGAGGTCACATGACTAATAGAAGTCAGAGTTGAACCTGGGTCTTCTGATGGCAAATTCAAAACTCAATACATATGCCATGCTAACTTTTTGGTATTCCAGGGCAGGGGCTATTTCTTGGCTTCTCTTGTATAGCTCAGTGCTAGGCATCCAGCAGGCACTTAATATGTGCTTGTGGAATGCATCCAGGTTGACTCAGCCCTCATTTTGCTCAGGATGCAGGACATGTCATCATCACCTGATTGCTCCCTCAGTCAACACAAGGATGGGAGAAGAGTAATTTACAAAGCTGTACTAGGCACCTGGGCATTTTATATAATCAAAGGGATACTTCCTCTCTTCCTTTCTTTCACTGTTGACATGGTTACAAAATCTTATTATTAACCCAGAGGATGGGGTAATAGGACACGACATTCTCATTGTTACTGTTTTAAAGAACTGCGGCACTTCTGGAGAACAATCTGTTTATTGTGGAGATAACGCCGCCTGTACATCAGATCCATTCTTCCTCTGGTCTCATCCCTCCTCCTCATTTCTCAATTCTGGGAAAGAGGTGTTGTGCAAGAGAAGGAGAGGAGGGGGCCTCTGGTTTTCTCCCTTTCCCTGGTCCTCCCTCTTACCTTTCCCACTCCTTTGACGGAAAGAATATTCTCATTGGCCACCTATGACCCCAGGAGGAGGTTTGGACAGGACTGGCTTCAGGTGAGAAAAAAAAGAGTAGAAGGATTGGGCTGACTCATAAAAAAAGAGATAAATCGAGATAAAATTGTTTCCAAATTGAATGTTTTTCACTATTTTCTGTGTGGTGTCTGCAGTGCTCTAAGATTATTCCCTCTCAGGGGCTTCAGAAAAGCTGTAAATAGAATGAGTTGCTTTTAAGGATAGACTGGTAGTTCCTTCTCAAGAAAATATATGCTAATGCATGTAGACTCTCATTATTGGGGAGACCTATGGACCAGCTCTTTTATGTCTATGAAGAGCAGGTTTCTGATTGCTAGTATTTTGCCAAAGTCTTTGTCATGCGTGGGCTGAATATCTAGCAGAGAAAGACAGAATGAAAACTCACTGGCCCACTGGAACTCTCCTAAGCAGGTGTTTAAAATTGTACCTCTGCTCACCCAGAAGACGGATAAAATGAGGCAGGAACAGGAAAACCCTGGCATCAGCAACTGCCCGCTCCAAGGGCTAAGGGAAAATGACAAGTTAGCTCTTTTTCCTTTCCTCAGAAGAGCCCCCCAGGAAGTAGAGGGGAAAAGGGGACAAGATAATTATGGAGCCCTGAGACAGTCTCTATTCTGGTCTAGGGGACAATATGGGAAAAGTGTTAGAGGACCTGGGTTCAAATCCTTTCTGTGCAACTTACTATGAGACCTTGGACGAGTCACTTAACTCTCTGGACCTTGCCTTCCTCATCTGCAAAATGAGAGGACTGGACTGAGTTCATCTCTACAAGCCCTTCCAACCCTAAAAACTATGATTGATTCAGCAGGTCCTTGGCGGGTGAGCCATCTTAACTCAACATCATCAGGAGTCCTCCCCTGTCCAGAAGGTGGCGGCAGGCTACACAAATGAGATGCCCTGTTCAGCCCATTGGGTGTCCTGGCAAGGGGGGCTGGCTGTGTCTCCACCTCACCTGTCTGCTCCAAGGCTGCTTCAGTTTGGGGGAAAGTGGGTTAAGTATTCCTCTGCTTTGCAAGGAAAGCAGCCAACAAATGAGATATCAAACGCGGCTTCCCGTGTAAGAGATCAGTCTCTAAAACGTACACACATGCCGGCACTCTGCTGGAGATCCTTGGCTCTACAGCCCAGCTTCATTTATGATTCATAAATATTTTTGTGCACGCACACAGGCACACACATATACATGCAGACACCTATGAAATATATGAAACACACAAACACACACACACACACGCACACATGTACATCACAACCTCCAAAGGAATTTTGTACTGTATCATCTGCATTTGGATGCAACTAAATGGAAAAAAAAAAACTGAAATGTTTAAAAAAAAAGAAAGAAAAAAGAAAAGAAGATAGCTTAGAGGAGCTCTCTCTTTGAAGTGCTGAGATCTGGGGAGGTTGGCAATTGATGACTCGTCTTGAGGATAGCTCTCTGAAGGTATTTCTTTAGCCATGGAGAATTTCACTGGCTTTAGTTCACTTACTGTTAGGATTGGTTGAAGACAACAGAGACAATACAATCATTCCTCTGGATGACAGATATGGATAGGGACTAGACATGATTTCATTGGTTAAAAGGAACTCCCAGATGAGGCAATTCCCTCTACCAGTGCAGACTGGCACCTTCTCTGCCAGAAATGTATAGTTTTACAGAGCTGCCTAAAAGAGGTTAAATAACTTGCCCAAGGTCACACAGCCAATATGTATGAGAAGCAGGACATGAACCCAGGTCCTCCTAACTCTGAGGTCAGCTCTGCATCCACTATACCATCATGTTGACCAGCTAACTGCTTCTATAAAATATGTTTTGTTTGTCCCATTTTCCTACTGTCCATGAGATGGCCCCATATGTAACATGCAAGGGAATGTGCTGAGGGGGAAGGATCCTAGGACATGGTCTTGACAAATGAAATGCATGTGTGGTCAGTCAGTGGTGCCACAGTGTCACCCCAATCTTTAAATCTGGGGGAGCTACTGATTTTAGATTAGTTATTCCCAACTGGTACACCATGACCTAAAGGTAGATTCTGAAGCTTTGACTGATAGGTTTCTGAATTAGACCCAGCCAATTCCCTAGAGGCCAAGGGAAGCAGGATGAGACATTTTCTCATTTTTGAGATGGCTATTCCTCAAGCAGCCCAACTAGGCAACTTTAAGAACTAGGGTAGTGGGAACTTTAAGCTTCTTGAGCCTGGTGATGGAGAGAAAGAGGTATCTCCCACTGTGTCTTTGGAAGCCCTGCACTTGAGACACTTGGCTTGGCCCTTCCTGCTCTCCAGGCAGGTCATGAATATGCATCTTTCTAGAGTCCTATAAATCACCAGCAAGGTAGTGCTGGATCTAATTGATTTGAGATGCATCAGTCAAGCCCCGTGCCCAAGCAACCTTGCCTGAGTGCAGCAAGTACATTTTACTGGAAAGAGGGAATTACTCTTGACACCAGGATTATATCTCTGCTCGAGGCATCAATATTCTATTAAAGATGTGGAACAATATAACACTAATTATCAGTTGAGGAGCTCCATTACAAGGAAGAGGAAAAAAGGGGGTTTGATTTCAACATCTGGATCAATGACACCCCCCTCAGTGATTTTATGTTCCCATTTGGGATTCATGCATAAATCAGTGATCACATGGCAGGGAAACATTTAGAAAAAATTATGCTGCTTCCCCCAAAAGAGCAAAAGGCAAAGACAGCTTACACCTGTCTGTGTGTATTGGGAAAGGTATCTTCACAGCCCAGTGGGAAGCAATGAGTTGTCCTCTTTCATTCTATTTTGACTCAAAATGACCTAATGAATTGCCTTGATCCAATCAGAAAGAAAAAGTCCAAATTGGAGTAGATATTTGCCAAATGAATCTCATCTAATGCCCTGGTGGCAAGGAATTCAACTCCCTTCCACTGTCAGTTTTGCCTTTCTGGGAGAAAACCTCTAGCAACTTTGAGTTTCTGATAATAGTGGAGGAATAATGGAAAGATCTAGCATTTGTATACCACTTTAAGGTTCATAAACCCCGTGACATGAATTACCTCATTTGATCTTCACAATGACCCTGAGAAATAGGTGCTATTATTGCCCCCATTTTACAGAAAACTGAGGCCAAGAGAAGTTACATGATATTCCAAGAATCGCATAATGTTTGAGGCAGGATTCCAACTCTAAGCCCTTTCTGACTCCATCCTCTATACCACCTAGATGGGAGGAGTTGAACATTTTGGGGTGACCCCTACGTCTTCCCTTTCTCTCTTTAGTCTCTCCACAAATACTTGAGATTCAAGAATGATGATGGCAGTGATCTGCCCCTTCCCAAGAAAGGAGTTAGGGGATAGGGGAACAATAATCAACAATAGTCAAAGGGACATCAGTTCAGACAGGTTGAGGCTAGAAGTCTCTTGCAGATTCCGTATTACAGACTCCATATTCACTTTGGCCAAGCCACCACCATCAAACAGCCCTCACAGAGCTGTGTGGTGCTGTCCTAGGAACTGCCCATAGTTAAATGGCAAAGGCCCCAGTCCTTCTCTGCTGGGATCTTCTATTTTATGATATAATACTTTATCCAGAGTCAAGTGAATTATGCTCTCTGCTTTGAGCTATATTGGGGGAATAGGGAGAGCTGGGTGGTGTGATAGGTAAGAATTTTGCTTTGCCCCACTAACTTACTTTCTTCTTTTGTGTAGGTAGGTAGCACAGTGAATGCAGTATTAGACTTGGAGTCATCAAGACAAGTTCAAATCTTGTCTCAGGTACCTATTAGCTATGTGACCTTGGGCAAGTCATTCAACTTCTCTTAGACTCAGTTTCCTCATCTATAAAATGGAAATAATAATAGTATCTACCTCCTAGGGCTGTTATGAATACCAAATGAGATAACATAAACAAAGCACTTTGCAAACCTTAAATCATCTGTCCCCTGTAAATTGTGAAGTCTTATGTAAATGTTAGCTATTGTTATAATTTTTATTCTCCATATAATCTTTTTTTGTTGATGACTTCTTTGTGCAATGACTCTCAAATGGACTTCTCTAGTCCTCAATTGTCTCCTGAGTTTCAGACTATCATCTCCAGTAATACACAGTACCCCAGGGCAGCTAGGTGGAGTCAGGAGGACCTGAGATAGAACTGGGTCTCATATACTTGACACTTACTAGCTGTGTGACCCTGGGCAAGTCATTTAACCCCAATTGCCTCACCAAAAATTAAAAAAAAAAAAGAACGAAGGGAGGAAACAAACATTTAGGGGCAGTTAGGTAGCTCAGTGGATAGAGTACCGGCCCTGGATTCAGGAGGACCTGAGTTCAAATCTGGCCTCAGGCACATAACACTTACTAGCTGTGTGACCCTGGGCAAGTCACTTAACTCCATTGCCAGACCAAAAAAAAAAATACACAGTATTTGTCTGAGTATGGTTTTAAGCTTTTATATATTTTTAATTAATCAAATTAATTAATTAACTAATTAAATTAATTAATTTACTAATAATCAACTTGTATATAGCTTATCAGTTACATACAAATCTTCTTGGGTGTCTCCACTTGAATGTTTCCAGCAACTTTTAGAGTTCAACATCTTCTCTCTGTTTCCATCAGATGATCTGGGTTTGAATCTTGGCTCTGAGACTAACTAGACGTGTGCCTGGGCAAGTCCCTCTTTTCCTCTATGGGCCTCAACTTTCTCCTTTGTAAAAGGAATTGTCAAACCCGATAATCTATAAAATCCCTTGCCATTCTAAAACCTATGGTACTCTATGATCCTTTATTCTTGACTTCCTTATTTCTGCTAATGACACCAAGATTCTCTCAGATCAACCAAGTTCAAAATTACCTTTTATACTTCCCTCTTTCTGAGCCTCCATCCTAAATCCAATTAGTCATCGTTGATTCTTCCTTTGAAGAAGGAAGATTTTTTTTTCCTTTGCCTTCGGGCAAGTAGCAAGGCACCCTGAAGGAAGGTCAGAAGGCAGTATGTGCCAAGTAGGTCATACCATACCTACCACTTCCACCACAATCTTCTTCAGATCTTGATGGAATCATTCCAGTTCCTTACGCCCAAGAATCCTGAAAATACCAGTCCACCCTTCACAGCCGTCATCACAGGAGCATTCTCTGCCTTCTCAGCAGCTACAGCCGTTGAAAAGTCTGACCACCAGAATTCTCAGTACTGTCAAATGGTTCAACAACAGTAACAGATATAGTTTTATGAATGGAAATGATACTAAATCAGACACATTACCATCTGCCTTGCCAGTGTACCTTAAATTCCACTGGGCCTTTCCATGAACCTTGCCCCTGGAGGAGTGGTATAGTAGAAATGGAAGGAATGCTGGCTCTGGAGTCAGAAGACCTGGGCTGGAATCTCAGCCCTGGCATTTACTCTATGTGTGACATTAGACGAGTCATTTAACCTCTCTGGGCCTCAGCTGCTTAGTCTTTAAAATGTGGGGATTGGCCTAAATGGTCTTTAGGGCCCCTTCCAGCTCTAAATCTGTAATTCTATGAAACCTCCTATGTGTGTTCTCTACTACTTTTAGAATGTGTGCTCATGCTATTCATGTCCAGAGAAAGAACTGATGGACTCTGAATGTGGATCAAAGCACACTATTTTCACTTTCTTTTTTTGTGGTTTTGTTCCTTTGGGTTTGTTTTCTTCTTTTATAGCTATGAACTAATATGGAAATACATTTTACATGATTGCACATATATAATCTATATCAAATTGCTTACCTTTTAGGAAGAGGGGAGGGGAGAAAGGGAGAAAAATTTAGAACTCAAAGTTTTATAAAAATTAATGTTAAAATTGTCTTTATATTTAATTAGAAAAAATCAAATACTACTTTAAAAAAGAATGTGAGTTCCTTGAGAGCAGAGATTGTCTGACTTTTCTATTTGTGTCCCCAGCCTTTGGCACCATTCTTCATAACTAGTAAGTGCTTAATAAATGATGTTTTATTGATTCGTTCATTCTAGTTCCACTGCTTTGACTCAGGCCTCTATCACTTCATCCTAGGACTACTAATAATAGTCTCCCTGTCTTTAGCCACACCCTCTCCAATCAACCTTTGATGCTATTATCCAATGAATCTTCCAAAAGGATTATTTTACATAATTATTAACTCTTGCTTTCTTCAGCCTCCACTAGTCAAAATTGCTTAATGACTTTCCATTGCCTATCAAGGAAATTCATACACCAGCTTTGCATTCAAAACTGTCCACAGATGGACTTTAACCTTGGATGTCATGACATCATTGGGTATCCATTCATTCATCTAAGGGACTGAGAGTAGATGATGTCTAAAGCCCCTCCTAGTTCTCAGTTCAATGGCCTTATCATTCCTATCTTATGTCCAGCTACTCATCTTCTTTAACTCTCTTCTCTGGCCAAACTAATCTATTCACTCTCCCCTGAAGAAATCTTGAGCTTTCCAATGTCTTTGCTTCTGTTCATAGAAGAATTTCACATCGTGTAATGTCTTTCCCCTTTCTCTTCACCTAATCCAAATCCTACTCATCCTTTAAGACCTGGCTCAAAACCTTCCTCCCCTGTGAAAACTTTCCTGGTCATCTCAACCCACAAAGATCCTCCCCGAGTCTGAACTCATGGTATTTATGGTCTGTGCACCTAATTGAGTACTTAATCATGTCCTGCCTTGTGACATCCCTTGTACTGTTATTTTAAACTCTTAGTGATTTCTTGTATTGCTATATCATTTTTCATGAATTTATGTCTGATTTCCCCAACTAAATCATAAGCTGTATAAAGGTAAGGAATATGCCTCATGTCTCTTGGCATTTTCCATCTCATCTGCACATAGTAGGCAGGGCATTTAATTTGAAAGGGCACTGGATCTGGACTCCAATCCTGACTCTGACATTTACTAGTTGTGTGATCTGAAGCTAATCACTTGCTCTTTTCTAAGTCTCAGTATTCCCATCTATAAAATGGTAATATTGATACATGGTCTACTTATCTCAGAGCATTGGTATAAGGATCAAATAAAATACTATATCTATATATATGTAGTCTGTGGGAGTAGGGCAGATCCCCTCACTCTGAGTTCCCCAGTTACTCCCCTCAGATCCTAGGTAATTTGGGGAGCAGAATCTTCTCCAAACTTGTAGGTCACAAGTCTTCACAAAACTATTTTACTTTTACCATTTAGCTACTGGACACTTCTCGTTTGCAACCAAGTTATTTTAATTAAGAAGTAAGGTAAATAAAGCCGTAACAGAACATTTCCCCATAAGTCTTGAACTCACTCTGCTATAAATTTATTTTTTATTTTTTTGCTTTTTTCTGATGAGGCAATGGGGTGAAATGACTTGCCCAGGGTCACACAGCTACTAAGTATTATATGTCTGAGGCCGGATTTGAACTCAGGTCCTCCTGACTCCAGGCCAAAGCTCTATCCATTGCTTCACCTAGCTGCCCCTGCTATAAATTTATAGTGAGAGGAGTAGACCATCATAGGAAAGTCTTCTACATAGGTACTCCACAGCATCCACTAAAGATGTTGTGTTTACAGCCCTTTCAATTCTTCACCATTTCAAACATTCTCTGAATGTACTGTGATTAATAAGCCTCTCCTCTGCATAGGAGAGGCTGCATGCCTGTTCTGTCTGCCTGCTCTTTTAGCTTCCTGCTTCACCTATAGCCCCTATCTCAGGTGCTATCTTCAGAGCCACTTACAACTCTGATCTATACTTCATGGTATAGATCACTCCTGTGGCAGTCTGGCAAAGCCTATGGACTGCTTCTCAGAGTAATGTTTTTAAAAGCATAAAGTAGAATATATAACTTTATTAAGGAAACCAATTATACTGAAATAAAGATTTTTTTCCCATACAAATTCTTGGATCCCCTGAAAACTATTCATGGACCCAGGGATCACAGATTGAGAACTCCTGATCTACGGCAGGCTTTTCCTGTAGGGAGGATTCCAACTTTTCTCAGTCAGCATTCTAAGCCAATAGCCATGACAATTTCTTCAGCTTTCTCAGATTGTTCAGATACTGGCTCAGTCAAGTTGTACAACAAGTTACAGAGACCTGAGCTGAGAACAGGTTGATACTTTAAATTCTTAGATTTTATTTGTTTCTCTTCTGAATTTGTTGACTGACTATATTAAATTCTCTCCTGAATTGAAATGCCTTTTCCTCTAATTTCTCTGCTTTGGTCTCCCAGTTAAATAATTACCTAATTTATGACTAGAAATCCATTTTAATTTTTAGGATGTATCATACCCCTTGGCTGAAATAAATCTCTGTAAGGCTCAACCTCCTCCAACAGAATAGACTTTATGGGGTTAAGGAACCTCACCAAATCAGTATCTCTGCCCTATGTAAATAGCAATGGTTATACTGTCTATAGAAAGCCGAAAGTCAGTTGACATTTGTCCCACTTGCCTCTAGCAACACATCAGTCTGGGATCTCTCAAATCTACCTACATAAAGTAATATAAATGCACACTGCTAATATGTAACAATAAATATTTAATAAATTTTTGTGGGCCAATTATTGGCATGACCTGGACCAAGTCTGTTTTATTATCTGTAAAATGACAATAACACCTGCCTACCTACCTCACAAAGTTTTTATAAGGAGTAAGTGAGGTTATGGAAATGAAGATGCCTTGAAATAGTAGTAATAGAAAGGTTACGTGTATGCGAGACCACTGCCTCTTCTTTAGTAGTTTCCTTTGCTGTTAGATGCAAGTGAATACTCAGAGTCACACTCCTACACATGAATGCATTCAGACTAACTGGAAGCCAATTCCCATCAGTGTCTACTGCCCTCCATTTGCCGAGCCCTGGCTTGGCTCTAGAATCTCTCTTGCGGGCCCTCCTCCCCCATGACACAGACCAGGGGCTAGTACCAGGGTGCCGTATTCGCACAGATACATGTAAGAGAAGACCATTGCCCAGAGCCCTGGTCTGTAAACAAACATGGACACTCACAATGGAGGGGAAAATGGGATTGTCCTTCAGACACTGCAGGAGTAGATTTCCTAGGCAGAAGAGATATGAAAGGAGATGGCTATCACTCTCTCCTCAGAGACACAGCTCCATATTAGAATTCCTCAGCTGTCTGAGAAGCACCCACTTCAGTGATACCTAGCATGAGCAGAGGCCAGCACAGTGGACTTCAGAATGTAGGAGCACAGACACCTCCTGATGGGAGGGACGGTTCCCTTGCACTGAAAGCTGCTGTGCTCCACTCAGGGTGCAGATGCTTCTGCAGTGACTGAGCAGGGCCTGGCAGCAGCTGGGACAGTTCTGAACTAGGCTGTCACTATCATTGGAGCATTCACGTTTAGACACTGAAACATTTACTAAATTATTTCCTGCATCTCAAAATAAGTGTAGGAAGCTGCCACAAGATATTCACTCATGCATCAAACAAGTACCCTAATGGGTTGTGCTCTCCCTGGGCTCAGGGAACTCTAAGGTGCGCTGAAATGTTCCAAGGACAAAAGAAAAGCAGAGAACCTTTGCTTTATGAGAGCTTAAATACTGAACAGGAGGATGCATACACACAGTCATACTCATACACAAACACACACACACACACACACACACACACACACACACACACACGACTAAAGAAAATTTCAAAGCAGCAGCAGATTAAATCTATGACATAAGAGCCACCAAACTCAGAAGTTAATCAGGGAGGACTTCCTGGAGAAGGATAGTAAGCACATGAAAGGAATTTCTCAGAGATGTGGCAGGAATAGAAATCAAATTCACATTCTTTCCTATTCTCTAAGCACAGAAATAATGATAGCTCACTTCTCACTTTTGGACAGCACCTTACAGAAGCAGTGTAGCAGACTTGGAAACATACTAGATTTAGGGTCAGGAGACCCAGGTTCAAATCCTGACTGCTACTTCTATGATCTTGGACAGATCATTTCATCTCTTTCAACCTCAGTTGCCTCATTTGACAAATGAAGTGAGGGGGTTGAACTTTAAAAAAAAAAGCATTTATTAAGGCCATAAAATGCAGCATAATACAATTATTGCCATTTTATGGATTAAGAAGGTGCAGCTAGGTGGCACAGTGTATAGAGTTCTAATCCTGGAGTCAAGAAGACTCATCTTCCTGAGTTCGAATCTAGTCTCAGACATTTACTAGCTGTGTGAGCAAGTCATTTAACCCTGTTTGCCTCAGTTTCCTCATCTATAAAATGAGCTAGAGAAGGAAATGGCAAACCACTCCAGTATCTTTGCTAAGAAAATCCCAAATGGGGTCACAGAGAGTCAGACATGATAGAAACTACCAAATAACTACAACATAGATAAAGAAAGAGGCTATGAGAAATAAAGTGACTTGCTAAGGTCACAAAGCTAGTAAGAGGCAAAGCCAAGACAAGAACCCTGTATGTTGGACTCCAAATCCAGTCTTCTTTCCACTATGTCATGCTACATCCCTTAGAATCATGTTAAAGTTGGAAGTAACCTCAAAGGTCATCACCCGGGAGAATATCCAAGCCAGGACACAAATCCAAGTTCTCATTTTCTTTTCACTATATTATGAGTGAACCTGGGCATGCGACCAGCATCTGGTTAAGTCAAGGCTAGATCTTTAGAACAGAGACGATGGTGAAAAAATAATGGTCATTCATAAATAGTCTTCAAAGCCCGGAAAGCTGGAATGAAGGCATAAGGAGGCTGCACTTAGGAGATTTCCCAGCCCAATATAGCTGCAACTAAGAGACTCCAAAACGGATAAAGGTGAGGTGGGAAGGGAGAAAGTAAGAGGCAAAGGGGGAAACTAGCCTCCCTAGAACTTTCACATGGTGAGGAGATCACAAACGAGGTTCTAGGTGACAGCTCAGGTCAATTTTGAATGTATATGTGTCAGGTGGCTCCCCTTAAGGTTAGGGCAGACAGGTGGGGTGGACAGGGAAGGCTGAACCCTTTTTAAAGGACAGAGGGGATGGGCCTTGGTAATCCAATATCTCCTCTGGCGCCACTGAGCTCTCCATCCCCAAATCCATCACTGCAAATGAACCAGGTGACAGGATTAAATATCCCCTAATTGCAACCCCCTGGGGGGAGCTGTGCCAGCTGTCGTCTCCACATGTCTAGCCCAGCAGATGGGAGATCAGATATCAAAGGGCAGCCCCTTCCAGCACAGGAGGCAACTAGGGTCTTAGACATCTGGACTAGGACAGACAGAGTGTCAGAGGTCAAATCTCAGGGTGACCCATAAACTCAAAGATATTGACATTGTTCTGGGCTGCTAAGTCCCAAAGAGTTGCTGGGAGGACCCCTTCGCCCACCATCCCTGCAGAGTGGTCTCCAACACCTCCTAGTTAGACTCCATGATAACCTTTTCCTCTAAATCTGCAGAGAACACAGACATGACATTAGCGTCTGTCTCCTTTTGCTCCTCTCTTTCCACCTTCTCCCTCCTCAGCAGATGCGACTGAGGATAAAATTCTGTCACAGGGAAACTGCCATAATGCTTTTACATACATCGAAGTCAACTTGTCCAATCCCCTCTCAGAGAGACTGGCACCTTACCATAAATGAGCAATTTCCTTCTTCCATTAGAGGGAGCTAGGTGGTACTGGACCTGTTATCATTAAGGCTAAGTTCAAATTCAGTCTTAGAAACTTGCTAGCTGTATGATCCTGGGCAAGTCATTTAACTTCTGTCTACCTCAGTTTCCTCATCTGTAAAATGTGGTAATAATAATGCCTACCTCCTAGGGTTATTGTAAGGATCAAATTAGATAATATTTATAAAGCATTTTGAAAACCTTAAAGCAACATGTAAGTACGCTAGTCTCCAGGACTGTAGCAACACAACTTCTTTTGGTCATGTATTCTAGCATCATACTTTGCAAGAGCAAGGGTGAACAACTACTCTCCACCTCTCCAGAGAAGAAAAGAAGTTGGGATTAATCTACAGCTTGAAGGATGGGCATTAGGTTTGAGTAAAGCTTTTTGGCGCTAGAATTGACATGAGTGTAGCATTTCCTTCCTTAGTGGTTTGTCAGGTAGTCAGGGTCTCGTTTGTGTGGACTGAATTACATGGGGACCTACGTAGAGGCAGGAGAAAGGAACCTACATTGTGGCCTTATGAATCAAGAACAGCAACAGCACACTTTCCTAGGCCGCTTTAATGTTGGCGAAAATACTTTCCTTGTGACGGCCCCGCTAAGGCAGTAGACAAAATATTTGATGGGCAGCAGCAGAGTGTAATGGATAGAGTCCTAGCAATGGACTCAGAAAATTTGGGTTCAAATCTTACCTCAGCTAGCTCCTTGACTTTATGACCATGCGTACATCACTTAACCTTTCAGACTTTTAGTTCCCTCATCTGTAAAATGGGACTGATGATAGTATCTACCTCATAGCACTGCTACAAGAATAAAATTAAAGTATGCAAAGCACTTTTCAAATGTTGAAGCTCTATATCAATTATTATTGTTCCTATTTTATAGTTAAAGAAACTGAGGCTAAGAAAGGTTAAACGACTTAATGTCTTCAAGTCGTACCTAAGATCTTACCTCAATTCTACCCTTACCACAAACAGTATCCAACCTATAATCATTAGGAATCAGCATGTGAGGCTGTGTAGGAACAAGATACATTTTTCTCTGTGAGAAGAACCCATCCCTGCAAAAACGCTAATAGCAACAGCAAAGAGTAGTTTCCTAGCCCAGCCCGGTGCAATCCAGCCCAGCACCAGGGTGGAGGAAACCACATGGAGGAAGCCTCCCTGGGGCCCAGGTTTTCAGTAAACAGACAACAAGAAGGCTGTGTTGGGTCTTGCATTAAGAAGACTGCAAAAGCCAAACAGCCTGGCCCTGTGCTAGATCTAATGGTGGAATTACTCTGGCTATGACCTTTACAATCACAATCTTATTGAATAGGATGGTTTCCCAGAGGGCCTGTGCAGAAGATATTGCAACCTTATTTTTCCCTTGGGCGGCCAGTTGGGTCTGAGAGAAGAGTGGGGAGGGGAGCTAAGTAGTCTAGGAAGGTCTATTCTTTATGTGTTGAATAATCTCCCTGTCCTTGTCTGTAGTCATCACATATCAGCTGGACCTCTCTGCATATGGATGTGCTGCGTGGGATTTGTTGTTTTGTTGAGTCATTTTTCAGTTGTGTCCAATTCTTCATGACCCCTTTTGAGGTTTTCTTAGCAAAAATACTGGAGTGGTTTGCCATTTCCTTTTCCACCTCATTTTACAGATGAGGAAACTGAGGCAAGCAGGGTTAAGTAACTTGCCCAGAGTCACACTGTTAGTAAATGTCTGAGACTGGATTCAAACTCATAAAGATGAGTCTTCCTGACTCCAGGCCTGGCACTCTATCCACTGTACCACCTAACTGCCCACCTATCTGCACATTAAAAACACTCCAGTAAATAACTATTCCATCATCGTGGAATCATGGGAATATGGTTAACATACATATTAGAGTCAGAAGAATTATTAAATATCTGGAATGTACTGGTTAACTTGGGCAAGTCACTAGACCTTTTTAAGTCTCAGTTTCCTCATCTAAAAAATGGGGATAATACATTATCCACCTCACAGGACTATGTTAAGAATGTATTTTTCCTCACTAGCTGTGTGACTCTGGGCAAGTCACTTAACCCCAATTGCCTCACCCTCCCCAAAAAAAAGAATGCATTTTCAACTGTAAAACACTCTACAAATGCAAGCAACTGTCCTATACTATCTGCAAGTGACCAACTTCTCCCCAAAACTCATGTAAATATTTTTGCAATGCGAGTAGAGATGGCTTTTGTCCTTATTGGATGATTGTATCAATGCTTAAGTTAGTCCACAGTTCTGAGATGAGTTGAGCCATTGCTAGTTAGAGAAATGCTCCTGAGACTCATCCAGGGTGCTTTTAGATGTAAGGTACCAACTGAATATTGGGAACCAACTGAAGACAAGATAATCTCTGAGTGAAACGAGATTTGTTTGACGTCAGTGTGGTTTGGCATAGAGATGCATTAATCAGGGCTTGGGTTGACAAGATACAGAAACTGGGAAGTAGCAAGGGGTCCCAGAGTTGTATGGAGTTACTCAATTGTCTAGAAGAGGGCAACCAGGATGGTGAAGGGTCTTGAATCCATGTGGATCAATTGAAATAACTGGAAGCATTTGATTGGGAGGAGAAAATACTTAAGAGAGAATTGATAGCTGTCTTCAAGTATTTTGAAGGGCTGCAATGTGGAGAAGAGATTAGATTTATTTTATTTGGCCCATGGAGGCAGAACCAAGAGTGATGAGTAGAAGTTGACAGGAGGAAATTTTTTGCTTGATATCAGAAAAATCTTCCCAATAATTAGAACTCTCAGAAAGTTGAACTGGCTATTTCAAGTAATGAATTGTTCGTCCTCCTTAGAGGTCTTTAAGCAGAGGTTGGACACCTTGGTGGATATATTACTATAGGGATTCCTTTAATATATGAATTGGACTAGATGGATTCTTCCAGCTCTCAAATTCTGTGATTTTATGATTTAGGAGTACCCAGTACTGTACAAATTTACTAAAGTTAACTTGGACAGATCTGAATCTTTCTTTGATGATTCAGAAACATTTCAGAATTTTTCAGAGTTGGTATGTTGTCCTTCCTGAGCACAATTCTCATTGCACAGTATTGTCCAGCTAGAAGTTCCCCTCACCCCAGTTATTTGGTAGATGGCACAGGAAAAATTAAGTAGCAGTTTAATGGTTTCTTGATATCTCCTGTTACTCCAGTAACTCTAGAGCAGCAGAAGATGCTTTGCATCCTAGGACTGATACCTTGGACCTTTCTGTATTAAATCAGAGGGAGACGTAGGAATGTGGAGAGCGTGCCCAGTGTGATCTAGTATCCTGCAGTATTCTGGGACTCTCTGTCACTAGTTCACTGAGCTGTCAGTCATCATCAGGCCAGTCACTGATGTAAATCGACCAATTAAAATCATGACTGGCCTGATGATGAATGACAGCTCAGCTAGCCAATGATGTTGATTTATCCCATAGCTGATCTCTAGGGGCTTATTAGCACAATATTCTTGTATGTAGCCCTATCTTGGATTAGTCTTGGACCTCATTCAGGTGGACTTAGTTACTGAAATAAGCAGAAGTACCTTAATGTAAGGCAATCTTGCCAGAAAGCTGTCCCACACCTGGACCTAAAAGATTAATTGTAGGGAGGCATTTATATAAGAGGAGGCATCTAGGTGGCTCAGTGGATATAGCAGTGGGCCTAGAGTCAGGGAAGTCAGTTCAAATACAGCCTCTTACTAGCTGTGTGATCCTGGGCAAGTCACTTAACTTCTGTTTGCCTTAATCCATTGGAGAATGAAATGGCAAACCACTCCAGTATCTTTACCCAGTGAAACCTAAATTGAACTTTGAAAAAAAAAAAAGGGGACTTCAACAGATGGTAACAGTTATGAGCCCACTCTAGAGACAGGGTGGGGCCTAAGCAAAAGCACAGAATGGGAAGAGGATAGGATGATAGGTGGGAAAATCATCTGATTTGTATGGAAAATATCACCAATCTCATAGGAATATTGAAATGGAAGTACTTTTTAAACAGTAAACCATTGTGAAAATGTGAGCCATTATTAAAATATTTATTATCTGACCATGTCCCTGTCTAATTGAACTTGTCTGGAAGTTCAAACTTTCTTATATAGATTGCTGTTTTGTTCAGTGATATGATGTCTTTTCAACCCTAATATATATTACTCCCCTTTGCATATTCTACAGTCCAAACAAACTTGCCTTCTTGCTGTTCCTCACGTGTATCACTATAACTCTTGTCTCCATAACTTTATACTGATTATGTCCCTCCATGCACAGAACATATCAATCGATAAACATTTATTAAATGCCTGCTATGTGTCAGGCACTGTGCTAAGTGCTGAGGATACAAAAAGAGGCAAAAGGCAGTCCTTCACCTTAAGTAGCTCATAGTCTAATAGGGGAGACAACAAACAAATATATTCAAATAAGCTAGAGACAGGATCAATAGGAAATAAGTAACAGAATTAAAAGGGGTTGGGTAAGGTTTATTGTAGAAGATGGAGATTCAGTTGGGACTTAAAGAAAGCCAGGGAAGGCAATAGTTGAAGATGAGGAGAGAGAGTATTGTAGGCATAGGGGACAGCCAGAGAAAATGCTCAAAACCCAAGAAATGAATAGATGGAGTGTCTTGTTCATGTAATAGTAAGGAAGCCAGTATCATTAGACCAAAAAAAATATAACAAGGAATAAGGTATAAGAAGCCCAGAAAGGTAGGAGGGGGCTAAGTTATGAGGGATTTTGAGTGACAAATAGAAGATTTTGTATTTGTCCCTGGAGGCAGTAGGAAACCACTGGAGTTCATTGAGCTGAAGTAGGTGGTGTGAAATTCACTTTAGGAAATTCGCTTTTGTGGCTGATGGAGGACTGAATGGAGTGGGGAAAGACTTGAGGTAGGCAGACCAATTAGCATACTATTGCAAGAGTCAAAGCATGAGGTGATGGAGATCTATACCATAATGGTGGCAGTGGAGAGAAAGGAATATATTTGAAAGATGTTGCAAAGGTGAAATCAACCGGCCTTGTTAACAGGTTGGATATAGGGGGCAAGAGTGTGTCAAGAATGACCCTTAGGTTGTAAGCCCAAGAGACTAGGAGGACAGTAATGCTCTGTACAGTAATAGGGAAAGTAGGAGGAGGGTAGGGGTTAGGTGGGGAAATGACAAGTGTCACACCCTCTGCCTCTTAGAATCCTTTGTAATTTTCAAGACTTATCTTCTACATGAAGTCTTTTCTGAACCTTCCCAGATTTTAGTGGCCCCCTCTCAAATTATCTTGTATTTATTTTGCAGATGTGGTAGGTGCCGCATCTCTCTTTAAGTTTTAAAATAGGGCTTGCTCCCCCGTTCACCACAACTCTGAAGGTTCTAGGGGTAACCCTTTTGAGTTATTCCTACTATTACAGTTCCTGAACTTCCACTTGTGTATTTCTCATTAACAAATAACTCAGATGACTCGATTATATGTTAACAACAACAACAAACAGAAAACCATAACTACATAACATTCCATCCGTAATGGTGGGTGCGCTTCCCCACCAATGGACAAATTGTCGCCTATGGGGACAATGAGCACAAACTTGAAGTACCATGTTAATTAGGCACGTATGAAGGAACCCATTTGGCCAGGACAATTCACATCTCTGGAACATGAGGCTTCGATGTCCTTCCTGAAGGATCGTTCCCACAAACTTCTCTGGCAGGGGTAATATCTGTGTTGGATAGGTGGCTCTTTTGCTAAGCTAGGCTACTCTATGGTTGTGTTGGACAGCTCCTCCCCAACACTGCTTCACTGAGGGACCAAGTTAATCCACAGCTAGGCTAGATTGCATGTCTTTCCTGCCAGAGAAGTGCTGCATTCTTAAGAACAAGACAGAGACCTAGGATTGATAGATATTATCTCCAATTCTACTTTGGCTGAGTTCTGAATTTTTTCACCTCCCATTCAAGCGTTGCAGAGAATTGCATTTCTTATCTTCCTTGCAGCTCTGAGGACTTAGATCAACTTTTGTCTTTCAGAGGAGGGTCTCCCAGTAAGAAAACTTACTCTTTTATGATAAATAAATAATACATTACCAAAACTTCATCCGTGCCAACTATGCCATAACCAGGTAATGTCTATTTGTCCAATAGTCATAAAATAGTTGTAGGGTCCAGAGTTCCCCATTTATTAACTCCAGAGTTCTTCTATTGGTCATATGCAAATGAGGATCTGGGAAACAAGGTATTGAGGTAGCATGGACAAGGACACTTTCTCTGTACACAGTTTTCTCAGTGTTTTCTTTATAGAAAGTTCATGTTTCAATTAGAAAAATTACAAAATCTTAAAAGGGCATACTGTTAAATATACATTATGCATGGTTTTTTTTTGTTGCTTCTCTTATTATAATATAATTTTCTTTAGGACAGGGTCTATTTCTATGCCCAGTTCTACCCCAGTGCCTGACACATAGTAGTATTTCATAAATATCTATTGATAAATTTCCCTGACACATCTTCCCCTAGCTGCAAGTGATTTCTCTGGAAATTATTCAAGACACATTTGCCTGGATATTTTGTTTGCATCTGTCACCCTTTTACTTGTATCATAGTTGCTTGTGCACATGCTTTCCCCCTCTACCTCCCACTGTTAAATTGCAATTTCCTTGAAGGAATTCTTTGTATCCCCATTGCCTAACACTGTGCTCTGCACATAATAGGAACTTATTAAATTCATGAAATGAATTTTATTATATTATTATTATATTTTTATTATTATTATTATTATTCCCATTTCACAACTGAGGCTAGAACAAGTTAAGTGACATACTCATTGTAACACACGTAAAGCTCATATGTATTAGGGCTAATTCATGTGATCCTAAGTTTTCTGACTCTAAGTTCAATGCCCTCTCCACTATGCCTGATGCCTTTCTTTTATTCCCTGGTACATTTAAGTATTTATTTTTACCAACTGACATAAATTAAATCATATGAGTAGATGCTACTAATTGAAATGGCAGTAAAACATCTCTGAAATTATAAGTTAATGGGCAAAGAGTATTCACTTAATAAAAATGTGATTTATACACGACTATTTAGGAACATATCTATTGTAAAATATGTCATCAATGAAATGTGGATTAAAAAGAAGATAGAAAGGAAGGAAACAGTCATTTATCAAGCTCCTACTATGTGCCAGGCATTGTGCTAAGTGCTTCATAAGTATTACCTCATTTGATCCTCACAACAACCCTGGGATGTAGGTGCTACTATTATCATTTTACAGTTGAGGAAATGGAGGCAGACAGAAGTTGAGTGACTTATCCAGGGTCATATAGCTAGTATCTGAGACCAGATTTGACTGACTGCAGGCCCAGTGTTGGACATAGGGGAAGAACAAGAGATAACTGATGGGTAGCCCATGTACTCCACGGATGTTCTTATAGTGTTAATCAATCAATCAGCAAGGATTTATTAAGCTCCTACAATGTGCTAGTCCCTGAGGAAAGAAATACTATGAGTGGAACAATCCCTCTTCACAAGAGTTTACATTCTAGGGAAGAAGGGGGTGGAGGGAGACAGCGAGTATACATGTTAATAAAATTAGAGAGAATATATACAAATAAATAAAACATTGTGAAATAAGAGGGAAGACACTAGTAGTTGAGAGGACCAAGGAAGGCTTCATTTTGAGGGGGGCACCTTAAATGAGGAGAGGGACTCTATGGGACAAAGGCAAAGAAGGTTAGCATTCCAGGAATGAGAGATATCCAGTGCATGAGAAACACATTGAAGGTCAGTGTGGCCTGATTGCTGAGTTTGGGAGGAGAGAGAGAATAAGGTAAAATTAGGCTGGAGATATAGGGTATGAAGGGCCCCAAAGACTAAGCAGAAGAGTTTATATTTGGTCCCACAGGCAACAGAGAATCACTGGAGTTTGTCTAGTAGTGAAGTGACATGGTCAGAACTGCTCTTGAGGAAACTCACTCTGGCAGTGGTGTGGATCATGATAGCAAGGAAAATTAAGAATAGCTCCCAACATACTATGTAGGATCTCTGTGGTGAACTTACAGGAAGACATGGATGAGACTCACACAGGATGGGCAAGCACAAATGGGTTGGTAACTACATCTTCAGAGGGAATATCCACATTAATGAAAGTTCAGCTTCAAGGTACAAATATGACCCAGTCCTACAAGATATCAGGCAATAGTGGATTTCTCCTTCCCGCTTCCCTGGTGTCTATGTTTACACAATGCCAAAAAGCTAATCAATTCAGTTAATGTGGTGAATGAAATCAGGGCCACGTAAGTAACACTGGGCAAAATGAATGGAAGGAATTTGTCAGTACAGAGGCAATGTGATGTAATGGAATGAGTAATGAATTTAGAGCATTTTAAACTTGGAGCACAAGACTTGCTTTTACATCCCAGGTGTACCACTTAGCACTATCTCCGTGAACTTGGACAAGTCACTTAACTTCTTTGAACTCTCATTTCCTCATCTGTCAAATGAAGGGCTTAGATATGAGCACTTCTAAGAACCCCCCCTTTTTTCTAGAGCTCTAGGCCTATGACTCCATGATCCAACCATAGTCATAAGTTGGGTCAGAGATGTCAAAGACATTATCTGGCTAGCTCTTCTTTCTTTCCTTCTTTCCTTCCTTTCTTCCTTTCTTCCTTCCTACCTTCCTTTCCCCTCACTCTCTTTTTCCCACCCTTCTTCCCTCCCTCTCTCTTACTTCCCTCACTCCCTTCTTTCCTTCCTTCCTTTCTTCCTTTTTTTCTTTCTAGAATAGTTTTCTCCATCTTGCCTTGTCTAGAAATGTAGAGACTACTCATAGACCTGATGTCACCACTCAGTATCATGAGAACTATGATTTGCTATGTTTCTGAACTGGGCCAGTTCTCCCCTCCTTGTTCAACTTGCTGATGCTACTTCCCTCCTTTCCTCCCTCCCAATCCCTCACAGATTTATCAATAATGATATCAGACTTAGTGGGGATGCTCATCAATTGTTTTAGCCCACTCTAGCTTTGAACTCCTGAGCTCAAGAGATCCACCAGCTTCATCCTCTCTGGTAGCTGGGTTTACAAGTATAAACCACCAGACCTGAATATCTAGACATTTGCAAATATTCAGATGTTTGTCATCTAAACCCAAAACCTGGATATTGGGAGGTTGTGCATCACATAGTTCAATTTGTGTGCACACAGGGTTCCTAACTTTGCCATTTTTACTGAATTATGTAGTTAATTCAGCCAAACAACTGACTTTTCAAAAGACCTGAATGGTATATAAATAGAGGTGACCCAATTGGCCAATTGTCTTGAGGTAACTGTCTTGGCCACAGAAAGAAGCTTACAGTCTTTGAGTCCAAAGAGCCTAGTGTCAGAAGGGGGTGGAGAACAGGAACAAGGAAAGAAAGAACATGTCATTGAAAAATCACCCAGTATTTTCATCTTGGGACTCTTTGGGATAAATTATGACAAGAGTCTGTATTTTAAGCCCTGGCTTTGATACCATGCAGCAGATCCACATTTCTGACTGGGTTGCTGGGTATTTTCTCTTAGAACTTAAATCTCAACTTGTCCAAAAGAGAACTATCATTTCTCTCCCCAGACCTTCTCCTCTCTCTGACTGTCTCATTCCTGTCAAAAGCATCATTGTTTTCCCAAGCACCTCAGTTTGAAATCTTAGTGATTATTTTTAACTATTTCCTTTCCCTTATCTCCCAAATTGAATCTTCCTGAACTATTTCGATGGCCTCCTAAGTTGTCTCCCCATCTCTAGTCTCAGCCCAAACACAACATGTCCAAAATGAACTTATGTTTCCCCTGAAAGCCACCCATCTTCTGAATTTCCCTGTTACTGTCAAAGGCTCCTTTATCCTTCCAGTCATTTATGTTTGCAACCTCAGTTCATCCTTGATTCTCACTCACTCCACTTGTCTGATGAGTTGCCAATTTTTTGTCATTTCTATTGCCATAACATGTCTGTATACATCCCTTTCTCTCCACTCACACAGCTGCTACTGTGGTGTAGATGCTCATCACCACAAGCCAGGCCTACTGCAATAGCCTGATGCTTGGACTCCCTTCCTCAAGTATCTTCCCCACACTAAGTCAGCATTCATTTAGCTGCCAAACTACTCTTCCTAAAGCATAGATTTAACTGTGTCTCCTACCTGTTTATAAATTCCCATGGCTCCATAGTTCATCTAGGCTCAAATATAAAATTCTGCTTGTCTTTTAAAGTCCTTTCAACCTGTCCCCTTCCTACCTTTCCAGTCTTCTTACATTTCACCCCTTTCCATGAACTCTGAGGTCCAGCACCACTGGCCCTCCTTTTTCCCCTTGCACATAACACTCCATCCCCTTACTCTGTGTCTTTTCACCTTCTGTCCCCATTCCTAAAATTCTCTCCTCACCTCCATTTATTGGCTTCTCTGGCTTCCTTCAAGCCTCAGCTCAAACCTCACCTTCTTCAAGAAGCTTTTCCCAGTCCCCACCTCTACCCAGGGCTAGTGTCTTCCCTCAGAGATTACTTTCTGTTTATCCCACACATAGCTTATATGGAATAGTTTGCATGTTATCTTCCTATTAGAATGTGAACTTCTTAAGGGCAGGGGTTCATATTTTTGCCTTTCTTTGTATCTCCAAGCTTAGTAGAGTGACTGGAGTATAGTAGGTGCTTGATATATGTTTGTTGACTATTTTTGACTGACACAGCCATCAAAGAGATTTTCTTAAAGTGCAGTTCTGACCATGACACCTCCCCTCCTTGACATACTCCATCGGGTCCTAATTATCCCTAGCATCATATATATACATATATATATATATGTATATGTATATGTATATTCCTCTTAACATTCAGAGTTCCTAACAATCTGGTCCCTTCCTATCTTTCTAGTCTTATATTTAATTCCTTTATGCACATTTAACAGTTTAGTTATATTGGCTTACTTGTTGTTCCCCATACTTGTCGAGCTACCTCCTTTCTCTGTACCATTGTACTAGCTGTTTCCCAAGCCTATAACAGTCTCCCCTCCTCCCCTTCACCTCTGCAGCTGAGAATCCTTGGTTTCCTTCATGACTTAGCTCAAGCTCCATCTTCTTCAGGAGCCCTTTCCTGGTCCCTCCAAATGCCAGTGCTTTCATAGATACCTACATACCTACCAACCTACATACATACATACTTACATACATAAACCACATGCATTTTATTCATACGTACATAAATACATACACACTTACACACGTATGTGTACATATTATTTCTTCCACTAGAATCTAAGTTCCTTAAGAATAAGGACTGTTGGGGGTAGCTAGGTGGCACAGTGGATAGAGCTCCAGCCTTGGAGTCAAGAAGACTTGAGTTCAAATCTGGCCTCAGACACATGACACTTACTAGCTGTGTGACTCTGGGCAAGTCACTTAACCGCAACTGCCTCACCAAAAAGGCAAAAAAATAAAATAAAAAGAATAATGATTGTTTTATTTTTTTCTCTGTATCTCTTGTATGTAAGAGGATTTCTTTACGTTGCTGTCAGAATAATCCTCCACATTAGAAGATTATAGATCTGATCATATCCTTGACTGGAGCATGGCCTGCACAATCTGCTGATTTTCTAACTCTAAGTAACACTATTCCCCACAGTTGGTGCAGATCTTTTGCCCTGTCTCCTGCCTCTTGCTGAAAGGGGAAAAAAACCATTTCAGAGTGCACCAGACTCCTCCCTTCCAGGGAAGAGGGGAAAGATCATTTCATCAAGTCTCCAGACTTGGCTTTTACCTTGGAGGAATGGAAGTAACAGTCTTTTTTCAGTTCCAAGTACCTGTCCCTTCATCTACCTCCCTAAGGTTCCTCGGGGACTCTGTCCTGAGGCCAGATCTCTATGGACAAGGAAAATCTACCTCAACTCATTCCTCAATAATTAGCAGCTCTGCCCTAGTTATATCTTCCTAATCCCAATGATTTTGACCCCTTGTTTTCATCATTCAAACTTGTCCCTGTCCCTCTTATCCAATGTGCTATTCCCATTCACCTCAAGCCAATCCCTTCAATGGTCCACTCTAAGGTAGCCACCCCTTCCACTATGCTCTCTGGAATGGCCTGCTCCACAGCAAACAAGTTTCCTTGCATCTTAAATCCTTTCCTTTCCCTCTCCTTCTATATTCTGGCTCTCACTGACACCTGGTTCTCTCCTGATGGCTGTTGTTGTTATTGTTGTTGTTGATCCTTTGTTCTCAAAGAGGACCAATGATATCATGAGGGTGATGTCTTGACTTGCACCTGAATTGGATTTAAGTGAGGCAGGACTGCACAAAGTTAGCAGCAGTCACTCTCGCCTCCAGTCATCAGAGGCCAGTGGCAAGACATGTCAAGAGGAATGGCGATGGCCTAGCCTCCTGATGACACATTCTCTCTGGCCTACCTTTTCAAATACTAGCTAAACATTCATTCATTCCCCTGACTCGTTGGTAGAGGTGGAAGAGGTGGAATACTCCTTGCTCTTCTTTGCCATTTCCAGGTTCTTTCTCTATTACCATCACCCAATAACCTCTCTTCCTTGAAGTTCATTTAATTCATATCTACAACCTAATAAAATTCTGATAGCTGTTGTTAACTAACCTCCAGGACATTCTCCTTATTTCCTCAATAATTTCAGTGCCTAGCTCACAGTCTTTCCTCCTCAATTCTCATCCTCATACACGGGGCTTCAACATACATATGGATACTTACAAAAATACCCTAACCTTACAGTTCCTCAACTTACTGGTTTCACATTACTCTATTTCACTTCAGCTACACACAAAGGTAGTCATACCCTCAATCTTGCCATTAATCATAAATGTACCACTTCCATGTTCATGAATTCTGAACTCTGAAATTCCCTTATCTGCTGATAATCTGTTCATTCCACCTCTCCCTCTGCTTTTCAACTTCAAATGCAGTTCTTTATCTACACTGTGACCTCCAAACCCTTAACTTCTCAGTTCTTTCCCATCACCCCTGCACTAGCCACACTGTCCTCCCTTCCCCAACTTGACCCTGGGTGAATAAGCTCAACTTTACACTTTCTTCTTCTTTTGAGTCCCTCAACTGGGTCCTCACTGCTGTAAGACAATCCTTTTATACGTCTCACTACCCCATTAACCACAGTGTTTCTTCCAAATCTTTTTATGCTTCCTCAAACCTCCCAAGGCTCCCCCTTCCCCTACTCTTTCAGCTGTGCATCTTGCTTCATATTTGAGTAAATCTTTCTTTTCTCTCCTTCTCCTCATCTCACGTCATCTAAATGTCTTCTGCCACAATCTCCTTCATCACCTCTGTCTCACATAATGAGATGGTATTTCTCCTTGACAAGGCAAACCTTTCTAAGTGCCCAAGTGATCCCTTTCCATCCTGTCTTCTCCAATAGATTGTCCCCCTATCATCCTTACTCTCTCACTGATCTTCAGTCTCTCTCTGTCTATTGGCTGCTTCTCTGATGTCTACAAAAATGCCAGTGTCCTCCCCATCTTCAAAAAATCCTCCCTTGATCACATCCATCCCAACTAACTACCATCTTATCGCTTCCTCTCTTTTTTGGCTAATCTCCTCGAGAAGTCCATCTACAATAGATGTCTCTACTTCTTTTCCTCTCACTTTCTTCTTAACTTTCTACACTCTGGATTCTGACATCATTATTCAACCAAAACTACCTTCTCCAAAGTCACTAATGGCCAAATCTAATGGCTTTTTCTCAGTCTTCATCCTTTTTTCCCTCTCTACAGTCTTTGACACTGTTGATCATTTTCTCTCTGAATACTCTCTTCTCTTTAAGTTTTTGTGTCACTGCTCTCTCTTGGTTCTCCTTTAACCTATCTGGCTGTTCCTTCTCAGTCTCCTTTGTTGAATCTTCATCCAGGTCATACCTGCTAACCTTGGGTGTCCCTCTTCTCTTCTCCCACTATACTATTTCACTTGATAATCTCATACACTTCCATGGTTTCAATCATTTCTAGGCTGCTGATTCCATCCCTAACCTCTCTATTGTTCTTCGAACTCACAATTCCAACTGCCCATTGGATATCTCAAACTGGATATTGGGTAAACATCTTAAACTCAATATACCCCAAACAGAACTCCTTACATTTCCTTCCAAACCCTTCTGACTTCCTAGCTTCCCTATTACTGTTGAGAAGACCCCCACCCTCCTAGTCTCCCAGGCTCACAACCTAAGAATCAAACTTGACTCCTCACTTTCTTTCACTCTCCCAAATCTAATTTGTTGCCAAGGCATATCAATTTTACTTTCATAACATCTTTTGCACATGCCCCCTTCTCTCTTCTGATACTATCACCACCTGGTACAGGTTCTCATCATCTCACAGCTGGACTATGGCAATTACCTGCTTGTGGGTCTGCCTGCCACAAGTCTCTCCCCACTCCAGTCCATCCTTGGCTCAGCTATCAAAGTGATCTTCCTAAAGCACAGGTCTGAACACATCACTCTCCCCTGCCTTCACCCCTGATTCAGTAAACTCCAGGTTCTCCCTTTCAACTCCAGAATCAAATCTAAAATCCTCTGGTACTTCAAGTCTTTCCTTACCTCCCCCTCCCCCACATACCTTCCCAATCTTCTTGTACCTAACACCTTGCTTCCCTCGTGTACTCTATGATACAGTGAGACTGACCTGACTAGGAATTTTCGTTGGCTGTCCCCCATGCCTGGAATTCTTTCCCTCATCCTCTCCTCCTGGCTTTCCTGGCTTTTTTCAAGTCCCAGCAAAAATTCCATCTTCTAGAAAAAGCCTTTCCCCAGTCCCACTTAATTCTAGTGCCTTCCATCTATAGTTCATCTCTATTTTATCCTGTCTATAGCATGTTTGTACATAAGTCATTTGTACGTTATCCTCCCCATTCGACTGTGAACTGCTAGAGAGCAGGGACTGTCTTTTGCCTTTGTTTGTATCCCCAGCACTTAACACAGTGCACATGGTAGGTGCTTAATAAATGTTTATTGACTGACTGACATCACATACTCTTTTCTCCAGAGAAGGTGTACTATTCATTGTCTGTCCCCTGTTCCACATTTCTTGCTTTCAACTTCTATGCCTTCATTATGCCATGCCATATCCTTTGCCTGGGATAGCCTTCCTCCCTATTTATGCCTATTAAAGTTCTTAACTATTCTTCAGTTTCTAGCTCAGTTGCATCTCCTCCGTGAAGCCTTCCCTGTAAGAAAGATACTTTCCTTCCCTGTGCTTTTTTCCTGCTTTTATGTTGTTCCATTTCCCCTGACAATGATCTTTACTCCCTTCTGACTCCATAACAGCAATTGCATGGCTATATAGAATGTATCTCCTCCAGTGCCCATCTTTGTGTTCTGCACATAGTAGACACTTAAATATTTGCTGTATTGGGTAGTTGGTGTCAGTTTGGGTGGAGTTATTGCTAGGAAAGCCACGTGTCTTTCTCTGGCTCTGAGTTCTAGGTCTACAGAAAGTGCTTAACCCTCTAGTATACCATGTTCTGTTAGCCTGGCCTTGCCTTTCACCCCATTAGGCAGGAGGGTTCCTGACAATTCTGACAAGGGGCGGGGATTGGTTAGGCCATTCGTTGGTTCTGAAGGTTCTTCTATTTAAAACAATTTGTTAGGCACCTCATGATTTACGGCTGCAGTGGAAAATGGGGCTGAGTATTGATTCTTGGCCTTTTCTATTGCAAATGGGCGTAATGTTTTATAGGATGTCAGAATAATAGCGGTGGGCACTCTATCAATGTCAAACGTTAAAAATGATCAGCTATTGTGATGTAGGAGATTAAATATGAAAGCTTGATGGGTATATAAAAGTGAAATGGCAATAATAAAGGGATTTTTATGTTCGCCTCGTTGTTCTCTGGAATCCACCTGGGGAGCTATTAGAGCCAATTGTGCTGATCAGTGACATATCACCATGGGTTAAAGGATGGGATAGGTGCTCCATCCCCCTAGGCAATTCTGAGCAGGGCAGGGTGTGGTGGTGGCGCTGGGGGAGGGGAATCAAGCTGTGGAGAATGATGAGTTCATTTGTGAGTGTCAGGTGTCTTGGGCAAACCACTGCAAAGCTAAGATGTGACCCCTAGGGGTTGCTGGGAAGAAAGCATGTGAGACAACTCTGAGAAAATAATAGACTCCAGAGATCATCTAGGCCACCATCCAATTCATGGATGCCAGAGGAAACCTAGCAGCAGTCTGCTAGTAAATGTTTAACACCTAGCTCTTCCTAAATAAATAAATGGAGTGTACAAGACACTTTTTTGAGTTTAATCTGGATTATTAATATTTTCTCCGTAACTTTAAGTCTAGACAATGAACAAAACAAACAATCAAGTCCTAATTTGTAGCATTTACAGATTTCTGGGGTGTAAATGTTCACGATGAAATTTAACAATTGGTTCTCGAGAACTGGTACAAGCTGGTTCCAGAGCACACACACCCCCACCCCACTCCACTCTTACCTGGTTTCTTATTTATAATTTCCAAGTTGGGGACATTCCCTTCCAAAACAATCACTCTGTTCGGGGTCATTTTTCTGGAATCAAAAACTCCTCTTACTGAATCTAGCCCCTGTGAAAAGAAACAATTTGGTGTGATTCTCTTTTGACAGTCTGACCTCCTTCATTCAGGAAAAGAGAGTGGAAAAGGAACAAGGTATCAGTATACTACATGGCCTCTCTAGGGTCTATCCCATCTAAGGACACATAATAATAGACAACATTTCTGTAAAGTACTTAAGATTTGAAAAGCCCTTTCCATGTATTTTCTCATCTTTGCCTGTGAGGTAGGTGCTATGGTTTATCCCCATTTTACAGATGGGAAAACTGAGTGAGAAGGTCAAGTGACTTGATCAAGGTCATACAGCCAATAAGTGTCTACAGGATTCAAAATTAGGTCTGTTTAATTCCAAGTCCAGAGCTCCACCCACTGTGCTACCTCGCTGCTTATCCATTCTGATAAGGCTGGGCCACCTAGCAGCTTCCCTTCCTTCTAGCCATTTAAGGTGAACAAGGGATAATATACAAGGCCAGGGGAGAGGAAACCAGTCATGGGCTGTCAGTCACAGCTGTAGATTCAGTGCCTAATGTGAACCAGACACTGTACAGAGTCCTGTGGACGATGAGGGCAGGGTAGGAGGAATGGTGGGGGAGACATTTGACATTGTTCTTGGTCCCAAGCATAAGCACTGGGCAGGCTGGGTCCAGAAGATCGTCCTGTATCGCAGGGAGGCCAGTAAATAAAGGGGCAAGCAACAAAGAAAAGAGCTCGAGGACCATCATCACTATTTCCAGAAGCAAGCAGACCATATGATACCCATAAAGCCAGCCTGAGAACTAACACCAGGTCCTTTCTCAACCAGAGACAGGCTGTCACTCTGACAGCTATCAGTCCAATCAGAAGAGTAAATTAAGGTGTCCTCTTCTTTTTTTTGGAGGGGCAGGGGGTAGTTAAAATGCTGATCCTCAAGTGACAGGTTTCTGAGCTAGTAGTGAGCTGTCACTCCTGCCATCTCCACTCTGGAACCTCTCAGGAAAGGGATGTCAAGGAAACCAGCAGGCTCCTTGTAGACGGTGGCTGCTCCCTAAGGGCATCAAGTCATAAGTCACTGGAGAGGGAACATTGTTTGATTTCCCCCTAGAGACCATGGGAGAGTTCTAGTCTGTACCAGTTCTGACTGCAGTGGGGGGCCAGAGAAAAACTTTTCCCTTGCTGGGTAGAAACTATTTTTCCTCCCTGCAATTATGGCATTAATAACTAAGTGGTGCTTCATTATCAAATGACATTGGAAACACACACACACACACACACACACACTCACGCATAGAAGTACACACATACATGCACACACACACACACACACACAAACACGTACACACAAATACATTCTGGAGACCCAGACCCTAATCATTTTTTAAATTGTAAGCAAAAACAAAGAGAGAGAGCAAGAAATATATACTGGGACGAATGTACCCTTAATTACACAAGGATTTTATTAGCTAGCACTAATTAAAGCATTTTGCAAAGTCTGACAAATGTCTAAAATTATTCACTTTAGTAAATAGTTTGACGCAAGCAATTTGTTTAAAACTAGAACTTGGTGAAAAAGTTCAAGTAATTTTATTTTTACCCAAGTAGCACATTATGAGATGTCGGGGGGAATAATTAATGATTAGTAGCTTAATGGTAGAGTTATATTCATTATCCCACTTCACAACTCCTGCCAAGATTCTCAGCCACAGACTTTCAAGCTCATTTCTTTCTAGAGAGAGCTTTGACCTCTGTTTACAAAGGTACCCATTTTGTAGATGATATTCACCGAAATCTGGAGAGGCTAAATAACCCTCCTGTTCCAACCAAAGATCCAAAGACAGATTAAGCATCCCTATCTGAATCCTATGTGGATATAGAGGTAACTTGGTGCTTTTCCCCAGGGTGCCAATATGGAGGTGAGAGGAGATGCTATCTCCTTGGAGGAATAGGGTTCCTGCCCAGTAAGAGTAAGATACGCTTCCCCCATGTGGCGACTTGTTCCCTGAATTTTGTCTCATAGTGATCTGTTGGATCATGCCACTGTTCCCAAGCAACAATGCTACTGTACAGCCCCATCTCCATGGTATCTCTCTCCCAGTGTCCATCTTCCTGCACCACCACCCCTGTAAGAGTAATGGCCATGCTCTCTGGGGTTGGGGGCAGGGGGCGAATTCCCTCCTGATGAGACTGCCTCCAAAATTGGATTATCCTTATTATTCACTTATCATGTGCTACTGTACTGTATCTCCAATAGAATTTGCCCCACGTATCAGAATACTCTGCTGAACCCCTAATCGAGTCTTCTCTCTTTGGTAGCTCACAACCAAGCTTCAGAATTGAAATTCCTTATTCCTTAGAGATGAGATTACATCTTTCCCATAATTCCCTTAATAATCCATATCTTGTGGTTCTTAGATAACTGGTAGGCCCTGTACCACTCCTCAGAAGGAAGAGGTGACATGTGAAAAGGAATCATTACAGTCTTGCCATTTATTATGATATTCCAACTTTTTTACACAAACATTTAAAGCTGATCCTTCCAGCAGAGACTTCATTCTAAGCTCTGGAAGAATTGGGCTGTCTCCATCATTATCATCCCAGACATAAACTGTTCTCTTCCTTTCTTGTTATGTCACTTCTACTCCTTGCTATTTTCAAATTTTATTGATTTCTTTTGTTTTTATATTATATTCATTTCTGAATATATTCTTCCCTATACCCCTATCCAGTGAACCATCCCTTGTAACATAATTAAAAAGGAAAGAGAAGAGAGAAGCTCAGTAAAACTAACCAATACGTAAACCGAGGCTGGCAGTATGTGCAAAGTTCCACAGCCATAGTCCAAACTGCTACAAATAAGATAGTGAAGTGCATTTTCTCATTTACTCTTTGGGGTCAAGCTTAATCACTAAAATCATCCATTGTTCAATGTTAGAAAGTGTTATTTTTTCTGATGGTGTTCTTTCTGTTTCCATTATTGAAGGCATTACATATATGGTTTTCCTGGATCTGCTGACTGCACATGAGTTCATGTCTTCTTTTACTTTTATGTGCAGCACAAGCTCTTCTTTTCTCCCTTCTGAGATCTATGGGTAAGCAGAGGGACTAGGTGGAAAGTCTCCTTCTAATGCTACAGCTCATGAGCCCCCACTCGTGCTCTTCACCCATTGATTATTACTTGACAGCAATTAGTCAGCCAAGTAGCATATTAAGAAAGTTGGTATAAAACATGCTCACCCATAGTCTGTGACATAAAGTGTGCAGAAGAAAGTGAACTCATGCTGAGAGTACATACATCTCAAAAGGGCAATTCATAGTTCCTGATTGTTAGAAGTTAGAACTCTTCTGCTCATTGTGTTGGTACTCAAGAAGTTCCACTTAACATGGTACACTCTGGTCAACTGGATTGCTTGTAGAGTCCTGAAGCTTTCTGCCTCACTATGTCCAGTTTGCCTTCTGGGGATACAGGATCTGTTGCCGGTCCCTACTGTTCCAGGAACACTGATATAAAGTCAATGAAAAAGTTCAAATCCCTCTGGTCCTATGAAGTTCACAAGGTCTTCCTCTGGCCAAGGTAGGGGCATAGAAGGTTGAGACATCTCTCCCCCAAGCAATTACTTCTCAGGGGCTTGGCTTGAATGACTTCTGTCTCTAAGCTACAAGACACTTGAATGCTCAAATCCAAACTGGCTTGCTGGTTTTATAAAAGCTCCCTATTTCTCCTGTTGGAGATTTTGAGCAATGGAGATTTTGAGCAAAGTGTATTTCATTTAGTTGTTTGCAGTTTTCAATTCTTCATTTGCACATTGTTTATTCATACCCTATGACCGTTTATACATCAAATAATAATAACTATTGGTCATATATTTGTGCTAGTTCCCTATAAATCTTGGATATTAGACTATTAGAGATATTTGGTACAATATTTCCCTCCAACTGGCACCTTCTCTTCTTATCCTCTCTGCATTGATTTTGTTCATGGAAAAGCAAATCAGTTTCATATAATCAAAATTATGTATTTGATATCTTTAGTCACTAGGAACTCACCCTCTATCCATAGCTGTGGAAGGTATCTGATCTGATTCTCTTCAAATATTTTTATGGTATAATCTTTAATATTTTGTTTGTATTACCCATTTTGAGTTTATTGTGACGTGTTGGCCTAAGCCTAATTTCTGCCAAATTGTTTTCTACTTTTCCCAGCAGTTCTTGTCAAATAAGGAGTTCTTCCTCAAGAAGTTTTTGTTTGGGGTTTATTGAAAACCATCACTTGTTTATTGTTATTCACCTAAGGAACTTAAGGAGCGTCCACCTAAGGAGGACACTCACACAGTTATTCAGTATACACTGATTTGTTCACATGCTCTCCTCGGGTCATTCACATAATGAATGTGAAATTTAAATATCTGCTTTTGAGTTATCTAGGTAGACTGTACTCCTTGAACTGATTTTATCATATGTTCAGTCTTCTGTTTCACCTAGGGTCTGTAAACATAGCCTCTCCCCCTCAAGTTGGTTCTTGGTACTTCCTTTGCCTTCCTATCTGCTCTTTACTACCTAGTATGCAGCCTAGAGGAAGAATTGACTAGTTGAATCATGTTTTTCCTTCCAGTCTCTAATTCTCTGACATGGACAAAACTGTAACCAGGAATTCTTGTGCTTAGGGGAAAATTTAGTTAAGGGGTCAGTCACACAGAAGACGATCCATCCAAACACAGTGCTGTTTCACCTGGAGAGGAGGGTGTACCATCCTCCGGACAGTCCAGTCAATACCCTTAGGGCATGATCCTTGGAAGTGTTGGGGGTACGGAGGTGGGTGAGAAGTAGCAGGGGAAGAAGAGGTGACATGCAAAGAGGTGTAGCCATGGGGAAAGGTGAGCTATGGCAACAAGACATTTGTGCTCATAATCTGGGACAGGTCAAAGAGTATCGGGGAAGGGGTGGTCTGGGTATCCATAGTGGGGAAATGGAGAGGCAAGGAGCTGCTGTAGGAATAGTGTGCCTACTCCAGATACCAGCACCCTGAGATGAAACTAATTGCCTCCACTTTTGTTGATGGTTTTGAACATAGGCCCCAGGTCCACAAGGTCTCCTAGACCATGTTAAAATGTTAATGCTAGTAGTTAATATTAACACTGCACTAAAATTAATCTTTTGTATTTGTAGAGCAATATATACTTAACAAAAACACTTCTTCATATGAATGCTATTACATTTTGTTCTACCAAGGAAACTGAGAGTCAGCTACAGCAGGTGTTTATCAGGTTCATTATATAGATTGGAAAGTTTCCCTAAGAAACTTAGCAAATTAAGTGGCAGAGTGAAAACTATATCTTGAACCCAAATCTTCCCATGGAGTTGATAGTACCTAACCCTTAGGATTAGAAGTTTCAAGTGAGGCAATTGTATCGAGAATACCCTCCTTCTCAGATTGTTCAGTTCTTATACACACACACACATATACACACTTTTCTTTTTCTTAAACCAAAGTTTGAAGCGAAATCCACTGTGGGCTGAAGGAGGCACTTTAAACTTCACTCGCTTCAGAGTTTAAATGCGAAGGCTTGACAGGTATGCTAATGCCCCTCTATTAAGTCTGCAGAAAATGACATTAAAGGTATTGGTTAAAGATACGGCTCAGTGTTTGAGCAATTTAATGAAGTGTTACACACAAGCTGACCTTGTAGAGGGAGAAGCTCGAGGCTTTCCCAATGTTTCAGGCAGCCCTGGCCACTCTGTTTGACATCTGAGCTTAACACCAACCCCAGACTCATTACTGTCTTCCAACTGCTGGAAACTGCCATGGGAGAGATTGCCCTTTGCTCATAAAGTCCAGTGACAAGGATAAGAGGTAAAAATAGTGGCTTGAGGCCCAAGGCTGGGCAAGGCTAGAGGTGCTGGCTTAACTGACACACACAGTCAAGAACACAGGTTGTCATCCCTGAGGGAGCCAAGATAAGGGTGGGAGGGTTTGTTTCTTCCATGGGATGGTTTCAGGAGCTGAGTTAGACCTACAGCTGCCCTGAGAAGTTTACCCCAAGTGTTTGGTTGGTCTTTTGATGACCTGATGTATGGAATGAGCTTGATGGCACATGAGGGGGAAAAAACAACAACTTTCCTTTGATAGGGAGGGATAAACTTTCTCAGAGACTGAAGACTTGCCCCACCTCCACTCTTCCAGGTCTAAGGAAGAGAAGAATCACAGAATATTAAAATAAGGAAGAGACCTTTAGGGAATCTTGGCTAGATATTAGGTCATCTGAAAAACATCTGGGAGGGGAGGTATAAATAGATTGCAAACTTGAGATATGTAAACAGTATGATACAGTAGCCAAAAGAGCTTTTGAGAGGTTAGGCTTCATTGAGAGGAAAAGTCTAGCAAAAGGGAGGTAATATTCTGCCCTGGTCAGACAAGATCTCGAGTACCATGTTTAGCTCTGACATTGTAGTTTATGAAGAACATTGATAAGTTGAAGAGGATCTATCTAATGGAGAGCAATACAGATGGGATGACACAGGGCTTTAAGATCATGCCTTATGAAGACTGGTTGAAGGAATTAGAGATTCTTAGCCAAGTAAAGAGAGGAGCTCATGATAGCCTTCTTTAATTATTTAAAGGCTTGTACCAGGGAAGAAGGATTAAACTTGTGCTTGGCTCCAAGAGGGCAGGACTGGAAGCAGTGGGTACAAATTGCGAACAGGAACCTTTCAGCTGAATGATGGTCTCCCATTGCATCCAGGACCATCGCCAGTCATCATTACCTATATCTCTCCACAGGACTCTGGTGTCTCTGGAGGTGAGAGTGAGGCTGAAAACTTTGCACAGCTCTCTCTCAATAAATCCAATTCACTTGTGAGTCTTAAGACATCACTCTTCTGATGTCATTGGTCTTCATAGAAAAGGAAGAACAAACAATAACAACGACAACTGGAATCAAGGAAAAACTTGTAAAAATTCTGTATAATAGTGAGCCTGGTCAATGCGGGTCCAGACTTTAGAGCATGCTCAGATTTGCCCTTCCTGATGGGTTACATAGAACAGCAAATATCACTTTTTTATTTCCAAGCCAACATGTGGACCTTTTGAAGTCTATTCCAGTCATTTGTTAACTGAGGGAATGGTTGTGAATGATGACTAAAAGCCTTCTAACTGACAACAGAGATGGAAGAACTGATGACTTTAGAGGTCCTTGATGAGCCAGAACTAAGTGTGCATATAAGAGGGATGGCCCACTATTCTTTCAGCCTCTTTTCCCTCCTGGAGGTGAGGCAAGGACTGCTGTGAACTGTTGACTGAGGAGAAGGGAGGCTCAGTTTCTTTTGTGTTTATTCTTTTCTTATCTTAAGTGAATGAGTATGCTGGAGAAGGGAGCGTTCTGGTGACTACGTGAGTTCAGGAGAGCTAGAGGTTCCATCAGAAGTCCCAGTAAAGAGCAGAAGTAGTACCAGTGGCCACTAGAACTGGCAAATGATGGAAGAAGCAACTGCAGATGAATATGGAAAGATAGTCACCCAAAGGTGGTAATGGCTTCAGGAACTATGATTCCTTGTGATAGAAATGCCCTATGAACTCTAGGAAAGCATCAATCCTTAAAACTCAGCAGAAAGCCACACCCAAACAGAACTTCATGAAGATTCCATCAAAGGGAAAAAAGGACTCCTGAGGCTAGGAGTCAGAATACATCTTTTTGCCAGATGTATTTTAAGTCTGAGAATACTCTCCCCAAGGAGTATGTGTAAGGAGTGAGTGCACTCTCCTGGGTGGGGGATGTTTAATAATTACTGTTCTTTGCTACACCTTCTCAATAACTCCCTTTTCTAAAAGCACATTAATGTCAGCTAATATTGTCCCCCAAAATGTCCCCACACCAGTGGGGGTTCAAAAGCTAAAGCATTAGGCTATAATTACTCAAAGTTACTCCTAAAATCCTGTGAGATCGAGTTGGGTGAGTAGCCTAGAGAGGGTACTACATGTGCAAAGCAGTTTAGAAACCTTAATGCAATCATCCAGGTAGATAACAAGCATTTATTAAGTGCCTATCATGCTTCAGGCACTGTGCTAAATTCTGAGAATACAAAAGAAAGGCACAAGAAGTCCCTGCCCCCAAGAAGCTCATATTCTAATAGGGGATAAAACATTCAAGTCATTAGATACATGCAAGATATATACAAAATAGATGGAAGATAGCTAGGTAGTGCAGTGGATAGTGCACTAGGCTTAGAGTCAGGAAGATCTGAGTTCAAATTTGGCCTCACACACTTACTAGCTGTATGTTTCTGGGTAAATTAGTTAATCTTGTTTGCCTCAATTTGCTCATCTGTAAAATGAGCTAAAGAAAGAAATGGCAAGCCACCTCAGTATCTCTGCAAAGGAAACCCCAAATGGAGTCATGAAGAGTCAGACGCAACTGAACAAAAACAACAAAGATGGAAAATAATCTCAAAGGGAAAGACATAACAGCTGGGGAGACTCGGAGAAGGTCTCTTGTAGAAGGAGGCATTTGAATTGAGTCTTGCTAGAAGCCAGGGAAGCTAAGAGGCAGAAGTCAGAAAGGAGAGCATTTCAGACATGGTGACAGTCAGTGTAAAGGCACAGGAGATGGTGTATCATGTGTGAAGAACAGCAAATCAACCAGTGTGGCTGGATTGTAGAGTGTAAAGATGGGATTAAAGTGTAAAGATATTGGAAAGGCAGGAAGGGGCCAAGTGGTGGAGAGTTTAAATGTCAATACAAAGGTAAGTTGATATCATCATTATTGCCTTTCTTATCTCCCAGGCAGAGCAGAGTGTAGAGTAGCCCATAAGGTCTTTGGAGGGCAATTTAAAAATCATCATAATCATAAAATAGTCATCTTTGCATTTGTTTAATATTCTGTACTTTCCAAAGCATCTTTATATTTGTTGTCTCACTGGTACTTTGCAATAAGAGGGAACAAAAAAACCCAAACCAGGTTTTGCTTATTTTACTGATAAGGAAACTGAAGCCCAGAATTGGTAATTGAATTTCCCAAAGACACACAGTAAGTTAGTGGCAAATCTGGAACCAAAACACATTTTTCCTAACTTTTCACTATTGGGGAAAAAAAGCCTAAGCTTCTCTCCTGAGAAGAAATAGCCTGCTAAGGGTCTGGGGGCATGTTCCCTGGAGATAGAACTTGATGAAAAAAATGGCACTAACATTTAGAATAACTGAATGTCAGAGATGGAAAGGACTAGTCCAGAGGTATTAAACACAAGGCCCAGGAGCACTGCCAACACCAGATTTTTATACCCACACCCTCTGTCTAAGTATACTCCTTGTAACTTCCCTAATAGAGATTCAGTTCTTAAGAGTTTATAAGTATCATCTTCCCATGTAGGGATGTAAATAGTTTAACTTTATTGAATACCATGTTTTTTTTTTTCTTTCCTATTTACCTATTTGTGCTTGCCTTGAGTCTTGTATTTGAAAGTCAAATTTTCTGTTCAGTTCTGATCTTTTCATCAGGAAAATTTGAAAGTTGCCTATTTCATTGAGTGTCTGTCTTTTACCCTGGAAGATTATGTTCAATTTTACTGTTGAGTCTTGGTTGTAATCCAAGTTCCTTTGCCTTCTAGAATATCATATTCCAAGCCCTCTGATACTTTAATGTAGAAGCTGCTAAGTTCTATGTAATCCTGACTGTGGCTCCTTGCTATTTGAATTGTTTCTTTCTGACTGCTTGCAGTATTTTTCTCCTTGAAATGATGGTTCTGGAATTTGGCTACAATATTCCTTAGAGTTTTTATTTTGGATCTCTTTCAGGAGGTGATTGGTGGAATCTTTCAATAACTATTTAATTCTTGGGTTCTAGGATATCAGGGCCATTTTCCTTGATAATTTCTTGAAAGATGCTGTCCAGTCTCTTTTTTTGATTATGGCTTTCACGTAGTCCAAAAATTCTTAAATTATCTCTCCTGGATCTATTTTCCAGGCCAGTTGTTTTTTCAGTGAGGTATTTTACATTTCCTTCTATTTTTTCATTCTCTTGATTTTGTTTGTCTGATTCTTGATGTCTCATAGAGTTATTAGCTTTCACTTGCCCAATTCTAATTTTTAACGAATTGTATTCTTCAGTTAGCTTTTGTACCTCCTTTTCCATTTGTCCAATTCTAGTTTTAAAGGAGTTGTTTTCTTCAGT